>NW_027472747.1:0-347575 GCF_030347505.1 Rhynchophorus ferrugineus | reverse complement strand
CCAATTCACATTCCAAGTAATATTCGGCATGCTAATTACATTGCCGGTTGCCAAATTGCATTATCTCTTATAGTTTCCGAGATATGGACTATCGATAATTTACACCTTAGGATCTGCTTCTAACTTGGGCCCAAATTGTAAAATGGTCTTATCTATTGGCGATTTCGTTCCAATTCACATTCCAAGTAATATTCGGCATGCTAATTACATTGCCGGTTGCCAAATTGAATTATCTCCTATAGTTTCCGAGATATGGACTATCGATAATTTTACACCTTAGGCTCTGCTTCTAACTTGGGCCCAAATTGTAAAATGGTCTTACCTATTGGCGATTTCGTTCCAATTCACATTCCAAGTAATATTCGGCATGCTAATTACATTGCCGGTGGCCAAGTTGCATTTATCTCTTATAGTTTCCGAGATATGGACTATCGATAATTTACACCTTAGGCTCTGCTTCTAACTTGGGCCCAAATTGTAAAATGGTCTTATCTATTGGCGATTTCGTTCCAATTCACATTCCAAGTAATATTCGGCATGCTAATTACATTGCCGGTTGCCAAATTGCATTATCTCTTATAGTTTCCGAGATATGGACTATCGATAATTTACACCTTAGGCTCTGCTTCTAACTTGGGCCCAAATTGTAAAATGGTCTTATCTATTGGCGATTTCGTTCCAATTCACATTCCAAGTAATATTCGGCATGCTAATTACATTGCCGGTTGCCAAATTGAATTATCTCCTATAGTTTCCGAGATATGGACTATCGATAATTTACACCTTAGGCTCTGCTTCTAACTTTGGCCCAAATTGTAAAATGGTCTTACCTATTGGCGATTTCGTTCCAATTCACATTCCAAGTAATATTCGGCATGCTAATTACATTGCCGGTGGCCAAGTTGCATTATCTCTTATAGTTTCCGAGATATGGACTATCGATAATTTACACCTTAGGCTCTGCTTCTAACTTGGGCCCAAATTGTAAAATGGTCTTATCTATTGGCGATTTCGTTCCAATTCACATTCCAAGTAATATTCGGCATGCTAATTACATTGCCGGTTCCCAAATTGCATTATCTCTTATAGTTTCCGAGATATGGACTATCGATTATTTTTAACCTTAGGCTCTGCTTCTAACTTGGGCCCAAACTGTAAAATGGTCTTATCTATTGGCGATTTCGTTCCAATTCACATTCCAAGTAGTATTCGGCATGCTAATTACATTGCCGGTTGCCAAATTGCATTATCTCTTATAGTTTCCGAGATATGGACTATCGATAATTTACACCTTAGGCTCTGCTTCTAACTTGGGCCCAAATTGTAAAATGGTCTTATCTATTGGCGATTTCGTCCCAATTCACATTCCAAGTAATATTCGGCATGCTAATTACATTGCCAGTTGCCAAATTGCATTATCTCTTATAGTTTTCGAGATATGGACTATGGATAATTTACACCTTAGGCTCTGCTTCTAACTTGGGCCCAAATTGTAAAATGGTCTTATCTATTGGCGATTTCATTCCAATTCACATTCCAAGTAATATTCGGCATGCTAATAACATTGCCGGTTGCCAAATTGCATTATCTCTTATAGTTTCCGAGATATGGACTATCGATAATTTACACCTTAGGCTCTGCTTCTAACTTGGGCCCAAATTGTAAAATGGTCTTATCTATTGGCGATTTCGTTCCAATTCACATTCCAAGTAATATTCGCCATGCTAATTACATTGCCGGTTGCCAAATTGCATTATCTCTTATAGTTTCCGAGATATGGACTATCGGTAATTTACACCTTAGGCTCTGCTTCTAACTTGGGCCCAAATTGTAAAATCGTCTTATCTATTGGCGATTTCGTTCCAATTCACATTCCAAGTAATATTCGGCATGCTAATTACATTGCCGGTTGCCAAATTGCATTATCTCTTATAGTTTCCGAGATATGGACTATCGATAATTTACACCTTAGGCTCTGCTTCTAACTTGGGCCTAAATTGTAAAATGGTCTTATCTATTGGCGATTTCATTCCAATTCACATTCCAAGTAATATTCGGCATGCTATTTACATTGCCGGTTGCCAAATTGCATTATCTCTTATAGTTTCCGAGATATGGACTATCGATAATTTACACCTTAGGCTCTGCTTCTAACTAGGGCCCAAATTGTAAAATGGTCTTATCTATTGGCGATTTCGTTCCAATTCACATTCCAAGTAATATTCGGCATGCTAAATACATTGCCGGTTGCCAAATTGCATTATCTCTTATAGTTTCCGAGATATGAACTATCGGTAATTTACACCTTAGGCTCTGCTTCTAACTTGGGCCCAAATTGTAAAATCGTCTTATCTATTGGCGATTTCGTTCCAATTCACATTCCAAGTAATATTCGGCACGCTAATTACATTGCCGGTTGCCAAATTGCATTATCTCTTATAGTTTCCGAGATATGGACTATCGATAATTTACACCTTAGGCTCTGCTTCTAACTAGGGCCCAAATTGTAAAATGGTCTTATCTATTGGCGATTTCGTTCCAATTCACATTCCAAGTAATATTCGGCATGCTAAATACATTGCCGGTTGCCAAATTGCATTATCTCTTATAGTTTCCGAGATATGAACTATCGGTAATTTACACCTTAGGCTCTGCTTCTAACTTGGGCCCAAATTGTAAAATCGTCTTATCTATTGGCGATTTCGTTCCAATTCACATTCCAAGTAATATTCGGCACGCTAATTACATTGCCGGTTGCCAAATTGCATTATCTCTTATAGTTTCCGAGATATGGACTATCGATAATTTACACCTTAGGCTCTGCTTCTAACTTGGGCCCAAATTGTAAAATGGTCTTATCTATTGGCGATTTCGTTCCAATTCATATTCCAAGTGGTATTCGGCATGCTAATTACATTGCCGGTTGCCAAATTGCATTATCTCTTATAGTTTCCGAGATATGGACTATCGATAATTTAAACCTTAGGCTCTGCTTCTAACTTGGGCCCAAATTGTAAAATGGTCTTATCTATTGGCGATTTCGTTCCAATTCACATTCCAAGTAATATTCGGCATGCTAAATACATTGCCGGTTGCCAAATTGCATTATCTCTTATAGTTTCCGAGATATGGACTATCGATAATTTACACCTTAGGCTCTGCTTCTAACTTGGGCCCAAATTGTAAAATGGTCTTATCTATTGGCGATTTCGTCCCAATTCACATTCCAAGTAATATTCGGCATGCTAATTACATTGCCGGTTGCGAAACTGCATTATCTCTTATAGTTTCCGAGATATGGACTATCGATAATTTACACCTTAGGCTCTGCTTCTAACTTGGGCCCAAATTGTAAAATGGTCTTAACTATTGGCGATTTCGTTCCAATTCACATTCCAAGTAATATTCGGCATGCTAATTACATTGCCGGTTGCCAAATTGCATTATCTCTTTTAGTTTCCGAGATATGGACTATCGATAATTTACACCTTAGGCTCTGCTTCTAACTTGGGCCCAAATTGTAAAATGGTCTTATCTATTGGCGATTTCGTTCCAATTCACACTCCAAGTAATATTCGGCATGCTAATTACATTGCCGGTTGCCAAATTGCATTATCTCTTATAGTTTCCGAGATATGGACTATCGATAATTTACACCTTAGGCTCTGCTTCTAACTTGGGCCCAAATTGTAACATGGCCTTATCTATTGGCGATTTCGTTCCAATTCACATTCCAAGTAATATTCGGCATGCTAATTACATTGCCGGTTGCCAAATTGCATTATCTCTTATAGTTTCCGAGATATGGACTATCGATAATTTACACCTTAGGCTCTGCTTCTAACTTGGGCCCAAATTGTAAAATGGTCTTATCTATTGGCGATTTCGTTCCAATTCACATTCCAAGTAATATTCGGCATGCTAATTACATTGCCGGTGGCCAAATTAAATTATCTCTTATAGTTTCCGAGATATGGACTATCGATAATTTACACCTTAGGCTCTGCTTCTAACTTGGGCCCAAATTGTAAAATGGTCTTACCTATTGGCGATTTCGTTCCAATTCACATTCCAAGTAATATTCGGCATGCTAATTACATTGCCGGTTGCCAAATTGCATTATCTCTTATAGTTTCCGAGATATGGACTATCGATAATTTACACCTTATACTCTGCTTCTAACTTGGGCCCAAATTGTAAAATGGTCTTATCTATTGGCGATTTCGTTCCAATTCACATTCCAAGTAATATTCGGCATGCTAATTACATTGCCGGTTGCCAAATTGCATTATCTCTTATAGTTTCCGAGATATGGACTATCGATAATTTACACCTTAGGCTCTGCTTCTAACTTGGGCCCAAATTGTAATATGGTCTTATCTATTGGCGATTTCGTTCCAATTCACATTCCAAGTAATATTCGGCATGCTAATTACATTGCCGGTTGCCAAATTGCATTATCTCTTATAGTTTCCGAGATATGGACTATCGATAATTTACACCTTAGGCTCTGCTTCTAACTTGGGCCCAAATTGTAAAATGGTCTTATCTATTGGCGATTTCGTTCCAATTCACATTCCAAGTAATATTCGGCATGCTAATTACATTGCCGGTTGCCAAATTGCATTATCTCTTATAGTTTCCGAAATATGGACTATCGATAATTTACACCTTAGGCTCTGCTTCTAACTTGGGCCCAAATTGTAAAATGGTCTTATCTATTGGCGATTTCGTTCCAATTCACATTCCAAGTAATATTCGGCATGCTAATTACATTGCCGGTTGCCAAATTGCATTATCTCTTATAGTTTCCGAGATATGGACTATCGATAATTTACACCTTAGGCTCTGCTTCTAACTTGGGCCCAAATTGTAAAATGGTCTTATCTATTGGCGATTTCGTTCCAATTAACACTCCAAGTAATATTCGGCATGTTAATTACATTGCCGGTTGCGAAATTGCATTATCCCTTATAGTTTCCGAGATATGGACTATCAATAATTTACACCTTAGGCTCTGCTTCTAACTTGGGCCCAAATTGTAAAATGGTCTTATCTATTGGCGATTTTGTTCCAATTCACATTCACAATTTGGAATGTGAATTGGAACGAAATCGCCAATAGATAAGACCATTTTACATCGGAAACTATAAGAGATAATGCAATTTGGCAACCGGCAATGTAATTAGCATGCCGAATATTACTTGCAATGTGAATTGGAACGAAATCGCCAATAGATAAGACCATATTACAATTTGGGCCCAAGTTAGAAGCAGAGCCTAAGGTGTAAATTATCGATAGTCCATATCTCGGAAACTATAAGAGATAATGCAATTTGGCAACCGGCAATGTAATTAGCATGCCGAATATTACTTGGAATGTGAATTGGAACGAAATCGCCAATAGATAAGACGATTTTACAATTTGGGCCCAAGTTAAAAGCACAGCCTAAGGTGTAAATTATCGATAGTCCATATCTCGGAAACTATAAGAGATAATGCAATTTGGCAACCGGCAATTTAATTAACATGCCGAATATTACTTGGAATGTGAATTGGAACGAAATCGCCAATAGGTAAGACCATTTTACAATTTGGGCCCAAGTTAGAAGCAGAGCCTAAGGTGTAAATTATCGATAGTCCATATCTCGGAAACTATAAGAGATAATGCAATTTGGCAACCGGCAATTTAATTAACATGCCGAATATTACTTGGAATGTGAATTGGAACGAAATCGCCAATAGATAAGACCATTTTACAATTTGGGCCCAAGTTAGAAGCAGAGCCTAAGGTGTAAATTATCGATAGTCCATATCTCGGAAACTATAAGAGATAATGCAATTTGGCAACCGGCAATGTAATTAGCATGCCGAATATTACTTGGAATGTGAATTGGAACGAAATCGCCAATAGATAAGACCATTTTACAATTTGGGCCCAAGTTAGAAGCAGAGCCTAAGGTGTAAATTATCGATAGTCCATATCTCGGAAACTATAAGAGATAATGCAATTTGGCAACCGGCAATGTAATTAGCATGCCGAATATTACTTGGAATGTGAATTGGAATGAAATCGCCAATAGATAAGACCATTTTACAATTTGGGCCCAAGTTAGAAGCAGAGCCTAAGGTGTAAATTATCGATAGTCCATATCTCGGAAACTATAAGAGATAATGCAATTTGGCAATCGGCAATGTAATTAGCATGCCGAATATTATTTGGAATGTGAATTGGAACGAAATCGCCAATAGATAAGGCGATTTTACAATTTGGGCCCAAGTTAGAAGCAGAGCCTAAGGTGTAAATTATCGATAGTCCATATCTCGGAAACTATAAGAGATAATGCAATTTGGCAACCGGCAATGTAATTAGCATGCCGAATATTACTTGGAATGTGAATTGGAATGAAATCGCCAATAGATAAGACCATTTTATTATTTGGGCCCAAGTTAGAAGCAGAGCCTAAGGTGTAAATTATCGATAGTCCATATCTCGGAAACTATAAGAGATAATGCAATTTGGCAACCGGCAATGTAATTAGCATGCCGAATATTACTTGGAATGTGAATTGGAACGAAATCGGCAATAGATAAGGCCATTTTACAATTTGGGCCCAAGTTAGAAGCAGAGCCTAAGATGTAAATTATCGATAGTCCATATCTCGGAAACTATAAGAGATAATGCAATTTAGCAACCGGCAATGTAATTAGCATGCCGAATATTACTTGGAATGTGAATTGGAACAAAATCGCCAATAGATAAGACCATTTTACAATTTGGGCCCAAGTTAGAAGCAGAGCCTAAGGTGTAAATTATCGATAGTCCATATCTCGGAAACTATTAGAGATAATGCAACTTGGCCACCGGCAATGTAATTATCTTATTGGAATGTGAATCTTACCTATTGGCGATTTCGTTCCAATTCACATTCCAAGTAATATTCGGCATGTTAATTAAATTGCCGGTTGCCAAATTGCATTATCTCTTATAGTTTCCGAGATATGGACTATCGATAATTTACACCTTAGGCTGTGCTTTTAACTTGGGCCCAAATTGTAAAATCGTCTTATCTATTTCCGATTTCGTTCCAATTCACATTCCAAGTAATATTCGGCATGCTAATTACATTGCCGGTTGCCAAATTGCATTATCTCTTATAGTTTCCAAGATATGGACTATCGATAATTTACACCTTAGGCTCTGCTTCTAACTTGGGCCCAAATTGTAAAATGGTCTTTTCTATTGGCGATTTCGTTACAATTTACATTCCAAGTAATATTCGGCATGCTAATTACATTGCCGGTTGCCAAATTGAATTATCTCCTATAGTTTCCGAGATATGGATTATCGATAATTTACACCTTAGGCTCTGCTTCTAACTTGGGCCCAAATTGTAAAATGGTCTTACCTCTTGGCGATTTCGTTCCAATTCACATTCCAAGTAATATTCGGCATGCTAATTACATTGCCGGTGGCCAAGTTGCATTATCTCTAATAGTTTCCGAGATATGGACTATCGATAATTTACACCTTAGGCTCTGCTTCTAACTTGGGCCCAAATTGTAAAATGGTCTTATCTATTGGCGATTTCGTTCCAATTCACATTCCAAGTAATATTCGGCATGCTAATTACATTGCCGGTTCCCAAATTGCATTATCTCTTATAGTTTCCGAGATATGGACTATCGATTATTTTTAACCTTAGGCTCTGCTTCTAACTTGGGCCCAAACTGTAAAATGGTCTTATCTATTGGCGATTTCGTTCCAATTCACATTCCAAGTAGTATTCGGCATGCTAGTTACATTGCCGGTTGCCAAATTGCATTATCTCTTATAGTTTCCGAGATATGGACTATCGATAATTTACACCTTAGGCTCTGCTTCTAACTTGGGCCCAAATTGTAAAATGGTCTTATCTATTGGCGATTTTGTCCCAATTCACATTCCAAGTAATATTCGGCATGCTAATTACATTGCCAGTTGCCAAATTGCATTATCTCTTATAGTTTTCGAGATATGGACTATGGATAATTTACACCTTAGGCTCTGCTTCTAACTTGGGCCCAAATTGTAAAATGGTCTTATCTATTGGCGATTTCATTCCAATTCACATTCCAAGTAATATTCGGCATGCTAATTACATTGCCGTTTGCCAAATTGCATTATCTCTTATAGTTTCCGAGATATGGACTATCGATAATTTACACCTTAGGCTCTGCTTCTAACTTGGGCCCAAATTGTAAAATGGTCTTATCTATTGGCGATTTCGTTCCAATTCACATTCCAAGTAATATTCGGCATGCTAATTACATTGCCGGTTGCCAAATTGCATTATCTCTTATAGTTTCCGAGATATGGACTATCGGTAATTTACACCTTAGGCTCTGCTTCTAACTTGGGCCCAAATTGTAAAATCGTCTTATCTATTGGCGATTTCGTTCCAATTCACATTCCAAGTAATATTCGGCATGCTAATTACATTGCCGGTTGCCAAATTGCATTATCTCTTATAGTTTCCGAGATATGGACTATCGATAATTTACACCTTAGGCTCTGCTTCTAACTTGGGCCCAAATTGTAAAATGGTCTTATCTATTGGCGATTTCATTCCAATTCACATTCCAAGTAATATTCGGCATGCTAATTACATTGCCGGTTGCCAAATTGCATTATCTCTTATAGTTTCCGAGATATGGACTATCGATAATTTACACCTTAGGCTCTGCTTCTAACTTGGGGCCAAATTGTAAAATGGTCTTATCTATTGGCGATTTCGTTCCAATTCACATTCCAAGTAATATTCGGCATGCTAATTACATTGCCGGTTGCCAAATTGTATTATCTCTTATAGTTTCCGAGATATGGACTATCGGTAATTTACACCTTAGGCTCTGCTTCTAACTTGGGCCCAAATTGTAAAATCGTCTTATCTATTGGCGATTTCGTTCCAATTCACATTCCAAGTAATATTCGGCATGCTGATTACATTGCCGGTTGCCAAATTGCATTATCTCTTATAGTTTCCGAGATTTGGACTATCGATAATTTACACCTTAGGCTCTGCTTCTAACTTGGGCCCAAATTGTAAAATGGTCTTATCTATTGGCGATTTCGTTCCAATTCACATTCCAAGTAATATTCGGCATGCTAATTACATTGCCGGTTGCCAAATTGAATTATCTCTTATAGTTTCCGAGATATGGACTATCGATAATTTACACCTTAGGCTCTGCTTCTAACTTGGGCCCAAATTGTAAAATGGTCTTATCTATTGGCGATTTCGTCCCAATTCACATTCCAAGTAATATTCGGCATGCTAATTACTTTGCCGGTTGCGAAACTGCATTATCTCTTATAGTTTCCCAGATATGGACTATCGATAATTTACACCTTAGGCTCTGCTTCTAACTTGGGCCCAAATTGTAAAATGGTCTTATCTATTGGCGATTTCGTTCCAATTCACATTCCAAGTAATATTCGGCATGCTAATTACATTGCCGGTTGCCAAATTGCATTATCTCTTATAGTTTCCGAGATATGGACTATCGATAATTTACACCTTAGGCTCTGCTTCTAACTTGGGCCCAAATTGTAAAATGGTCTTACCTCTTGGCGATTTCGTTCCAATTCACATTCCAAGTAATATTCGGCATGCTAATTACATTGCCGGTGGCCAAGTTGCATTATCTCTAATAGTTTCCGAGATATGGACTATCGATAATTTACACCTTAGGCTCTGCTTCTAACTTGGGCCCAAATTGTAAAATGGTCTTATCTATTGGCGATTTCGTTCCAATTCACATTCCAAGTAATATTCGGCATGCTAATTACATTGCCGGTTCCCAAATTGCATTATCTCTTATAGTTTCCGAGATATGGACTATCGATTATTTTTAACCTTAGGCTCTGCTTCTAACTTGGGCCCAAATTGTAAAATGGTCTTATCTATTGGCGATTTCGTTCCAATTCACACTCCAAGTAATATTCGGCATGCTAATTACATTGCCGGTTGCGAAATTGCATTATCTCTTATAGTTTCCGAGATATGGACTATCCATAATTTACACCTTAGGCTCTGCTTCTAACTTGGGCCCAAATTGTAAAATGGTCTTATCTATTGGCGATTTCGTTCCAATTCACATTCCAAGTAATATTCGGCATGCTAATTACATTGCCGGTTGCCAAATTGCATTATCTCTTATAGTTTCCGAGATATGGACTATGGATAATTTACACCTTAGGCTCTGCTTCTAACTTGGTCCCAAATTGTAAAATGGTCTTATCTATTGGCGATTTCGTTCCAATTCACATTCCAAGTAATATTCGGCATGCTAATTACATTGCCGGTTGCCAAATTGCATTATCTCTTATAGTTTCCGAGATATGGACTATCGATAATTTACACCTTAGGCTCTGCTTCTAACTTGGGCCCAAATTGTAAAATGGTCTTATCTATTGGCGATTTCGTTCCAATTCACATTCCAAGTAATATTCGACATGCTAATTACATTGCCGGTGGCCGAGTTGCATTATCTCTTATAGTTTCCGAGATATGGACTATCGATAATTTACACCTTAGGCTCTGCTTCTAACTTGGGCCCAAATTGTAAAATGGTCTTATCTATTGGCGATTTCGTTCCAATTCACATTCCAAGTTATATTCGGCATGCTAATTACAATGCCGGTTCCCAAATTGCATTATCTCTTATAGTTTCCGAGATATGGACTATCGATTATTTTTAACCTTAGGCTCTGCTTCTAACTTGGGCCCAAACTGTAAAATGGTCTTATCTATTGGCGATTTCGTTCCAATTCACATTCCAAGTAGTATTCGGCATGCTAATTACATTGCCGGTTGCCAAATTGCATTATCTCTTATAGTTTCCGAGATATGGACTATCGATAATTTACACCTTAGGCTCTGCTTCTAACTTGGGCCCAAATTGTAAAATGGTCTTATCTATTGACGATTTCGTCCCAATTCACATTCCAAGTAATATTCGGCATGCTAATTACATTGCCAGTTGCCAAATTGCATTATCTCTTATAGTTTCCGAGATATGGACTATGGATAATTTACACCTTAGGCTCTGCTTCTAACTTGGGCCCAAATTGTAAAATTTTCTTATCTATTGGCGATTTCATTCCAATTCACATTCCAAGTAATATTCGGCATGCTAATTACATTGCCGGTTGCCAAATTGCATTATCTCTTATAGTTTCCGAGATATGGACTATCGATAATTTACACCTTAGGCTCTGCTTCTAACTTGGGCCCAAATTGTAAAATGGTCTTATCTATTGGCGATTTCGTTCCAATTCACATTCCAAGTAATGTTCGGCATGCTAATTACATTGCCGGTTGCCAAATTGCATTATCACTTATAGTTTCCGAGATATGGACTATCGGTAATTTACACCTTAGGCTCTGCTTCTAACTTGGGCCCAAATTGTAAAATCGTCTTATATATTGGCGATTTCGTTCCAATTCACATTCCAAGTAATATTCGGCATGCTAATTACATTGCCGGTTGCCAAATTGCATTATCTCTGATAGTTTCCGAGATATGGACTATCGATAATTTACACTTTAGGCTCTGCTTCTAACTTGGGCCCAAACTGTAAAATGGTCTTATCTATTGGCGATTTCGTTCCAATTCACATTCCAAGTAGTATTCGGCATGCTAATTACATTGCCGGTTGCCAAATTGCATTATCTCTTATAGTTTCCGAGATATGGACTATCGATAATTTACACCTTAGGCTCTGCTTCTAACTTGGGCCCAAATTGTAAAATGGTCTTATCTATTGGCGATTTCGTCCCAATTCACATTCCAAGTAATATTCGGCATGCTAATTACATTGCCAGTTGCGAAATTGCATTATCTCTTATAGTTTTCGAGATATGGACTATGGATAATTTACACCTTAGGCTCTGCTTCTAACTTGGGCCCAAATTGTAAAATGGTCTTATCTATTGGCGATTTCATTCCAATTCACATTCCAAGTAATATTCGGCATGCTAATAACATTGCCGGTTGCCAAATTGCATTATCTCTTATAGTTTCCGAGAAATGGACTATCGATAATTTACACCTTAGGCTCTGCTTCTAACTTGGGCCCAAATTGTAAAATGGTCTTATCTATTGGCGATTTCGTTCCAATTCACATTCCAAGTAATATTCGGCATGCTAATTACATTGCCGGTTGCCAAATTGCATTATCTCTTATAGTTTCCGAGATATGGACTATCGGTAATTTACACCTTAGGCTCTGCTTCTAACTTGGGCCCAAATTGTAAAATCGTCTTATCTATTGGCGATTTCGTTCCAATTCACATTCCAAGTAATATTCGGCATGCTAATTACATTGCCGGTTGCCAAATTGCATTATCTCTTATAGTTTCCGAGATATGGACTATCGATAATTTACACCTTAGGCTCTGCTTCTAACTTGGGCCTAAATTGTAAAATGGTCTTATCTATTGGCGATTTCATTCCAATTCACATTCGAAGTAATATTCGGCATGCTATTTACATTGCCGGTTGCCAAATTGCATTATCTCTTATAGTTTCCGAGATATGGACTATCGGTAATTTACACCTTAGGCTCTGCTTCTAACTTGGGCCCAAATTGTAAAATCGTCTTATCTATTGGCGATTTCGTTCCAATTCACATTCCAAGTAATATTCGGCACGCTAATTACATTGCCGGTTGCCAAATTGCATTATCTCTTATAGTTTCCGAGATATGGACTATCGATAATTTACACCTTAGGCTCTGCTTCTAACTTGGGCCCAAATTGTAAAATGGTCTTATCTATTGGCGATTTCGTTCAAATTCACATTCCAAGTAATATTCGGCATGCTAATTACATTGCCGGTTGCCAAATTGAATTATCTCTTATAGTTTCCGAGATATGGACTATCGATAATTTACACCTTAGGCTCTGCTTCTAACTTGGGCCCAAATTGTAAAATGGTCTTATCTATTGGCGATTTCGTTCCAATTCATATTCCAAGTGGTATTCGGCATGCTAATTACATTGCCGGTTGCCAAATTGCATTATCTCTTATAGTTTCCGAGATATGGACTATCGATAATTTAAACCTTAGGCTCTGCTTCTAACTTGGGCCCAAATTGTAAAATGGTCTTATCTATCGGCGATTTCGTTCCAATTCACATTCCAAGTAATATTCGGCATGCTAAATACATTGCCGGTTGCCAAATTGCATTATCTCTTATAGTTTCCGAGATATGGACTATCGATAATTTACACCTTAGGCTCTGCTTCTAACTTGGGCCCAAATTGTAAAATGGTCTTATCTATTGGCGATTTCGTCCCAATTCACATTCCAAGTAATATTCGGCATGCTAATTACATTGCCGGTTGCGAAACTGCATTATCTCTTATAGTTTCCGAGATATGGACTATCGATAATTTACACCTTAGGCTCTGCTTCTAACTTGGGCCCAAATTGTAAAATGGTCTTAACTATTGGCGATTTCGTTCCAATTCACATTCCAAGTAATATTCGGCATGCTAATTACATTGCCGGTTGCCAAATTGCATTATCTCTTTTAGTTTCCGAGATATGGACTATCGATAATTTACACCTTAGGCTCTGCTTCTAACTTGGGCCCAAATTGTAAAATGGTCTTATCTATTGGCGATTTCGTTCCAATTCACATTCCAAGTAATATTCGGCATGCTAATTACATTGCCGGTTGCCAAATTGCATTATCTCTTATAGTTTCCGAGATATGGACTATCGATAATTTACACCTTAGGCTCTGCTTCTAACTTGATCCCAAATTGTAACATGGCCTTATCTATTGGCGATTTCGTTCCAATTCACATTCCAAGTAATATTCGGCATGCTAATTACATTGCCGGTTGCCAAATTGCATTATCTCTTATAGTTTCCGAGATATGGACTATCGATAATTTACACCTTAGGCTCTGCTTCTAACTTGGGCCCAAATTGTAAAATGGTCTTATCTATTGGCGATTTCGTTCCAATTCACATTCCAAGTAATATTCGGCATGCTAATTACATTGCCGGTGGCCAAATTAAATTATCTCTTATAGTTTCCGAGATATGGACTATCGATAATTTACACCTTAGGCTCTGCTTCTAACTTGGGCCCAAATTCTAAAATGGTCTTACCTATTGGCGATTTCGTTCCAATTCACATTCCAAGTAATATTCGGATTGCTAATTACATTGCCGGTTGCCAAATTGCATTATCTCTTATAGTTTCCGAGATATGGACTATCGATAATTTACACCTTAGGCTCTTCTTCTAACTTGGGCCCAAATTGTAAAATGGTCTTATCTATTGGCGATTTCGTTCCAATTCACATTCCAAGTAATATTCGGCATGCTAATTACATTGCCGGTTGCCAAATTGCATTATCTCTTATAGTTTCCGAGATATGGACTATCGATAATTTACACCTTAGGCTCTGCTTCTAACTTGGGCCCAAATTGTAATATGGTCTTATCTATTGGCGATTTCGTTCCAATTCACATTCCAAGTAATATTCGGCATGCTAATTACATTGCCGGTTGCCAAATTGCATTATCTCTTATAGTTTCCGAGATATGGACTATCGATAATTTACACCTTAGGCTCTGCTTCTAACTTGGGCCCAAATTGTAAAATGGTCTTATCTATTGGCGATTTCGTTCCAATTCACATTCCAAGTAATATTCGGCATGCTAATTACATTGCCGGTTGCCAAATTGCATTATCTCTTATAGTTTCCGAAATATGGACTATCGATAATTTACACCTTAGGCTCTGCTTCTAACTTGGGCCCAAATTGTAAAATGGTCTTATCTATTGGCGATTTCGTTCCAATTCACACTCCAAGTAATATTCGGCATGCTAATAACATTGCCGGTTGCCAAATTGCATTATCTCTTATAGTTTCCGAGATATGGACTATCGATAATTTACACCTTAGGCTCTGCTTCTAACTTGGGCCCAAATTGTAAAATGGTCTTATCTATTGGCGATTTCGTTCCAATTCACATTCCAAGTAATATTCGGCATGCTAATTACATTGCCGGTTGCCAAATTGCATTATCTCTTATAGTTTCCGAGATATGGACTATCGGTAATTTACACCTTAGGCTCTGCTTCTAACTTGGGCCCAAATTGTAAAATCGTCTTATCTATTGGCGATTTCGTTCCAATTCACATTCCAAGTAATATTCGGCATGCTAATTACATTGCCGGTTGCCAAATTGCATTATCGCTTATAGTTTCCGAGATATGGACTATCGATAATTTACACCTTAGGCTCTGCTTCTAACTTGGGCCTAAATTGTAAAATGGTCTTATCTATTGGCGATTTCATTCCAATTCACATTCCAAGTAATATTCGGCATGCTATTTACATTGCCGGTTGCCAAATTGCATTATCTCTTATAGTTTCCGAGATATGGACTATCGATAATTTACACCTTAGGCTCTGCTTCTAACTAGGGCCCAAATTGTAAAATGGTCTTATCTATTGGCGATTTCGTTCCAATTCACATTCCAAGTAATATTCGGCATGCTAAATACATTGCCGGTTGCCAAATTGCATTATCTCTTATAGTTTCCGAGATATGAACTATCGGTAATTTACACCTTAGGCTCTGCTTCTAACTTGGGCCCAAATTGTAAAATCGTCTTATCTATTGGCGATTTCGTTCCAATTCACATTCCAAGTAATATTCGGCACGCTAATTACATTGCCGGTTGCCAAATTGCATTATCTCTTATAGTTTCCGAGATATGGACTATCGATAATTTACACCTTAGGCTCTGCTTCTAACTTGGGCCCAAATTGTAAAATGGTCTTATCTATTGGCGATTTCGTTCAAATTCACATTCCAAGTAATATTCGGCATGCTAATTACATTGCCGGTTGCCAAATTGAATTATCTCTTATAGTTTCCGAGATATGGACTATCGATAATTTACACCTTAGGCTCTGCTTCTAACTTGGGCCCAAATTGTAAAATGGTCTTATCTATTGGCGATTTCGTTCCAATTCATATTCCAAGTGGTATTCGGCATGCTAATTACATTGCCGGTTGCCAAATTGCATTATCTCTTATAGTTTCCGAGATATGGACTATCGATAATTTAAACCTTAGGCTCTGCTTCTAACTTGGGCCCAAATTGTAAAATGGTCTTATCTATTGGCGATTTCGTTCCAATTCACATTCCAAGTAATATTCGGCATGCTAAATACATTGCCGGTTGCCAAATTGCATTATCTCTTATAGTTTCCGAGATATGGACTATCGATAATTTACACCTTAGGCTCTGCTTCTAACTTGGGCCCAAATTGTAAAATGGTCTTATCTATTGGCGATTTCGTCCCAATTCACATTCCAAGTAATATTCGGCATGCTAATTACATTGCCGGTTGCGAAACTGCATTATCTCTTATAGTTTCCGAGATATGGACTATCGATAATTTACACCTTAGGCTCTGCTTCTAACTTGGGCCCAAATTGTAAAATGGTCTTAACTATTGGCGATTTCGTTCCAATTCACATTCCAAGTAATATTCGGCATGCTAATTACATTGCCGGTTGCCAAATTGAATTATCTCCTATAGTTTCCGAGATATGGACTATCGATAATTTACACCTTAGGCTCTGCTTCTAACTTGGGCCCAAATTGTAAAATGGTCTTACCTCTTGGCGATTTCGTTCCAATTCACATTCCAAGTAATATTCGGCATGCTAATTACATTGCCGGTGGCCAAGTTGCATTATCTCTAATAGTTTCCGAGATATGGACTATCGATAATTTACACCTTAGGCTCTGCTTCTAACTTGGGCCCAAATTGTAAAATGGTTTTATCTATTGGCGATTTCGTTCCAATTCACATTCCAAGTAATATTCGGCATGCTAATTACATTGCCGGTTCCCAAATTGCATTATCTCTTATAGTTTCCGAGATATGGACTATCGATTATTTTTAACCTTAGGCTCTGCTTCTAACTTGGGCCCAAACTGTAAAATGGTCTTATCTATTGGCGATTTCGTTCCAATTCACATTCCAAGTAGTATTCGGCATGCTAGTTACATTGCCGGTTGCCAAATTGCATTATCTCTTATAGTTTCCGAGATATGGACTATCGATAATTTACACCTTAGGCTCTGCTTCTAACTTGGGCCCAAATTGTAAAATGGTCTTATCTATTGGCGATTTTGTCCCAATTCACATTCCAAGTAATATTCGGCATGCTAATTACATTGCCAGTTGCCAAATTGCATTATCTCTTATAGTTTTCGAGATATGGACTATGGATAATTTACACCTTAGGCTCTGCTTCTAACTTGGGCCCAAATTGTAAAATGGTCTTATCTATTGGCGATTTCATTCCAATTCACATTCCAAGTAATATTCGGCATGCTAATAACATTGCCGGTTGCCAAATTGCATTATCTCTTATAGTTTCCGAGATATGGACTATCGATAATTTACACCTTAGGCTCTGCTTCTAACTTGGGCCCAAATTGTAAAATGGTCTTATCTATTGGCGATTTCGTTCCAATTCACATTCCAAGTAATATTCGGCATGCTAATTACATTGCCGGTTGCCAAATTGCATTATCTCTTATAGTTTCCGAGATATGGACTATCGGTAATTTACACCTTAGGCTCTGCTTCTAACTTGGGCCCAAATTGTAAAATCGTCTTATCTATTGGCGATTTCGTTCCAATTCACATTCCAAGTAATATTCGGCATGCTAATTACATTGCCGGTTGCCAAATTGCATTATCTCTTATAGTTTCCGAGATATGGACTATCGATAATTTACACCTTAGGCTCTGCTTCTAACTTGGGCCTAAATTGTAAAATGGTCTTATCTATTGGCGATTTCATTCCAATTCACATTCCAAGTAATATTTGGCATGCTATTTACATTGCCGGTTGCCAAATTGCATTATCTCTTATAGTTTCCGAGATATGGACTATCGATAATTTACACCTTAGGCTCTGCTTCTAACTAGGGCCCAAATTGTAAAATGGTCTTATCTATTGGCGATTTCGTTCCAATTCACATTCCAAGTAATATTCGGCATGCTAAATACATTGCCGGTTGCCAAATTGCATTATCTC
This sequence comes from Rhynchophorus ferrugineus, assembly GCF_030347505.1. NCBI lineage: Eukaryota > Metazoa > Arthropoda > Insecta > Coleoptera > Curculionidae > Rhynchophorus > Rhynchophorus ferrugineus. Next base: position 329,432 of record NW_027472747.1, on the reverse strand, counting down.
TTATAGTTTCCGAGATATGAACTATCGGTAATTTACACCTTAGGCTCTGCTTCTAACTTGGGCCCAAATTGTAAAATCGTCTTATCTATTGGCGATTTCGTTCCAATTCACATTCCAAGTAATATTCGGCACGCTAATTACATTGCCGGTTGCCAAATTGCATTATCTCTTATAGTTTCCGAGATATGGACTATCGATAATTTACACCTTAGGCTCTGCTTCTAACTTGGGCCCAAATTGTAAAATGGTCTTATCTATTGGCGATTTCGTTCAAATTCACATTCCAAGTAATATTCGGCATGCTAATTACATTGCCGGTTGCCAAATTGAATTATCTCTTATAGTTTCCGAGATATGGACTATCGATAATTTACACCTTAGGCTCTGCTTCTAACTTGGGCCCAAATTGTAAAATGGTCTTATCTATTGGCGATTTCGTTCCAATTCATATTCCAAGTGGTATTCGGCATGCTAATTACATTGCCGGTTGCCAAATTGCATTATCTCTTATAGTTTCCGAGATATGGACTATCGATAATTTAAACCTTAGGCTCTGCTTCTAACTTGGGCCCAAATTGTAAAATGGTCTTATCTATTGGCGATTTCGTTCCAATTCACATTCCAAGTAATATTCGGCATGCTAAATACATTGCCGGTTGCCAAATTGCATTATCTCTTATAGTTTCCGAGATATGGACTATCGATAATTTACACCTTAGGCTCTGCTTCTAACTTGGGCCCAAATTGTAAAATGGTCTTATCTATTGGCGATTTCGTCCCAATTCACATTCCAAGTAATATTCGGCATGCTAATTACATTGCCGGTTGCGAAACTGCATTATCTCTTATAGTTTCCGAGATATGGACTATCGATAATTTACACCTTAGGCTCTGCTTCTAACTTGGGCCCAAATTGTAAAATGGTCTTAACTATTGGCGATTTCGTTCCAATTCACATTCCAAGTAATATTCGGCATGCTAATTACATTGCCGGTTGCCAAATTGAATTATCTCCTATAGTTTCCGAGATATGGACTATCGATAATTTACACCTTAGGCTCTGCTTCTAACTTGGGCCCAAATTGTAAAATGGTCTTACCTCTTGGCGATTTCGTTCCAATTCACATTCCAAGTAATATTCGGCATGCTAATTACATTGCCGGTGGCCAAGTTGCATTATCTCTAATAGTTTCCGAGATATGGACTATCGATAATTTACACCTTAGGCTCTGCTTCTAACTTGGGCCCAAATTGTAAAATGGTTTTATCTATTGGCGATTTCGTTCCAATTCACATTCCAAGTAATATTCGGCATGCTAATTACATTGCCGGTTCCCAAATTGCATTATCTCTTATAGTTTCCGAGATATGGACTATCGATTATTTTTAACCTTAGGCTCTGCTTCTAACTTGGGCCCAAACTGTAAAATGGTCTTATCTATTGGCGATTTCGTTCCAATTCACATTCCAAGTAGTATTCGGCATGCTAGTTACATTGCCGGTTGCCAAATTGCATTATCTCTTATAGTTTCCGAGATATGGACTATCGATAATTTACACCTTAGGCTCTGCTTCTAACTTGGGCCCAAATTGTAAAATGGTCTTATCTATTGGCGATTTTGTCCCAATTCACATTCCAAGTAATATTCGGCATGCTAATTACATTGCCAGTTGCCAAATTGCATTATCTCTTATAGTTTTCGAGATATGGACTATGGATAATTTACACCTTAGGCTCTGCTTCTAACTTGGGCCCAAATTGTAAAATGGTCTTATCTATTGGCGATTTCATTCCAATTCACATTCCAAGTAATATTCGGCATGCTAATTACATTGCCGTTTGCCAAATTGCATTATCTCTTATAGTTTCCGAGATATGGACTATCGATAATTTACACCTTAGGCTCTGCTTCTAACTTGGGCCCAAATTGTAAAATGGTCTTATCTATTGGCGATTTCGTTCCAATTCACATTCCAAGTAATATTCGGCATGCTAATTACATTGCCGGTTGCCAAATTGCATTATCTCTTATAGTTTCCGAGATATGGACTATCGGTAATTTACACCTTAGGCTCTGCTTCTAACTTGGGCCCAAATTGTAAAATCGTCTTATCTATTGGTGATTTCGTTCCAATTCACATTCCAAGTAATATTCGGCATGCTAATTACATTGCCGGTTGCCAAATTGCATTATCTCTTATAGTTTCCGAGATATGGACTATCGATAATTTACACCTTAGGCTCTGCTTCTAACTTGGGCCCAAATTGTAAAATGGTCTTATCTATTGGCGATTTCATTCCAATTCACATTCCAAGTAATATTCGGCATGCTAATTACATTGCCGGTTGCCAAATTGCATTATCTCTTATAGTTTCCGAGATATGGACTATCGATAATTTACACCTTAGGCTCTGCTTCTAACTTGGGGCCAAATTGTAAAATGGTCTTATCTATTGGCGATTTCGTTCCAATTCACATTCCAAGTAATATTCGGCATGCCAATTACATTGCCGGTTGCCAAATTGTATTATCTCTTATAGTTTCCGAGATATGGACTATCGGTAATTTACACCTTAGGCTCTGCTTCTAACTTGGGCCCAAATTGTAAAATCGTCTTATCTATTGGCGATTTCGTTCCAATTCACATTCCAAGTAATATTCGGCATGCTGATTACATTGCCGGTTGCCAAATTGCATTATCTCTTATAGTTTCCGAGATTTGGACTATCGATAATTTACACCTTAGGCTCTGCTTCTAACTTGGGCCCAAATTGTAAAATGGTCTTATCTATTGGCGATTTCGTTCCAATTCACATTCCAAGTAATATTCGGCATGCTAATTACATTGCCGGTTGCCAAATTGAATTATCTCTTATAGTTTCCGAGATATGGACTATCGATAATTTACACCTTAGGCTCTGCTTCTAACTTGGGCCCAAATTGTAAAATGGTCTTATCTATTGGCGATTTCGTTCCAATTCACATTCCAAGTAATATTCGGCATGCTAATTACATTGCCGGTTGCCAAATTGCATTATCTCTTATAGTTTCCGAGATATGGACTATCGATAATTTACACCTTAGGCTCTGCTTCTAACTTGGGCCCAAATTGTAAAATGGTCTTATCTATTGGCGATTTCGTCCCAATTCACATTCCAAGTAATATTCGGCATGCTAATTACTTTGCCGGTTGCGAAACTGCATTATCTCTTATAGTTTCCCAGATATGGACTATCGATAATTTACACCTTAGGCTCTGCTTCTAACTTGGGCCCAAATTGTAAAATGGTCTTATCTATTGGCGATTTCGTTCCAATTCACATTCCAAGTAATATTCGGCATGCTAATTACATTGCCGGTTGCCAAATTGCATTATCTCTTATAGTTTCCGAGATATGGACTATCGATAATTTACACCTTAGGCTCTGCTTCTAACTTGGGCCCAAATTGTAAAATGGTCTTACCTCTTGGCGATTTCGTTCCAATTCACATTCCAAGTAATATTCGGCATGCTAATTACATTGCCGGTGGCCAAGTTGCATTATCTCTAATAGTTTCCGAGATATCGACTATCGATAATTTACACCTTAGGCTCTGCTTCTAACTTGGGCCCAAATTGTAAAATGGTCTTATCTATTGGCGATTTCGTTCCAATTCACATTCCAAGTAATATTCGGCATGCTAATTACATTGCCGGTTCCCAAATTGCATTATCTCTTATAGTTTCCGAGATATGGACTATCGATTATTTTTAACCTTAGGCTCTGCTTCTAACTTGGGCCCAAACTGTAAAATGGTCTTATCTATTGGCGATTTCGTTCCAATTCACATTCCAAGTAGTACTCGGCATGCTAGTTACATTGCCGGTTGCCAAATTGCATTATCTCTTATAGTTTCCGAGATATGGACTATCGATAATTTACACCTTAGGCTCTGCTTCTAACTTGGGCCCAAATTGTAAAATGGTCTTATCTATTGGCGATTTTGTCCCAATTCACATTCCAAGTAATATTCGGCATGCTAATTATATTGCCAGTTGCCAAATTGCATTATCTCTTATAGTTTTCGAGATATGGACTATGGATAATTTACACCTTAGGCTCTGCTTCTAACTTGGGCCCAAATTGTAAAATGGTCTTATCTATTGGCGATTTCATTCCAATTCACATTCCAAGTAATATTCGGCATGCTAATTACATTGCCGTTTGCCAAATTGCATTATCTCTTATAGTTTCCGAGATATGGACTATCGATAATTTACACCTTAGGCTCTGCTTCTAACTTGGGCCCAAATTGTAAAATGGTCTTATCTATTGGCGATTTCGTTCCAATTCACATTCCAAGTAATATTCGGCATGCTAATTACATTGCCGGTTGCCAAATTGCATTATCTCTTATAGTTTCCGAGATATGGACTATCGGTAATTTACACCTTAGGCTCTGCTTCTAACTTGGGCCCAAATTGTAAAATCGTCTTATCTATTGGCGATTTCGTTCCAATTCACATTCCAAGTAATATTCGGCATGCTAATTACATTGCCGGTTGCCAAATTGCATTGTCTCTTATAGTTTCCGAGATATGGACTATCGATAATTTACACCTTAGGCTCTGCTTCTAACTTGGGCCCAAATTGTAAAATGGTCTTATCTATTGGCGATTTCATTCCAATTCACATTCCAAGTAATATTCGGCATGCTAATTACATTGCCGGTTGCCAAATTGCATTATCTCTTATAGTTTCCGAGATATGGACTATCGATAATTTACACCTTAGGCTCTGCTTCTAACTTGGGGCCAAATTGTAAAATGGTCTTATCTATTGGCGATTTCGTTCCAATTCACATTCCAAGTAATATTCGGCATGCTAATTACATTGCCGGTTGCCAAATTGTATTATCTCTTATAGTTTCCGAGATATGGACTATCGGTAATTTACACCTTAGGCTCTGCTTCTAACTTGGGCCCAAATTGTAAAATCGTCTTATCTATTGGCGATTTCGTTCCAATTCACATTCCAAGTAATATTCGGCATGCTGATTACATTGCCGGTTGCCAAATTGCATTATCTCTTATAGTTTCCGAGATTTGGACTATCGATAATTTACACCTTAGGCTCTGCTTCTAACTTGGGCCCAAATTGTAAAATGGTCTTATCTATTGGCGATTTCGTTCCAATTCACATTCCAAGTAATATTCGGCATGCTAATTACATTGCCGGTTGCCAAATTGAATTATCTCTTATAGTTTCCGAGATATGGACTATCGATAATTTACACCTTAGGCTCTGCTTCTAACTTGGGCCCAAATTGTAAAATGGTCTTATCTATTGGCGATTTCGTTCCAATTCACATTCCAAGTAATATTCGGCATGCTAATTACATTGCCGGTTGCCAAATTGCATTATCTCTTATAGTTTCCGAGATATGGACTATCGATAATTTACACCTTAGGCTCTGCTTCTAACTTGGGCCCAAATTGTAAAATGGTCTTATCTATTGGCGATTTCGTCCCAATTCACATTCCAAGTAATATTCGGCATGCTGATTACTTTGCCGGTTGCGAAACTGCATTATCTCTTATAGTTTCCCAGATATGGACTATCGATAATTTACACCTTAGGCTCTGCTTCTAACTTGGGCCCAAATTGTAAAATGGTCTTATCTATTGGCGATTTCGTTCCAATTCACATTCCAAGTAATATTCGGCATGCTAATTACATTGCCGGTTGCCAAATTGCATTATCTCTTATAGTTTCCGAGATACGGACTATCGATAATTTACACCTTAGGCTCTGCTTCTAACTTGGGCCCAAATTGTAAAATGGTCTTATCTATTGGCGATTTCGTTCCAATTCACACTCCAAGTAATATTCGGCATGCTAATTACATTGCCGGTTGCGAAATTGCATTATCTCTTATAGTTTCCGAGATATGGACTATCCATAATTTACACCTTAGGCTCTGCTTCTAACTTGGGCCCAAATTGTAAAATGGTCTTATCTATTGGCGATTTCGTTCCAATTCACATTCCAAGTAATATTCGGCATGCTAATTACATTGCCGGTTGCCAAATTGCATTATCTCTTATAGTTTCCGAGATATGGACTATGGATAATTTACACCTTAGGCTCTGCTTCTAACTTGGTCCCAAATTGTAAAATGGTCTTAACTATTGGCGATTTCGTTCCAATTCACATTCCAAGTAATATTCGGCATGCTAATTACATTGCCGGTTGCCAAGTTGCATTATCTCTTATAGTTTCCGAGATATGGACTATCGATAATTTACACCTTAGGCTCTGCTTCTAACTTGGGCCCAAATTGTAAAATGGTCTTATCTATTGGCGATTTCGTTCCAATTCACATTCCAAGTTATATTCGGCATGCTAATTACAATGCCGGTTCCCAAATTGCATTATCTCTTATAGTTTCCGAGATATGGACTATCGATTATTTTTAACCTTAGGCTCTGCTTCTAACTTGGGCCCAAACTGTAAAATGGTCTTATCTATTGGCGATTTCGTTCCAATTCACATTCCAAGTAGTATTCGGCATGCTAATTACATTGCCGGTTGCCAAATTGCATTATCTCTTATAGTTTCCGAGATATGGACTATCGATAATTTACACCTTAGGCTCTGCTTCTAACTTGGGCCCAAATTGTAAAATGGTCTTATCTATTGACGATTTCGTCCCAATTCACATTCCAAGTAATATTCGGCATGCTAATTACATTGCCAGTTGCCAAATTGCATTATCTCTTATAGTTTCCGAGATATGGACTATGGATAATTTACACCTTAGGCTCTGCTTCTAACTTGGGCCCAAATTGTAAAATTTTCTTATCTATTGGCGATTTCATTCCAATTCACATTCCAAGTAATATTCGGCATGCTAATTACATTGCCGGTTGCCAAATTGCATTATCTCTTATAGTTTCCGAGATATGGACTATCGATAATTTACACCTTAGGCTCTGCTTCTAACTTGGGCCCAAATTGTAAAATGGTCTTATCTATTGGCGATTTCGTTCCAATTCACATTCCAAGTAATATTCGGCATGCTAATTACATTGCCGGTTGCCAAATTGCATTATCACTTATAGTTTCCGAGATATGGACTATCGGTAATTTACACCTTAGGCTCTGCTTCTAACTTGGGCCCAAATTGTAAAATCGTCTTATATATTGGCGATTTCGTTCCAAATCACATTCCAAGTAATATTCGGCATGCTAATTACATTGCCGGTTGCCAAATTGCATTATCTCTGATAGTTTCCGAGATATGGACTATCGATAATTTACACCTTAGGCTCTGCTTCTAACTTGGGCCCAAACTGTAAAATGGTCTTATCTATTGGCGATTTCGTTCCAATTCACATTCCAAGTAGTATTCGGCATGCTAATTACATTGCCGGTTGCCAAATTGCTTTATCTCTTATAGTTTCCGAGATATGGACTATCGATAATTTACACCTTAGGCTCTGCTTCTAACTTGGGCCCAAATTGTAAAATGGTCTTATCTATTGGCGATTTCGTCCCAATTCACATTCCAAGTAATATTCGGCATGCTAATTACATTGCCAGTTGCGAAATTGCATTATCTCTTATAGTTTTCGAGATATGGACTATGGATAATTTACACCTTAGGCTCTGCTTCTAACTTGGGCCCAAATTGTAAAATGGTCTTATATATTGGCGATTTCATTCCAATTCACATTCCAAGTAATATTCGGCATGCTAATAACATTGCCGGTTGCCAAATTGCATTATCTCTTATAGTTTCCGAGATATGGACTATCGATAATTTACACCTTAGGCTCTGCTTCTAACTTGGGCCCAAATTGTAAAATGGTCTTATCTATTGGCGATTTCGTTCCAATTCACATTCCAAGTAATATTCGGCATGCTAATTACATTGCCGGTTGCCAAATTGCATTATCTCTTATAGTTTCCGAGATATGGACTATCGGTAATTTACACCTTAGGCTCTGCTTCTAACTTGGGCCCAAATTGTAAAATCGTCTTATCTATTGGCGATTTCGTTCCAATTCACATTCCAAGTAATATTCGGCATGCTAATTACATTGCCGGTTGCCAAATTGCATTATCTCTTATAGTTTCCGAGATATGGACTATCGATAATTTACACCTTAGGCTCTGCTTCTAACTTGGGCCTAAATTGTAAAATGGTCTTATCTATTGGCGATTTCATTCCAATTCACATTCCAAGTAATATTCGGCATGCTATTTACATTGCCGGTTGCCAAATTGCATTATCTCTTATAGTTTCCGAGATATGGACTATCGATAATTTACACCTTAGGCTCTGCTTCTAACTAGGGCCCAAATTGTAAAATGGTCTTATCTATTGGCGATTTCGTTCCAATTCACATTCCAAGTAATATTCGGCATGCTAAATACATTGCCGGTTGCCAAATTGCATTATCTCTTATAGTTTCCGAGATATGAACTATCGGTAATTTACACCTTAGGCTCTGCTTCTAACTTGGGCCCAAATTGTAAAATCGTCTTATCTATTGGCGATTTCGTTCCAATTCACATTCCAAGTAATATTCGGCACGCTAATTACATTGCCGGTTGCCAAATTGCATTATCTCTTATAGTTTCCGAGATATGGACTATCGATAATTTACACCTTAGGCTCTGCTTCTAACTTGGGCCCAAATTGTAAAATGGTCTTATCTATTGGCGATTTCGTTCAAATTCACATTCCAAGTAATATTCGGCATGCTAATTACATTGCCGGTTGCCAAATTGAATTATCTCTTATAGTTTCCGAGATATGGACTATCGATAATTTACACCTTAGGCTCTGCTTCTAACTTGGGCCCAAATTGTAAAATGGTCTTATCTATTGGCGATTTCGTTCCAATTCATATTCCAAGTGGTATTCGGCATGCTAATTACATTGCCGGTTGCCAAATTGCATTATCTCTTATAGTTTCCGAGATATGGACTATCGATAATTTAAACCTTAGGCTCTGCTTCTAACTTGGGCCCAAATTGTAAAATGGTCTTATCTATTGGCGATTTCGTTCCAATTCACATTCCAAGTAATATTCGGCATGCTAAATACATTGCCGGTTGCCAAATTGCATTATCTCTTATAGTTTCCGAGATATGGACTATCGATAATTTACACCTTAGGCTCTGCTTCTAACTTGGGCCCAAATTGTAAAATGGTCTTATCTATTGGCGATTTCGTCCCAATTCACATTCCAAGTAATATTCGGCATGCTAATTACATTGCCGGTTGCGAAACTGCATTATCTCTTATAGTTTCCGAGATATGGACTATCGATAATTTACACCTTAGGCTCTGCTTCTAACTTGGGCCCAAATTGTAAAATGGTCTTAACTATTGGCGATTTCGTTCCAATTCACATTCCAAGTAATATTCGGCATGCTAATTACATTGCCGGTTGCCAAATTGCATTATCTCTTTTAGTTTCCGAGATATGGACTATCGATAATTTACACCTTAGGCTCTGCTTCTAACTTGGGCCCAAATTGTAAAATGGTCTTATCTATTGGCGATTTCGTTCCAATTCACATTCCAAGTAATATTCGGCATGCTAATTACATTGCCGGTTGCCAAATTGCATTATCTCTTATAGTTTCCGAGATATGGACTATCGATAATTTACACCTTAGGCTCTGCTTCTAACTTGGGCCCAAATTGTAAAATGGCCTTATCTATTGGCGATTTCGTTCCAATTCACATTCCAAGTAATATTCGGCATGCTAATTACATTGCCGGTTGCCAAATGGCATTATCTCTTATAGTTTCCGAGATATGGACTATCGATAATTTACACCTTAGGCTCTGCTTCTAACTTGGGCCCAAATTGTAAAATGGTCTTATCTATTGGCGATTTCGTTCCAATTCACATTCCAAGTAATATTCGGCATGCTAATTACATTGCCGGTGGCCAAATTAAATTATATCTTATAGTTTCCGAGATATGGACTATCGATAATTTACACCTTAGGCTCTGCTTCTAACTTGGGCCCAAATTGTAAAATGGTCTTACCTATTGGCGATTTCGTTCCAATTCACATTCCAAGTAATATTCGGCATGCTAATTACATTGCCGGTTGCCAAATTGCATTATCTCTTATAGTTTCCGAGATATGGACTATCGATAATTTACACCTTAGGCTCTGCTTCTAACTTGGGCCCAAATTGTAAAATGGTCTTATCTATTGGCGATTTCGTTCCAATTCACATTCCAAGTAATATTCGGCATGCTAATTACATTGCCGGTTGCCAAATTGCATTATCTCTTATAGTTTCCGAGATATGGACTATCGATAATTTACACCTTAGGCTCTGCTTCTAACTTGGGCCCAAATTGTAATATGGTCTTATCTATTGGCGATTTCGTTCCAATTCACATTCCAAGTAATATTCGGCATGCTAATTACATTGCCGGTTGCCAAATTGCATTATCTCTTATAGTTTCCGAGATATGGACTATCGATAATTTACACCTTAGGCTCTGCTTCTAACTTGGGCCCAAATTGTAAAATGGTCTTATCTATTGGCGATTTCGTTCCAATTCACATTCCAAGTAATATTCGACATGCTAATTACATTGCCGGTGGCCGAGTTGCATTATCTCTTATAGTTTCCGAGATATGGACTATCGATAATTTACACCTTAGGCTCTGCTTCTAACTTGGGCCCAAATTGTAAAATGGTCTTATCTATTGGCGATTTCGTTCCAATTCACATTCCAGGTTATATTCGGCATGCTAATTACAATGCCGGTTCCCAAATTGCATTATCTCTTATAGTTTCCGAGATATGGACTATCGATTATTTTTAACCTTAGGCTCTGCTTCTAACTTGGGCCCAAACTGTAAAATGGTCTTATCTATTGGCGATTTCGTTCCAATTCACATTCCAAGTAGTATTCGGCATGCTAATTACATTGCCGGTTGCCAAATTGCATTATCTCTTATAGTTTCCGAGATATGGACTATCGATAATTTACACCTTAGGCTCTGCTTCTAACTTAGGCCCAAATTGTAAAATGGTCTTATCTATTGACGATTTCGTCCCAATTCACATTCCAAGTAATATTCGGCATGCTAATTACATTGCCAGTTGCCAAATTGCATTATCTCTTATAGTTTCCGAGATATGGACTATGGATAATTTACACCTTAGGCTCTGCTTCTAACTTGGGCCCAAATTGTAAAATTTTCTTATCTATTGGCGATTTCATTCCAATTCACATTCCAAGTAATATTCGGCATGCTAATTACATTGCCGGTTGCCAAATTGCATTATCTCTTATAGTTTCCGAGATATGGACTATCGATAATTTACACCTTAGGCTCTGCTTCTAACTTGGGCCCAAATTGTAAAATGGTCTTATCTATTGGCGATTTCGTTCCAATTCACATTCCAAGTAATATTCGGCATGCTAATTACATTGCCGGTTGCCAAATTGCATTATCACTTATAGTTTCCGAGATATAGACTATCGGTAATTTACACCTTAGGCTCTGCTTCTAACTTGGGCCCAAATTGTAAAATCGTCTTATATATTGGCGATTTCGTTCCAATTCACATTCCAAGTAATATTCGGCATGCTAATTACATTGCCGGTTGCCAAATTGCATTATCTCTGATAGTTTCCGAGATATGGACTATCGATAATTTACACCTTAGGCTCTGCTTCTAACTTGGGCCCAAATTGTAAAATGGTCTTATCTATTGGCGATTTCATTCCAATTCACATTCCAAGTAATATTCGGCATGCTAATTACATTGCCGGTTGCCAAATTGCATTATCTCTTATAGTTTCCGAGATATGGACTATCGATAATTTACACCTTAGGCTCTGCTTCTAACTTGGGCCCAAATTATAAAATGGTCTTATCTATTGGCGATTTCGTTCCAATTCACATTCCAAGTAATATTCGGCATGCTAATTACATTGCCGGTTGCCAAATTGCATTATCTCTTATAGTTTCCGAGATATGGACTATCGGTAATTTACACCTTAGGCTCTGCTTCTAACTTGGGCCCAAACTGTAAAATGGTCTTATCTATTGGCGATTTCGTTCCAATTCACATTCCAAGTAGTATTCGGCATGCTAGTTACATTGCCGGTTGCCAAATTGCATTATCTCTTATAGTTTCCGAGATATGGACTATCGATAATTTACACCTTAGGCTCTGCTTCTAACTTGGGCCCAAATTGTAAAATGGTCTTATCTATTGGCGATTTCGTCCCAATTCACATTCCAAGTAATATTCGGCATGCTAATTACATTGCCAGTTGCCAAATTGCATTATCTCTTATAGTTTTCGAGATATGGACTATGGATAATTTACACCTTAGGCTCTGCTTCTAACTTGGGCCCAAATTGTAAAATGGTCTTATCTATTGGCGATTTCATTCCAATTCACATTCCAAGTAATATTCGGCATGCTAATTACATTGCCGTTTGCCAAATTGCATTATCTCTTATAGTTTCCGAGATATGGACTATCGATTATTTACACCTTAGGCTCTGCTTCTAACTTGGGCCCAAATTGTAAAATGGTCTTATCTATTGGCGATTTCGTTCCAATTCACATTCCAAGTAATATTCGGCATGCCAATTACATTGCCGGTTGCCAAATTGCATTATCTCTTATAGTTTCCGAGATATGGACTATCGGTAATTTACACCTTAGGCTCTGCTTCTAACTTGGGCCCAAATTGTAAAATCGTCTTATCTATTGGCGATCTCGTTCCAATTCACATTCCAAGTAATATTCGGCATGCTAATTACATTGCCGGTTGCCAAATTGCATTATCTCTTATAGTTTCCGAGATATGGACTATCGATAATTTACACCTTAGGCTCTGCTTCTAACTTGGGCCCAAATTGTAAAATGGTCTTATCTATTGGCGATTTCATTCCAATTCACATTCCAAGTAATACTCGGCATGCTAATTACATTGCCGGTTGCCAAATTGAATTATCTCCTATAGTTTCCGAGATATGGACTATCGATAATTTACACCTTAGGCTCTGCTTCTAACTTGGGGCCAAATTGTAAAATGGTCTTATCTATTGGCGATTTCGTTCCAATTCACATTCCAAGTAATATTCGGCATGCTAATTACATTGCCGGTTGCCAAATTGTATTATCTCTTATAGTTTCCGAGATATGGAGTATCGGTAATTTACACCTTAGGCTCTGCTTCTAACTTGGGCCCAAATTGTAAAATCGTCTTATCTATTAGCGATTTCGTTCCAATTCACATTCCAAGTAATATTCGGCATGCTGATTACATTGCCGGTTGCCAAATTGCATTATCTCTTATAGTTTCCGAGATTTGGACTATCGATAATTTACACCTTAGGCTCTGCTTCTAACTTGGGCCCAAATTGTAAAATGGTCTTATCTATAGGCGATTTCGTTCCAATTCACATTCCAAGTAATATTCGGCATGCTAATTACATTGCCGGTTGCCAAATTGAATTATCTCTTATAGTTTCCGAGATATGGACTATCGATAATTTACACCTTAGGCTCTGCTTCTAACTTGGGCCCAAATTGTAAAATCGTCTTATCTATTGGCGATTTCGTTCCAATTCACATTCCAAGTAATATTCGGCATGCTGATTACATTGCCGGTTGCCAAATTGCATTATCTCTTATAGTTTCCGAGATATGGACTATCGATAATTTACACCTTAGGCTCTGCTTCTAACTTGGGCCCAAATTGTAATACGGTCTTATCTATTGGCGATTTCGTTCCAATTCACATTCCAAGTAATATTCGGCATGCTAATTACATTGCCGGTTGCCAAATTGCATTATCTCTTATAGTTTCCGAGATACGGACTATCGATAATTTACACCTTAGGCTCTGCTTCTAACTTGGGCCCAAATTGTAAAATGGTCTTATCTATTGGCGATTTCGTTCCAATTCACACTCCAAGTAATATTCGGCATGCTAATTACATTGCCGGTTGCGAAATTGCATTATCTCTTATAGTTTCCGAGATATGGACTATCCATAATTTACACCTTAGGCTCTGCTTCTAACTTGGGCCCAAATTGTAAAATGGTCTTATCTATTGGCGATTTCGTTCCAATTCACATTCCAAGTAATATTCGGCATGCTAATTACATTGCCGGTGGCCAAGTTGCATTATCTCTTATAGTTTCCGAGATATGGACTATCGATAATTTACACCTTAGGCTCTGCTTCTAACTTGGGCCCAAATTGTAAAATGGTCTTATCTATTGGCGATTTCGTTCCAATTCACATTCCAAGTTATATTCGGCATGCTAATTACAATGCCGGTTCCCAAATTGCATTTTCTCTTATAGCTTCCGAGATATGGACTATCGATTATTTTTAACCTTAGGCTCTGCTTCTAACTTGGGCCCAAACTGTAAAATGGTCTTATCTATTGGCGATTTCGTTCCAATTCACATTCCAAGTAGTATTCGGCATGCTAATTACATTGCCGGTTGCCAAATTGCATTATCTCTTATAGTTTCCGAGATATGGACTATCGATAATTTACACCTTAGGCTCTGCTTCTAACTTGGGCCCAAATTGTAAAATGGTCTTATCTATTGGCGATTTCGTCCCAATTCACATTCCAAGTAATATTCGGCATGCTAATTACATTGCCAGTTGCCAAATTGCATTATCTCTTATAGTTTCCGAGATATGGATTATGGATAATTTACACCTTAGGCTCTGCTTCTAACTTGGGCCCAAATTGTAAAATCGTCTTATCTATTGGCGATTTCGTTCCAATTCACATTCCAAGTAATATTCGGCATGCTAATTACATTGCCGGTTGCCAAATTGCATTATCTCTGATAGTTTCCGAGATATGGACTATCGATAATTTACACCTTAGGCTCTGCTTCTAACTTGGGCCCAAATTGTAAAATGGTCTTATCTATTGGCGATTTCATTCCAATTCACATTCCAAGTAATATTCGGCATGCTAATTACATTGCCGGTTGCCAAATTGCATTATCTCTTATAGTTTCCGAGATATGGACTATCGATAATTTACACCTTAGGCTCTGCTTCTAACTTGGGCCCAAATTATAAAATGGTCTTATCTATTGGCGATTTCGTTCCAATTCACATTCCAAGTAATATTCGGCATGCTAATTACATTGCCGGTTGCCAAATTGCATTATCTCTTATAGTTTCCGAGATATGGACTATCGGTAATTTACACCTTAGGCTCTGCTTCTAACTTGGGCCCAAACTGTAAAATGGTCTTATCTATTGGCGATTTCGTTCCAATTCACATTCCAAGTAGTATTCGGCATGCTAGTTACATTGCCGGTTGCCAAATTGCATTATCTCTTATAGTTTCCGAGATATGGACTATCGATAATTTACACCTTAGGCTCTGCTTCTAACTTGGGCCCAAATTGTAAAATGGTCTTATCTATTGGCGATTTCGTCCCAATTCACATTCCAAGTAATATTCGGCATGCTAATTACATTGCCAGTTGCCAAATTGCATTATTTCTTATAGTTTTCGAGATATGGACTATGGATAATTTACACCTTAGGCTGTGCTTCTAACTTGGGCCCAAATTGTAAAATGGTCTTATCTATTGGCGATTTCATTCCAATTCACATTCCAAGTAATATTCGGCATGCTAATTACATTGCCGTTTGCCAAATTGCATTATCTCTTATAGTTTCCGAGATATGGACTATCGATAATTTACACCTTAAGCTCTGCTTCTAACTTGGGCCCAAATTGTAAAATGGTCTTATCTATTGGCGATTTCGTTCCAATTCACATTCCAAGTAATATTCGGCATGCTAATTACATTGCCGGTTGCCAAATTGCATTATCTCTTATAGTTTCCGAGATATGGACTATCGGTAATTTACACCTTAGGCTCTGCTTCTAACTTGGGCCCAAATTGTAAAATCGTCTTATCTATTGGCGATCTCGTTCCAATTCACATTCCAAGTAATATTCGGCATGCTAATTACATTGCCGGTTGTCAAATTGCATTATCTCTTATAGTTTCCGAGATATGGACTATCGATAATTTACACCTTAGGCTCTGCTTCTAACTTGGGCCCAAATTGTAAAATGGTCTTATCTATTGGCGATTTCATTCCAATTCACATTCCAAGTAATATTCGGCATGCTAATTACATTGCCGGTTGCCAAATTGCATTATCTCTTATAGTTTCCGAGATATGGACTATCGATAATTTACACCTTAGGCTCTGCTTCTAACTTGGGGCCAAATTGTAAAATGGTCTTATCTATTGGCGATTTCGTTCCAATTCACATTCCAAGTAATATTCGGCATGCTAATTACATTGCCGGTTGCCAAATTGTATTATCTCTTATAGTTTCCGAGATATGGACTATCGGTAATTTACACCTTAGGCTCTGCTTCTAACTTGGGCCCAAATTGTAAAATCGTCTTATCTATTGGCGATTTCGTTCCAATTCACATTCCAAGTAATATTCGGCATGCTGATTACATTGCCGGTTGCCAAATTGCATTATCTCTTATAGTTTCCGAGATTTGGACTATCGATAATTTACACCTTAGGCTCTGCTTCTAACTTGGGCCCAAATTGTAAAATGGTCTTATCTATTGGCGATTTCGTTCCAATTCACATTCCAAGTAATATTCGGCATGCTAATTACATTGCCGGTTGCCAAATTGAATTATCTCTTATAGTTTCCGAGATATGGACTATCGATAATTTACACCTTAGGCTCTGCTTCTAACTTTGGCCCAAATTGTAAAATCGTCTTATCTATTGGCGATTTCGTTCCAATTCACATTCCAAGTAATGTTCGGCATGCTGATTACATTGCCGGTTGCCAAATTGCATTATCTCTTATAGTTTCCGAGATATGGACTATCGATAATTTACACCTTAGGCTCTGCTTCTAACTTGGGCCCAAATTGTAAAATGGTCTTATCTATTGGCGATTTCGTTCCAATTCACATTCCAAGTAATATTCGGCATGCTAATTACATTGCCGGTTGCCAAATTGAATTATCTCTTATAGTTTCCGAGATATGGACTATCGATAATTTACACCTTAGGCTCTGCTTCTAACTTGGGCCCAAATTGTAAAATGGTCTTATCTATTGGCGATTTCGTTCCAATTCACATTCCAAGTAATATTCGGCATGCTAATTACATTGCCGGTTGCCAAATTGCATTATCTCTTATAGTTTCCGAGATATGGACTATCGATAATTTACACCTTAGGCTCTGCTTCTAACTTGGGCCCAAATTGTAAAATGGTCTTATCTATTGGCGATTTCGTCCCAATTCACATTCCAAGTAATATTCGGCATGCTAATTACTTTGACGGTTGCGAAACTGCATTATCTCTTATAGTTTCCGAGATATGGACTATCGATAATTTACACCTTAGGCTCTGCTTCTAACTTGGGCCCAAATTGTAAAATGGTCTTATCTATTGGCGATTTCGTTCCAATTCACATTCCAAGTAATATTCGGCAAGCTAATTACATTGCCTGTTGCCAAATTGCATTATCTCTTATAGTTTCCGAGATATGGACTATCGATAATTTACACCTTAGGCTCTGCTTCTAACTTGGGCCCAAATTGTAATATGGTCTTATCTATTGGCGATTTCGTTCCAATTCACATTCCAAGTAATATTCGGCATGCTAATTACATTGCCGGTTGCCAAATTGCATTATCTCTTATAGTTTCCGAGATACGGACTATCGATAATTTACACCTTACTCTCTGCTTCTAACTTGGGCCCAAATTGTAAAATGGTCTTATCTATTGGCGATTTCGTTCCAATTCACACTCCAAGTAATATTCGGCATGCTAATTACATTGCCGGTTGCGAAATTGCATTATCTCTTATAGTTTCCGAGATATGGACTATCCATAATTTACACCTTAGGCTCTGCTTCTAACTTGGGCCCAAATTGTAAAATGGTCTTATCTATTGGCGATTTCATTCCAATTCACATTCCAAGTAATATTCGGCATGCTAATTACATTGCCGGTTGCCAAATTGCATTATCTCTTATAGTTTCCGAGATATGGACTATCGATAATTTACACCTTAGGCTCTGCTTCTAACTTGGGCCCAAATTATAAAATGGTCTTATCTATTGGCGATTTTGTTCCAATTCACATTCCAAGTAATATTCGGCATGCTAATTACATTGCCGGTTGCCAAATTGCATTATCTCTTATAGTTTCCGAGATATGGACTATGGATAATTTACACCTTAGGCTCTGCTTCTAACTTGGGCCCAAATTGTAAAATCGTCTTATCTATTGGCGATTTCGTTCCAATTCACATTCCAAGTAATATTCGGCATGCTAATTACATTGCCGGTTGCCAAATTGCATTATCTCTGATAGTTTCCGAGATATGGACTATCGATAATTTACACCTTAGGCTCTGCTTCTAACTTGGGCCCAAATTGTAAAATGGTCTTATCTATTGGCGATTTCATTCCAATTCACATTCCAAGTAATATTCGGCATGCTAATTACATTGCCGGTTGCCAAATTGCATTATCTCTTATAGTTTCCGAGATATGGACTATCGATAATTTACACCTTAGGCTCTGCTTCTAACTTGGGCCCAAATTATAAAATGGTCTTATCTATTGGCGATTTCGTTCCAATTCACATTCCAAGTAATATTCGGCATGCTAATTACATTGCCGGTTGCCAAATTGCATTATCTCTTATAGTTTCCGAGATATGGACTATCGGTAATTTACACCTTAGGCTCTGCTTCTAACTTGGGCACAAACTGTAAAATGGTCTTATCTATTGGCGATTTCGTTCCAATTCACATTCCAAGTAGTATTCGGCATGCTAATTACATTGCCGGTTGCCAAATTGCATTATCTCTTATAGTTTCCGAGATATGGACTATCGATAATTTACACCTTAGGCTCTGCTTCTAACTTGGGCCCAAATTGTAAAATGGTCTTATCTATTGGCGATTTCGTCCCAATTCACATTCCAAGTAATATTCGGCATGCTAATTACATTGCCAGTTGCCAAATTGCATTATCTCTTATAGTTTTCGAGATATGGACTATGGATAATTTACACCTTAGGCTGTGCTTCTAACTTGGGCCCAAATTGTAAAATGGTCTTATCTATTGGCGATTTCATTCCAATTCACATTCCAAGTAATATTCGGCATGCTAATTACATTGCCGTTTGCCAAATTGCATTATCTCTTATAGTTTCCGAGATATGGACTATCGATAATTTACACCTTAGGCTCTGCTTCTAACTTGGGCCCAAATTGTAAAATGGTCTTATCTATTGGCGATTTCGTTCCAATTCACATTCCAAGTAATATTCGGCATGCTAATTACATTGCCGGTTGCCAAATTGCATTATCTCTTATAGTTTCCGAGATATGGACTATCGGTAATTTACACCTTAGGCTCTGATTCTAACTTGGGCCCAAATTGTAAAATCGTCTTATCTATTGGCGATCTCGTTCCAATTCACATTCCAAGTAATATTCGGCATGCTAATTACATTGCCGGTTGTCAAATTGCATTATCTCTTATAGTTTCCGAGATATGGACTATCGATAATTTACACCTTAGGCTCTGCTTCTAACTTGGGCCCAAATTGTAAAATGGTCTTATCTATTGGCGATTTCATTCCAATTCACATTTCCAGTAATATTCGGCATGCTAATTACATTGCCGGTTGCCAAATTGCATTATCTCTTATAGTTTCCGAGATATGGACTATCGATAATTTACACCTTAGGCTCTGCTTCTAACTTGGGGCCAAATTGTAAAATGGTCTTATCTATTGGCGATTTCGTTCCAATTCACATTCCAAGTAATATTCGGCATGCTAATTACATTGCCGGTTGCCAAATTGTATTATCTCTTATAGTTTCCGAGATATGGACTATCGGTTATTTACACCTTAGGCTCTGCTTCTAACTTGGGCCCAAATTGTAAAATCGTCTTATCTATTGGCGATTTCGTTCCAATTCACATTCCAAGTAATATTCGGCATGCTGATTACATTGCCGGTTGCCAAATTGCATTATCTCTTATAGTTTCCGAGATTTGGACTATCGATAATTTACACCTTAGGCTCTGCTTCTAACTTGGGCCCAAATTGTAAAATGGTCTTATCTATTGGCGATTTCGTTCCAATTCACATTCCAAGTAATATTCGGCATGCTAATTACATTGCCGGTTGCCAAATTGAATTATCTCTTATAGTTTCCGAGATATGGACTATTGATAATTTACACCTTAGGCTCTGCTTCTAACTTGGGCCCAAATTGTAAAATCGTCTTATCTATTGGCGATTTCGTTCCAATTCACATTCCAAGTAATATTCGGCATGCTGATTACATTGCCGGTTGCCAAATTGCATTATCTCTTATAGTTTCCGAGATATGGACTATCGATAATTTACACCTTAGGCTCTGCTTCTAACTTGGGCCCAAATTGTAAAATGGTCTTATCTATTGGCGATTTCGTTCCAATTCACATTCCAAGTAATATTCGGCATGCTAATTACATTGCCGGTTGCCAAATTGAATTATCTCTTATAGTTTCCGAGATATGGACTATCGATAATTTACACCTTAGGCTCTGCTTCTAACTTGGGCCCAAATTGTAAAATGGTCTTATCTATTGGCGATTTCGTTCCAATTCACATTCCAAGTAATATTCGGCATGCTAATTACATTGCCGGTTGCCAAATTGCATTATCTCTTATAGTTTCCGAGATATGGACTATCGATAATTTACACCTTAGGCTCTGCTTCTAACTTGGGCCCAAATTGTAAAATGGTCTTATCTATTGGCGATTTCGTCCCAATTCACATTCCAAGTAATATTCGGCATGCTAATTACTTTGCCGGTTGCGAAACTGCATTATCTCTTATAGTTTCCGAGATATGGACTATCGATAATTTACACCTTAGGCTCTGCTTCTAACTTGGGCCCAAATTGTAAAATGGTCTTATCTATTGGCGATTTCGTTCCAATTCACATTCCAAGTAATATTCGGCAAGCTAATTACATTGCCTGTTGCCAAATTGCATTATCTCTTATAGTTTCCGAGATATGGACTATCGATAATTTACACCTTAGGCTCTGCTTCTAACTTGGGCCCAAATTGTAATATGGTCTTATCTATTGGCGATTTCGTTCCAATTCACATTCCAAGTAATATTCGGCATGCTAATTACATTGCCGGTTGCCAAATTGCATTATCTCTTATAGTTTCCGAGATACGGACTATCGATAATTTACACCTTACTCTCTGCTTCTAACTTGGGCCCAAATTGTAAAATGGTCTTATCTATTGGCGATTTCGTTACAATTCACACTCCAAGTAATATTCGGCATGCTAATTACATTGCCGGTTGCGAAATTGCATTATCTCTTATAGTTTCCGAGATATGGACTATCCATAATTTACACCTTAGGCTCTGCTTCTAACTTGGGCCCAAATTGTAAAATGGTCTTATCTATTGGCGATTTCGTTCCAATTCACATTCCAAGTAATATTCGGCATGCTAATTACATTGCCGGTTGCCAAATTGCATTATCTCTTATAGTTTCCGAGATATGAACTATGGATAATTTACACCTTAGGCTCTGCTTCTAACTTGGTCCCAAATTGTAAAATGGTCTTATCTATTGGCGATTTCGTTCCAATTCACATTCCAAGTAATATTCGGCATGCTAATTACATTGCCGGTTGCCAAATTGCATTATCTCTTATAGTTTCCGAGATATGGACTATCGATAATTTACACCTTAGGCTCTGCTTCTAACTTGGGCCCAAATTGTAAAATGGTCTTATCTATTGGCGATTTCGTTCCAATTCACATTCCAAGTAATATTCGACATGCTAATTACATTGCCGGTGGCCAAGTTGCATTATCTCTTATAGTTTCCGAGATATGGACTATCGATAATTTACACCTTAGGCTCTGCTTCTAACTTGGGCCCAAATTATAAAATGGTCTTATCTATTGGCGATTTCGTTCCAATTCACATTCCAAGTTATATTCGGCATTCTAATTACAATGCCGGTCCCCAAATTGCATTATCTCTTATAGTTTCCGAGATATGGACTATCGATAATTTACACCTTAGGCTCTGCTTCTAACTTGGGCCCAAATTATAAAATGGTCTTATCTATTGGCGATTTCGTTCCAATTCACATTCCAAGTAATATTCGGCATGCTAATTACATTGCCGGTTGCCAAATTGCATTATCTCTTATAGTTTCCGAGATATGGACTATCGGTAATTTACACCTTAGGCTCTGCTTCTAACTTGGGCCCAAACTGTAAAATGGTCTTATCTATTGGCGATTTCGTTCCAATTCACATTCCAAGTAGTATTCGGCATGCTAGTTACATTGCCGGTTGCCAAATTGCATTATCTCTTATAGTTTCCGAGATATGGACTATCGATAATTTACACCTTAGGCTCTGCTTCTAACTTGGGCCCAAATTGTAAAATGGTCTTATCTATTGGCGATTTCGTCCCAATTCACATTCCAAGTAATATTCGGCATGCTAATTACATTGCCAGTTGCCAAATTGCATTATCTCTTATAGTTTTCGAGATATGGACTATGGATAATTTACACCTTAGGCTGTGCTTCTAACTTGGGCCCAAATTGTAAAATGGTCTTATCTATTGGCGATTTCATTCCAATTCACATTCCAAGTAATATTCGGCATGCTAATTACATTGCCGTTTGCCAAATTGCATTATCTCTTATAGTTTCCGAGATATGGACTATCGATAATTTACACCTTAGGCTCTGCTTCTAACTTGGGCCCAAATTGTAAAATGGTCTTATCTATTGGCGATTTCGTTCCAATTCACATTCCAAGTAATATTCGGCATGCTAATTACATTGCCGGTTGCCAAATTGCATTATCTCTTATAGTTTCCGAGATATGGACTATCGGTAATTTACACCTTAGGCTCTGATTCTAACTTGGGCCCAAATTGTAAAATCGTCTTATCTATTGGCGATCTCGTTCCAATTCACATTCCAAGTAATATTCGGCATGCTAATTACATTGCCGGTTGTCAAATTGCATTATCTCTTATAGTTTCCGAGATATGGACTATCGATAATTTACACCTTAGGCTCTGCTTCTAACTTGGGCCCAAATTGTAAAATGGTCTTATCTATTGGCGATTTCATTCCAATTCACATTTCCAGTAATATTCGGCATGCTAATTACATTGCCGGTTGCCAAATTGCATTATCTCTTATAGTTTCCGAGATATGGACTATCGATAATTTACACCTTAGGCTCTGCTTCTAACTTGGGGCCAAATTGTAAAATGGTCTTATCTATTGGCGATTTCGTTCCAATTCACATTCCAAGTAATATTCGGCATGCTAATTACATTGCCGGTTGCCAAATTGTATTATCTCTTATAGTTTCCGAGATATGGACTATCGGTTATTTACACCTTAGGCTCTGCTTCTAACTTGGGCCCAAATTGTAAAATCGTCTTATCTATTGGCGATTTCGTTCCAATTCACATTCCAAGTAATATTCGGCATGCTGATTACATTGCCGGTTGCCAAATTGCATTATCTCTTATAGTTTCCGAGATTTGGACTATCGATAATTTACACCTTAGGCTCTGCTTCTAACTTGGGCCCAAATTGTAAAATGGTCTTATCTATTGGCGATTTCGTTCCAATTCACATTCCAAGTAATATTCGGCATGCTAATTACATTGCCGGTTGCCAAATTGAATTATCTCTTATAGTTTCCGAGATATGGACTATTGATAATTTACACCTTAGGCTCTGCTTCTAACTTGGGCCCAAATTGTAAAATCGTCTTATCTATTGGCGATTTCGTTCCAATTCACATTCCAAGTAATATTCGGCATGCTGATTACATTGCCGGTTGCCAAATTGCATTATCTCTTATAGTTTCCGAGATATGGACTATCGATAATTTACACCTTAGGCTCTGCTTCTAACTTGGGCCCAAATTGTAAAATGGTCTTATCTATTGGCGATTTCGTTCCAATTCACATTCCAAGTAATATTCGGCATGCTAATTACATTGCCGGTTGCCAAATTGAATTATCTCTTATAGTTTCCGAGATATGGACTATCGATAATTTACACCTTAGGCTCTGCTTCTAACTTGGGCCCAAATTGTAAAATGGTCTTATCTATTGGCGATTTCGTTCCAATTCACATTCCAAGTAATATTCGGCATGCTAATTACATTGCCGGTTGCCAAATTGCATTATCTCTTATAGTTTCCGAGATATGGACTATCGATAATTTACACCTTAGGCTCTGCTTCTAACTTGGGCCCAAATTGTAAAATGGTCTTATCTATTGGCGATTTCGTCCCAATTCACATTCCAAGTAATATTCGGCATGCTAATTACTTTGCCGGTTGCGAAACTGCATTATCTCTTATAGTTTCCGAGATATGGACTATCGATAATTTACACCTTAGGCTCTGCTTCTAACTTGGGCCCAAATTGTAAAATGGTCTTATCTATTGGCGATTTCGTTCCAATTCACATTCCAAGTAATATTCGGCAAGCTAATTACATTGCCTGTTGCCAAATTGCATTATCTCTTATAGTTTCCGAGATATGGACTATCGATAATTTACACCTTAGGCTCTGCTTCTAACTTGGGCCCAAATTGTAATATGGTCTTATCTATTGGCGATTTCGTTCCAATTCACATTCCAAGTAATATTCGGCATGCTAATTACATTGCCGGTTGCCAAATTGCATTATCTCTTATAGTTTCCGAGATACGGACTATCGATAATTTACACCTTACTCTCTGCTTCTAACTTGGGCCCAAATTGTAAAATGGTCTTATCTATTGGCGATTTCGTTACAATTCACACTCCAAGTAATATTCGGCATGCTAATTACATTGCCGGTTGCGAAATTGCATTATCTCTTATAGTTTCCGAGATATGGACTATCCATAATTTACACCTTAGGCTCTGCTTCTAACTTGGGCCCAAATTGTAAAATGGTCTTATCTATTGGCGATTTCGTTCCAATTCACATTCCAAGTAATATTCGGCATGCTAATTACATTGCCGGTTGCCAAATTGCATTATCTCTTATAGTTTCCGAGATATGAACTATGGATAATTTACACCTTAGGCTCTGCTTCTAACTTGGTCCCAAATTGTAAAATGGTCTTATCTATTGGCGATTTCGTTCCAATTCACATTCCAAGTAATATTCGGCATGCTAATTACATTGCCGGTTGCCAAATTGCATTATCTCTTATAGTTTCCGAGATATGGACTATCGATAATTTACACCTTAGGCTCTGCTTCTAACTTGGGCCCAAATTGTAAAATGGTCTTATCTATTGGCGATTTCGTTCCAATTCACATTCCAAGTAATATTCGACATGCTAATTACATTGCCGGTGGCCAAGTTGCATTATCTCTTATAGTTTCCGAGATATGGACTATCGATAATTTACACCTTAGGCTCTGCTTCTAACTTGGGCCCAAATTATAAAATGGTCTTATCTATTGGCGATTTCGTTCCAATTCACATTCCAAGTTATATTCGGCATTCTAATTACAATGCCGGTCCCCAAATTGCATTATCTCTTATAGTTTCCGAGATATGGACTATCGATAATTTTTAACCTTAGGCTCTGCTTCTAACTTGGGCCCAAACTGTAAAATGGTCTTATCTATTGGCGATTTCGTTCCAATTCACATTCCAAGTAGTATTCGGCATGCTAATTACATTGCCGGTTGCCAAATTGCATTATCTCTTATAGTTTCCGAGATATGGACTATCGATAATTTACATCTTAGGCTCTGCTTCTAACTTGGGCCCAAATTGTAAAATGGTCTTATCTATTGGCAATTTCGTCCCAATTCACATTCCAAGTAATATTCGGCATGCTAATTACATTGCCAGTTGCCAAATTGCATTATCTCTTATAGTTTCCGAGATATGGACTATGGATAATTTACACCTTAGGCTCTGCTTCTAACTTGGGCCCAAATTGTAAAATTTTCTTATCTATTGGCGATTTCATTCCAATTCACATTCCAAGTAATATTCGGCATGCTAATTACATTGCCGGTTGCCAAATTGCATTATCTCTTATAGTTTCCGAGATATGGACTATCGATAATTTACACCTTAGGCTCTGCTTCTAACTTGGGCCCAAATTGTAAAATGGTCTTATCTATTGGCGATTTCGTTCCAATTCACATTCCAAGTAATATTCGGCATGCTAATTACATTGCCGGTTGCCAAATTGCATTATCACTTATAGTTTCCGAGATATGGACTATCGGTAATTTACACCTTAGGCTCTGCTTCTAACTTGGGCCCAAATTGTAAAATCGTCTTATCTATTGGCGATTTCGTTCCAATTCACATTCCAAGTAATATTCGGCATGCTAATTACATTGCCGGTTGCTAAATTGCATTATCTCTGATAGTTTCCGAGATATGGACTATCGATAATTTACACCTTAGGCTCTGCTTCTAACTTGGGCCCAAATTGTAAAATGGTCTTATCTATTGGCGATTTCATTCCAATTCACATTCCAAGTAATATTCGGCATGCTAATTACATTGCCGGTTGCCAAATTGCATTATCTCTTATAGTTTCCGAGATATGGACTATCGATAATTTACACCTTAGGCTCTGCTTCTAACTTGGGCCCAAATTATAAAATGGTCTTATCTATTGGCGATTTTGTTCCAATTCACATTCCAAGTAATATTCGGCATGCTAATTACATTGCCGGTTGCCAAATTGCATTATCTCTTATAGTTTCCGAGATATGGACTATCGGTAATTTACACCTTAGGCTCTGCTTCTAACTTGGGCCCAAATTGTAAAATCGTCTTATCTATTGGCGATTTCGTTCCAATTCACATTCCAAGTAATATTCGGCATGCTAATTACATTGCCGGTTGCCAAATTGCATTATCTCTTATAGTTTCCGAGATATGGACTATCGATAATTTACACCTTAGGCTCTGCTTCTAACTTGGGCCCAAATTGTAAAATGGTCTTATCTATTGGCGATTTCGTTCCAATTCACATTCCAAGTAATATTCGGCATGCTAATTACATTGCCGGTTGCCAAATTGCATTATCTCTTATAGTTTCCGAGATATGGACTATCGATAATTTACACCTTAGGCTCTGCTTCTAACTTGGGTCCAAATTGTAAAATGGTCTTATCTATTGGCGATTTCGTCCCAATTCACATTCCAAGTAATATTGGGCATGCTAATTACATAGCCGGTTGCCAAATTGAATTATCTCCTATAGTTTCCGAGATATGGACTATCGATAATTTACACCTTAGGCTCTGCTTCTAACTTGGGCCCAAATTGTAAAATGGTCTTATCTATTGGCGATTTCGTTCCAATTCACATTCCAAGTAATATTCGGCATGCTAATTACATTGCCGGTTGCCAAATTGCATTATCTCTTTTAGTTTCCGAGATATGGACTATCGATAATTTACACCTTAGGCTCTGCTTCTAACTTGGGCCCAAATTGTAAAATGGTCTTATCTATTGGCGATTTCGTTCCAATTCACATTCCAAGTAATATTCGGCATGCTAATTACATTGCCGGTTGCCAAATTGAATTATCTCTTATAGTTTCCGAGATATGGACTATCGATAATTTACACCTTAGGCTCTGCTTCTAACTTGGGCCCAAATTGTAAAATGGTCTTATCTATTGGCGATTTCGTTCCAATTCACATTCCAAGTGGTATTCGGCATGCTAATTACATTGCCGGTTGCCAAATTGCATTATCTCTTATAGTTTCCGAGATATGGACTATCGATAATTTACACCTTAGGCTCTGCTTCTAACTTGGGCCCAAATTGTAAAATGGTCTTATCTATTGGCGATTTCGTTCCAATTCACATTCCAAGTAATATTCGGCATGCTAATTACATTGCCGGTTGCCAAATTGCATTATCTCTTATAGTTTCCGAGATATGGACTATCTATAATTTACACCTTAGGCTCTGCTTCTAACTTGGGCCCAAATTGTAAAATGGTCTTATCTATTGGCGATTTCGTCCCAATTCACATTCCAAGTAATATTCGGCATGCTAATTACATTGCCGGTTGCGAAACTGCATTATCTCTTATAGTTTCCGAGATATGGACTATCGATAATTTACACCTTAGGCTCTGCTTCTAACTTGGGCCCAAATTGTAAAATGGTCTTATCTATTGGCGATTTCGTTCCAATTCACATTCCAAGTAATATTCGGCATGCTAATTACATTGCCGGTTGCCAAATTGCATTATCTCTTTTAGTTTCCGAGATATGGACTATCGATAATTTACACCTTAGGCTCTGCTTCTAACTTGGGCCCAAATTGTAAAATGGTCTTATCTATTGGCGATTTCGTTCCAATTCACATTCCAAGTAATATTCGGCATGCTAATTACATTGCCGGTTGCCAAATTGCATTATCTCTTATAGTTTCCGAGATATGGACTATCGATAATTTACACCTAAGGCTCTGCTTCTAAGTTGGGCCCAAATTGTAATATGGTCTTATCTATTGGCGATTTCGTTCCAATTCACTTTCCAAGTAATATTCGGCATGCTAATTACATTGCCGGTTGCCAAATTGCATTATCTCTTATAGTTTCCGAGATATGGACTATCGACAATTTACACCTTAGGCTCTGCTTCTAACTTGGGCCCAAATTGTAAAATGGTCTTATCTATTGGCGATTTCGTTCCAATTCACATTCCAAGTAATATTCGGCATGCTAATTACATTGCCTGTTGCCAAATTGCATTATCTCTTATAGTTTCCGAGATATGGACTATCGATAATTTACACCTTAGGCTCTGCTTCTAACTTGGGCCCAAATTGTAAAATGGTCTTACCTATTGGCGATTTCGTTCCAATTCACATTCCAAGTAATATTCGGCATGCTAATTACATTGCCGGTTGCCAAATTGCATTATATCTTATAGTTTCCGAGATATGGACTATCGATAATTTACACCTTAGGCTCTGCTTCTAACTTGGGCCCAAATTGTAATATGGTCTTATCTATTGGCGATTTCGTTCCAATTCACATTCCAAGTAATATTCGGCATGCTAATTACATTGCCGGTTGCCAAATTGCATTATCTCTTATAGTTTCCGAGATATGGACTATCGATAATTTACACCTTAGGCTCTGCTTCTAACTTGGGCCCAAATTGTAAAATGGTCTTATCTATTGGCGATTTCGTTCCAATTCACATTCCAAGTAATATTCGACATGCTAATTACATTGCCGGTGGCCGAGTTGCATTATCTCTTATAGTTTCCGAGATATGGACTATCGATAATTTACACCTTAGGCTCTGCTTCTAACTTGGGCCCAAATTGTAAAATGGTCTTATCTATTGGCGATTTCGTTCCAATTCACATTCCAGGTTATATTCGGCATGCTAATTACAATGCCGGTTCCCAAATTGCATTATCTCTTATAGTTTCCGAGATATGGACTATCGATTATTTTTAACCTTAGGCTCTGCTTCTAACTTGGGCCCAAACTGTAAAATGGTCTTATCTATTGGCGATTTCGTTCCAATTCACATTCCAAGTAGTATTCGGCATGCTAATTACATTGCCGGTTGCCAAATTGCATTATCTCTTATAGTTTCCGAGATATGGACTATCGATAATTTACACCTTAGGCTCTGCTTCTAACTTGGGCCCAAATTGTAAAATGGTCTTATCTATTGACGATTTCGTCCCAATTCACATTCCAAGTAATATTCGGCATGCTAATTACATTGCCAGTTGCCAAATTGCATTATCTCTTATAGTTTCCGAGATATGGACTATGGATAATTTACACCTTAGGCTCTGCTTCTAACTTGGGCCCAAATTGTAAAATTTTCTTATCTATTGGCGATTTCATTCCAATTTACATTCCAAGTAATATTCGGCATGCTAATTACATTGCCGGTTGCCAAATTGCATTATCTCTTATAGTTTCCGAGATATGGACTATCGATAATTTACACCTTAGGCTCTGCTTCTAACTTGGGCCCAAATTGTAAAATGGTCTTATCTATTGGCGATTTCGTTCCAATTCACATTCCAAGTAATATTCGGCATGCTAATTACATTGCCGGTTGCCAAATTGCATTATCACTTATAGTTTCCGAGATATGGACTATCGGTAATTTACACCTTAGGCTCTGCTTTTAACTTGGGCCCAAATTGTAAAATCGTCTTATATATTGGCGATTTCGTTCCAATTCACATTCCAAGTAATATTCGGCATGCTAATTACATTGCCGGTTGCCAAATTGCATTATCTCTGATAGTTTCCGAGATATGGACTATCGATAATTTACACCTTAGGCTCTGCTTCTAACTTGGTCCCAAATTGTAAAATGGTCTTATCTATTGGCGATTTCATTCCAATTCACATTCCAAGTAATATTCGGCATGCTAATTACATTGCCGGTTGCCAAATTGCATTATCTCTTATAGTTTCCGAGATATGGACTATCGATAATTTACACCTTAGGCTCTGCTTCTAACTTGGGCCCAAATTATAAAATGGTCTTATCTATTGGCGATTTCGTTCCAATTCACATTCCAAGTAATATTCGGCATGCTAATTACATTGCCGGTTGCCAAATTGCATTATCTCTTATAGTTTCCGAGATATGGACTATCGATAATTTACACCTTAGGCTCTGCTTCTAACTTGGGCCCAAACTGTAAAATGGTCTTATCTATTGGCGATTTCGTTCCAATTCACATTCCAAGTAGTATTCGGCATGCTAGTTACATTGCCGGTTGCCAAATTGCATTATATCTTATAGTTTCCGAGATATGGACTATCGATAATTTACACCTTAGGCTCTGCTTCTAACTTGGGCCCAAATTGTAAAATGGTCTTATCTATTGGCGATTTCGTTCCAATTCACATTCCAAGTAATATTCGGCATGCTAATTACATTGCCGGTTGCCAAATTGCATTATCTCTTATAGTTTCCGAGATATGGACTATCGATAATTTACACCTTAGGCTCTGCTTCTAACTTGGGCCCAAATTATAAAATGGTCTTATCTATTGGCGATTTCGTTCCAATTCACATTCCAAGTAATATTCGGCATGCTAATTACATTGCCGGTTGCCAAATTGCATTATCTCTTATAGTTTCCGAGATATGGACTATCGATAATTTACACCTTAGGCTCTGCTTCTAACTTGGGCCCAAATTGTAAAATGGTCTTATCTATTGACGATTTCGTCCCAATTCACATTCCAAGTAATATTCGGCATGCTAATTACATTGCCGGTTGCCAAATTGCATTATATCTTATAGTTTCCGAGATATGGACTATCGATAATTTACA
Organism: Rhynchophorus ferrugineus; assembly: GCF_030347505.1. Taxonomy (NCBI): domain Eukaryota; kingdom Metazoa; phylum Arthropoda; class Insecta; order Coleoptera; family Curculionidae; genus Rhynchophorus; species Rhynchophorus ferrugineus. The sequence continues at coordinate 297,954 of NW_027472747.1, read as the reverse complement.
CCTTAGGCTCTGCTTCTAACTTGGGCCCAAATTGTAAAATGGTCTTATCTATTAGCGATTTCGTTCCAATTCACATTCCAAGTGGTATTCGGCATGCTAATTACATTGCCGGTTGCCAAATTGCATTATCTCTTATAGTTTCCGAGATATGGACTATCGATAATTTACACCTTAGGCTCTGCTTCTAACTTGGGCCCAAATTGTAAAATGGTCTTATCTATTGGCGATTTCGTTAAAATTCACATTCCAAGTAATATTCGGCATGCTAATTACATTGCCGGTTGCCAAATTGAATTATCTCTTATAGTTTCCGAGATATGGACTATCGATAATTTACACCTTAGGCTCTGCTTCTAACTTGGGCCCAAATTGTAAAATGGTCTTATCTATTGGCGATTTCGTTCCAATTCACATTCCAAGTGGTATTCGGCATGCTAATTACATTGCCGGTTGCCAAATTGCATTATCTCTTATAGTTTCCGAGATATGGACTATCGATAATTTACACCTTAGGCTCTGCTTCTAACTTGGGTCCAAATTGTAAAATGGTCTTATCTATTGGCGATTTCGTCCCAATTCACATTCCAAGTAATATTGGGCATGCTAATTACATAGCCGGTTGCCAAATTGAATTATCTCCTATAGTTTCCGAGATATGGACTATCGATAATTTACACCTTAGGCTCTGCTTCTAACTTGGGCCCAAATTGTAAAATGGTCTTATCTATTGGCGATTTCGTTCCAATTCACATTCCAAGTAATATTCGGCATGCTAATTACATTGCCGGTTGCCAAATTGCATTATCTCTTATAGTTTCCGAGATATGGACTATCTATAATTTACACCTTAGGCTCTGCTTCTAACTTGGGCCCAAATTGTAAAATGGTCTTATCTATTGGCGATTTCGTCCCAATTCACATTCCAAGTAATATTCGGCATGCTAATTACATTGCCGGTTGCGAAACTGCATTATCTCTTATAGTTTCCGAGATATGGACTATCGATAATTTACACCTTAGGCTCTGCTTCTAACTTGGGCCCAAATTGTAAAATGGTCTTATCTATTGGCGATTTCGTTCCAATTCACATTCCAAGTAATATTCGGCATGCTAATTACATTGCCGGTTGCCAAATTGCATTATCTCTTTTAGTTTCCGAGATATGGACTATCGATAATTTACACCTTAGGCTCTGCTTCTAACTTGGGCCCAAATTGTAAAATGGTCTTATCTATTGGCGATTTCGTTCCAATTCACATTCCAAGTAATATTCGGCATGCTAATTACATTGCCGGTTGCCAAATTGCATTATCTCTTATAGTTTCCGAGATATGGACTATCGATAATTTACACCTAAGGCTCTGCTTCTAACTTGGGCCCAAATTGTAATATGGTCTTATCTATTGGCGATTTCGTTCCAACTCACTTTCCAAGTAATATTCGGCATGCTAATTACATTGCCGGTTGCCAAATTGCATTATCTCTTATAGTTTCCGAGATATGGACTATCGACAATTTACACCTTAGGCTCTGCTTCTAACTTGGGCCCAAATTGTAAAATGGTCTTATCTATTGGCGATTTCGTTCCAATTCACATTCCAAGTAATATTCGGCATGATAATTACATTGCCTGTTGCCAAATTGCATTATCTCTTATAGTTTCCGAGATATGGACTATCGATAATTTACACCTTAGGCTCTGCTTCTAACTTGGGCCCAAATTGTAAAATGGTCTTACCTATTGGCGATTTCGTTCCAATTCACATTCCAAGTAATATTCGGCATGCTAATTACATTGCCGGTTGCCAAATTGCATTATATCTTATAGTTTCCGAGATATGGACTATCGATAATTTACACCTTAGGCTCTGCTTCTAACTTGGGCCCAAATTGTAATATGGTCTTATCTATTGGCGATTTCGTTCCAATTCACATTCCAAGTAATATTCGGCATGCTAATTACATTGCCGGTTGCCAAATTGCATTATCTCTTATAGTTTCCGAGATATGGACTATCGATAATTTACACCTTAGGCTCTGCTTCTAACTTGGGCCCAAATTGTAAAATGGTCTTATCTATTGGCGATTTCGTTCCAATTCACATTCCAAGTAATATTCGACATGCTAATTACATTGCCGGTGGCCGAGTAGCATTATCTCTTATAGTTTCCGAGATATGGACTATCGATAATTTACACCTTAGGCTCTGCTTCTAACTTGGGCCCAAATTGTAAAATGGTCTTATCTATTGGCGATTTCGTTCCAATTCACATTCCAGGTTATATTCGGCATGCTAATTACAATGCCGGTTCCCAAATTGCATTATCTCTTATAGTTTCCGAGATATGGACTATCGATTATTTTTAACCTTAGGCTCTGCTTCTAACTTGGGCCCAAACTGTAAAATGGTCTTATCTATTGGCGATTTCGTTCCAATTCACATTCCAAGTAGTATTCGGCATGCTAATTACATTGCCGGTTGCCAAATTGCATTATCTCTTATAGTTTCCGAGATATGGACTATCGATAATTTACACCTTAGGCTCTGCTTCTAACTTGGGCCCAAATTGTAAAATGGTCTTATCTATTGGCGATTTCGTTCCAATTCACATTCCAAGTAATATTCGGCATGCTAATTACATTGCCGGTTGCCAAATTGCATTATCACTTATAGTTTCCGAGATATGGACTATCGGTAATTTACACCTTAGGCTCTGCTTTTAACTTGGGCCCAAATTGTAAAATCGTCTTATATATTGGCGATTTCGTTCCAATTCACATTCCAAGTAATATTCGGCATGCTAATTACATTGCCGGTTGCCAAATTGCATTATCTCTGATAGTTTCCGAGATATGGACTATCGATAATTTACACCTTAGGCTCTGCTTCTAACTTGGTCCCAAATTGTAAAATGGTCTTATCTATTGGCGATTTCATTCCAATTCACATTCCAAGTAATATTCGGCATGCTAATTACATTGCCGGTTGCCAAATTGCATTATCTCTTATAGTTTCCGAGATATGGACTATCGATAATTTACACCTTAGGCTCTGCTTCTAACTTGGGCCCAAATTATAAAATGGTCTTATCTATTGGCGATTTCGTTCCAATTCACATTCCAAGTAATATTCGGCATGCTAATTACATTGCCGGTTGCCAAATTGCATTATCTCTTATAGTTTCCGAGATATGGACTATCGATAATTTACACCTTAGGCTCTGCTTCTAACTTGGGCCCAAATTGTAAAATGGTCTTATCTATTGGCGATTTCGTCCCAATTCACATTCCAAGTAATATTCGGCATGCTAATTACATTGCCGGTTGCCAAATTGCATTATCTCTTATAGTTTCCGAGATATGGACTATCGATAATTTACACCTTAGGCTCTGCTTCTAACTTGGGCCCAAATTATAAAATGGTCTTATCTATTGGCGATTTCGTTCCAATTCACATTCCAAGTAGTATTCGGCATGCTAATTACATTGCCGGTTGCCAAATTGCATTATCTCTTATAGTTTCCGAGATATGGACTATCGATAATTTACACCTTAGGCTCTGCTTCTAACTTGGGCCCAAACTGTAAAATGGTCTTATCTATTGGCGATTTCGTTCCAATTCACATTCCAAGTAGTATTCGGCATGCTAGTTACATTGCCGGTTGCCAAATTGCATTATCTCTTATAGTTTCCGAGATATGGACTATCGATAATTTACACCTTAGGCTCTGCTTCTAACTTGGGCCCAAATTGTAAAATGGTCTTATCTATTGGCGATTTCGTTCCAATTCACATTCCAAGTAATATTCGGCATGCTAATTACATTGCCGGTTGCCAAATTGCATTATCTCTTATAGTTTCCGAGATATGGACTATCGGTAATTTACACCTTAGGCTCTGCTTCTAACTTGGGCCCAAACTGTAAAATGGTCTTATCTATTGGCGATTTCGTTCCAATTCACATTCCAAGTAGTATTCGGCATGCTAGTTACATTGCCGGTTGCCAAATTGCATTATCTCTTATAGTTTCCGAGATATGGACTATCGATAATTTACACCTTAGGCTCTGCTTCTAACTTGGGCCCAAATTGTAAAATGGTCTTATCTATTGGCGATTTCGTTCCAATTCACATTCCAAGTAATATTCGGCATGCTAATTACATTGCCAGTTGCCAAATTGCATTATCTCTTATAGTTTTCGAGATATGGACTATGGATAATTTACACCTTAGGCTCTGCTTCTAACTTGGGCCCAAATTGTAAAATGGTCTTATCTATTGGCGATTTCATTCCAATTCACATTCCAAGTAATATTCGGCATGCTAATTACATTGCCGTTTGCCAAATTGCATTATCTCTTATAGTTTCCGAGATATGGACTATCGATTATTTACACCTTAGGCTCTGCTTCTAACTTGGGCCCAAATTGTAAAATGGTCTTATCTATTGGCGATTTCGTTCCAATTCACATTCCAAGTAATATTCGGCATGCTAATTACATTGCCGGTTGCCAAATTGCATTATCTCTTATAGTTTCCGAGATATGGACTATCGGTAATTTACACCTTAGGCTCTGCTTCTAACTTGGGCCCAAATTGTAAAATCGTCTTATCTATTGGCGATCTCGTTCCAATTCACATTCCAAGTAATATTCGGCATGCTAATTACATTGCCGGTTGCCAAATTGCATTATCTCTTATAGTTTCCGAGATATGGACTATCGATAATTTACACCTTAGGCTCTGCTTCTAACTTGGGCCCAAATTGTAAAATGGTCTTATCTATTGGCGATTTCATTCCAATTCACATTCCAAGTAATATTCGGCATGCTAATTACATTGCCGGTTGCCAAATTGCATTATCTCTTATAGTTTCCGAGATATGGACTATCGATAATTTACACCTTAGGCTCTGCTTCTAACTTGGGCCCAAATTGTAAAATCGTCTTATCTATTGGCGATTTCGTTCCAATTCACATTCCAAGTAATATTCGGCATGCTGATTACATTGCCGGTTGCCAAATTGCATTATCTCTTATAGTTTCCGAGATTTGGACTATCGATAATTTACACCTTAGGCTCTGCTTCTAACTTGGGCCCAAATTGTAAAATGGTCTTATCTATAGGCGATTTCGTTCCAATTCACATTCCAAGTAATATTCGGCATGCTAATTACATTGCCGGTTGCCAAATTGAATTATCTCTTATAGTTTCCGAGATATGGACTATCGATAATTTACACCTTAGGCTCTGCTTCTAACTTGGGCCCAAATTGTAAAATCGTCTTATCTATTGGCGATTTCGTTCCAATTCACATTCCAAGTAATATTCGGCATGCTGATTACATTGCCGGTTGCCAAATTGCATTATCTCTTATAGTTTCCGAGATATGGACTATCGATAATTTACACCTTAGGCTCTGCTTCTAACTTGGGCCCAAATTGTAATACGGTCTTATCTATTGGCGATTTCGTTCCAATTCACATTCCAAGTAATATTCGGCATGCTAATTACATTGCCGGTTGCCAAATTGCATTATCTCTTATAGTTTCCGAGATACGGACTATCGATAATTTACACCTTAGGCTCTGCTTCTAACTTGGGCCCAAATTGTAAAATCGTCTTATCTATTGGCGATTTCGTTCCAATTCACATTCCAAGTAATATTCGGCATGCTGATTACATTGCCGGTTGCCAAATTGCATTATCTCTTATAGTTTCCGAGATATGGACTATCGATAATTTACACCTTAGGCTCTGCTTCTAACTTGGGCCCAAATTGTAATACGGTCTTATCTATTGGCGATTTCGTTCCAATTCACATTCCAAGTAATATTCGGCATGCTAATTACATTGCCGGTTGCCAAATTGCATTATCTCTTATAGTTTCCGAGATACGGACTATCGATAATTTACACCTTAGGCTCTGCTTCTAACTTGGGCCCAAATTGTAAAATGGTCTTATCTATTGGCGATTTCGTTCCAATTCACATTCCAAGTAATATTCGGCATGCTAATTACATTGCCGGTGGCCAAGTTGCATTATCTCTTATAGTTTCCGAGATATGGACTATCGATAATTTACACCTTAGGCTCTGCTTCTAACTTGGGCCCAAGTTGTAAAATGGTCTTATCTATTGGCGATTTCGTTCCAATTCACATTCCTAGTTATATTCGGCATGCTAATTACAATGCCGGTTCCCAAATTGCATTATCTCTTATAGTTTCCGAGATATGGACTATCGATTATTTTTAACCTTAGGCTCTGCTTCTAACTTGGGCCCAAACTGTAAAATGGTCTTATCTATTGGCGATTTCGTTCCAATTCACATTCCAAGTAGTATTCGGCATGCTAATTACATTGCCGGTTGCCAAATTGCATTATCTCTTATAGTTTCCGAGATATGGACTATCGATAATTTACACCTTAGGCTCTGCTTCTAACTTGGGCCCAAATTGTAAAATGGTCTTATCTATTGGCGATTTCGTCCCAATTCACATTCCAAGTAATATTCGGCATGCTAATTACATTGCCAGTTGCCAAATTGCATTATCTCTTATAGTTTCCGAGATATGGATTATGGATAATTTACACCTTAGGCTCTGCTTCTAACTTGGGCCCAAATTGTAAAATCGTCTTATCTATTGGCGATTTCGTTCCAATTCACATTCCAAGTAATATTCGGCATGCTAATTACATTGCCGGTTGCCAAATTGCATTATCTCTGATAGTTTCCGAGATATGGACTATCGATAATTTACACCTTAGGCTCTGCTTCTAACTTGGGCCCAAATTGTAAAATGGTCTTATCTATTGGCGATTTCATTCCAATTCACATTCCAAGTAATATTCGACATGCTAATTACATTGCCGGTTGCCAAATTGCATTATCTCTTATAGTTTCCGAGATATGGACTATCGATAATTTACACCTTAGGCTCTGCTTCTAACTTGGGCCCAAATTATAAAATGGTCTTATCTATTGGCGATTTCGTTCCAATTCACATTCCAAGTAATATTCGGCATGCTAATTACATTGCCGGTTGCCAAATTGCATTATCTCTTATAGTTTCCGAGATATGGACTATCGGTAATTTACACCTTAGGCTCTGCTTCTAACTTGGGCCCAAACTGTAAAATGGTCTTATCTATTGGCGATTTCGTTCCAATTCACATTCCAAGTAGTATTCGGCATGCTAGTTACATTGCCGGTTGCCAAATTGCATTATCTCTTATAGTTTCCGAGATATGGACTATCGATAATTTACACCTTAGGCTCTGCTTCTAACTTGGGCCCAAATTGTAAAATGGTCTTATCTATTGGCGATTTCGTCCCAATTCACATTCCAAGTAATATTCGGCATGCTAATTACATTGCCAGTTGCCAAATTGCATTATCTCTTATAGTTTTCGAGATATGGACTATGGATAATTTACACCTTAGGCTGTGCTTCTAACTTGGGCCCAAATTGTAAAATGGTCTTATCTATTGGCGATTTCATTCCAATTCACATTCCAAGTAATATTCGGCATGCTAATTACATTGCCGTTTGCCAAATTGCATTATCTCTTATAGTTTCCGAGATATGGACTATCGATAATTTACACCTTAGGCTCTGCTTCTAACTTGGGCCCAAATTGTAAAATGGTCTTATCTATTGGCGATTTCGTTCCAATTCACATTCCAAGTAATATTCGGCATGCTAATTACATTGCCGGTTGCCAAATTGCATTATCTCTTATAGTTTCCGAGATATGGACTATCGGTAATTTACACCTTAGGCTCTGCTTCTAACTTGGGCCCAAATTGTAAAATCGTCTTATCTATTGGCGATCTCGTTCCAATTCACATTCCAAGTAATATTCGGCATGCTAATTACATTGCCGGTTGTCAAATTGCATTATCTCTTATAGTTTCCGAGATATGGACTATCGATAATTTACACCTTAGGCTCTGCTTCTAACTTGGGCCCAAATTGTAAAATGGTCTTATCTATTGGCGATTTCATTCCAATTCACATTCCAAGTAATATTCGGCATGCTAATTACATTGCCGGTTGCCAAATTGCATTATCTCTTATAGTTTCCGAGATATGGACTATCGATAATTTACACCTTAGGCTCTGCTTCTAACTTGGGGCCAAATTGTAAAATGGTCTTATCTATTGGCGATTTCGTTCCAATTCACATTCCAAGTAATATTCGGCATGCTAATTACATTGCCGGTTGCCAAATTGTATTATCTCTTATAGTTTCCGAGATATGGACTATCGGTAATTTACACCTTAGGCTCTGCTTCTAACTTGGGCCCAAATTGTAAAATCGTCTTATCTATTGGCGATTTCGTTCCAATTCACATTCCAAGTAATATTCGGCATGCTGATTACATTGCCGGTTGCCAAATTGCATTATCTCTTATAGTTTCCGAGATTTGGACTATCGATAATTTACACCTTAGGCTCTGCTTCTAACTTGGGCCCAAATTGTAAAATGGTCTTATCTATTGGCGATTTCGTTCCAATTCACATTCCAAGTAATATTCGGCATGCTAATTACATTGCCGGTTGCCAAATTGAATTATCTCTTATAGTTTCCGAGATATGGACTATCGATAATTTACACCTTAGGCTCTGCTTCTAACTTGGGCCCAAATTGTAAAATCGTCTTATCTATTGGCGATTTCGTTCCAATTCACATTCCAAGTAATATTCGGCATGCTGATTACATTGCCGGTTGCCAAATTGCATTATCTCTTATAGTTTCCGAGATATGGACTATCGATAATTTACACCTTAGGCTCTGCTTCTAACTTGGGCCCAAATTGTAAAATGGTCTTATCTATTGGCGATTTCGTTCCAATTCACATTCCAAGTAATATTCGGCATGCTAATTACATTGCCGGTTGCCAAATTGAATTATCTCTTATAGTTTCCGAGATATGGACTATCGATAATTTACACCTTAGGCTCTGCTTCTAACTTGGGCCCAAATTGTAAAATGGTCTTATCTATTGGCGATTTCGTTCCAATTCACATTCCAAGTAATATTCGGCATGCTAATTACATTGCCGGTTGCCAAATTGCATTATCTCTTATAGTTTCCGAGATATGGACTATCGATAATTTACACCTTAGGCTCTGCTTCTAACTTGGGCCCAAATTGTAAAATGGTCTTATCTATTGGCGATTTCGTCCCAATTCACATTCCAAGTAATATTCGGCATGCTAATTACTTTGCCGGTTGCGAAACTGCATTATCTCTTATAGTTTCCGAGATATGGACTATCGATAATTTACACCTTAGGCTCTGCTTCTAACTTGGGCCCAAATTGTAAAATGGTCTTATCTATTGGCGATTTCTTTCCAATTCACATTCCAAGTAATATTCGGCAAGCTAATTACATTGCCTGTTGCCAAATTGCATTATCTCTTATAGTTTCCGAGATATGGACTATCGATAATTTACACCTTAGGCTCTGCTTCTAACTTGGGCCCAAATTGTAATATGGTCTTATCTATTGGCGATTTCGTTCCAATTCACATTCCAAGTAATATTCGGCATGCTAATTACATTGCCGGTTGCCAAATTGCATTATCTCTTATAGTTTCCGAGATACGGACTATCGATAATTTACACCTTACTCTCTGCTTCTAACTTGGGCCCAAATTGTAAAATGGTCTTATCTATTGGCGATTTCGTTCCAATTCACACTCCAAGTAATATTCGGCATGCTAATTACATTGCCGGTTGCGAAATTGCATTATCTCTTATAGTTTCCGAGATATGGACTATCCATAATTTACACCTTAGGCTCTGCTTCTAACTTGGGTCCAAATTGTAAAATGGTCTTATCTATTGGCGATTTCATTCCAATTCACATTCCAAGTAATATTCGGCATGCTAATTACATTGCCGGTTGCCAAATTGCATTATCTCTTATAGTTTCCGAGATATGGACTATCGATAATTTACACCTTAGGCTCTGCTTCTAACTTGGGCCCAAATTATAAAATGGTCTTATCTATTGGCGATTTTGTTCCAATTCACATTACAAGTAATATTCGGCATGCTAATTACATTGCCGGTTGCCAAATTGCATTATCTCTTATAGTTTCCGAGATATGGACTATGGATAATTTACACCTTAGGCTCTGCTTCTAACTTGGGCCCAAATTGTAAAATCGTCTTATCTATTGGCGATTTCGTTCCAATTCACATTCCAAGTAATATTCGGCATGCTAATTACATTGCCGGTTGCCAAATTGCATTATCTCTGATAGTTTCCGAGATATGGACTATCGATAATTTACACCTTAGGCTCTGCTTCTAACTTGGGCCCAAATTGTAAAATGGTCTTATCTATTGGCGATTTCATTCCAATTCACATTCCAAGTAATATTCGGCATGCTAATTACATTGCCGGTTGCCAAATTGCATTATCTCTTATAGTTTCCGAGATATGGACTATCGATAATTTACACCTTAGGCTCTGCTTCTAACTTGGGCCCAAATTATAAAATGGTCTTATCTATTGGCGATTTCGTTCCAATTCACATTCCAAGTAATATTCGGCATGCTAATTACATTGCCGGTTGCCAAATTGCATTATCTCTTATAGTTTCCGAGATATGGACTATCGGTAATTTACACCTTAGGCTCTGCTTCTAACTTGGGCCCAAACTGTAAAATGGTCTTATCTATTGGCGATTTCGTTCCAATTCACATTCCAAGTAGTATTCGGCATGCTAGTTACATTGCCGGTTGCCAAATTGCATTATCTCTTATAGTTTCCGAGATATGGACTATCGATAATTTACACCTTAGGCTCTGCTTCTAACTTGGGCCCAAATTGTAAAATGGTCTTATCTATTGGCGATTTCGTCCCAATTCACATTCCAAGTAATATTCGGCATGCTAATTACATTGCCAGTTGCCAAATTGCATTATCTCTTATAGTTTTCGAGATATGGACTATGGATAATTTACACCTTAGGCTGTGCTTCTAACTTGGGCCCAAATTGTAAAATGGTCTTATCTATTGGCGATTTCATTCCAATTCACATTCCAAGTAATATTCGGCATGCTAATTACATTGCCGTTTGCCAAATTGCATTATCTCTTATAGTTTCCGAGATATGGACTATCGATAATTTACACCTTAGGCTCTGCTTCTAACTTGGGCCCAAATTGTAAAATGGTCTTATCTATTGGCGATTTCGTTCCAATTCACATTCCAAGTAATATTCGGCATGCTAATTACATTGCCGGTTGCCAAATTGCATTATCTCTTATAGTTTCCGAGATATGGACTATCGGTAATTTACACCTTAGGCTCTGATTCTAACTTGGGCCCAAATTGTAAAATCGTCTTATCTATTGGCGATCTCGTTCCAATTCACATTCCAAGTAATATTCGGCATGCTAATTACATTGCCGGTTGTCAAATTGCATTATCTCTTATAGTTTCCGAGATATGGACTATCGATAATTTACACCTTAGGCTCTGCTTCTAACTTGGGCCCAAATTGTAAAATGGTCTTATCTATTGGCGATTTCATTCCAATTCACATTCCCAGTAATATTCGGCATGCTAATTACATTGCCGGTTGCCAAATTGCATTATCTCTTATAGTTTCCGAGATATGGACTATCGATAATTTACACCTTAGGCTCTGCTTCTAACTTGGGGCCAAATTGTAAAATGGTCTTATCTATTGGCGATTTCGTTCCAATTCACATTCCAAGTAATATTCGGCATGCTAATTACATTGCCGGTTGCCAAATTGTATTATCTCTTATAGTTTCCGAGATATGGACTATCGGTAATTTACACCTTAGGCTCTGCTTCTAACTTGGGCCCAAATTGTAAAATCGTCTTATCTATTGGCGATTTCGTTCCAATTCACATTCCAAGTAATATTCGGCATGCTGATTACATTGCCGGTTGCCAAATTGCATTATCTCTTATAGTTTCCGAGATTTGGACTATCGATAATTTACACCTTAGGCTCTGCTTCTAACTTGGGCCCAAATTGTAAAATGGTCTTATCTATTGGCGATTTCGTTCCAATTCACATTCCAAGTAATATTCGGCATGCTAATTACATTGCCGGTTGCCAAATTGAATTATCTCTTATAGTTTCCGAGATATGGACTATTGATAATTTACACCTTAGGCTCTGCTTCTAACTTGGGCCCAAATTGTAAAATCGTCTTATCTATTGGCGATTTCGTTCCAATTCACATTCCAAGTAATATTCGGCATGCTGATTACATTGCCGGTTGCCAAATTGCATTATCTCTTATAGTTTCCGAGATATGGACTATCGATAATTTACACCTTAGGCTCTGCTTCTAACTTGGGCCCAAATTGTAAAATGGTCTTATCTATTGGCGATTTCGTTCCAATTCACATTCCAAGTAATATTCGGCATGCTAATTACATTGCCGGTTGCCAAATTGAATTATCTCTTATAGTTTCCGAGATATGGACTATCGATAATTTACACCTTAGGCTCTGCTTCTAACTTGGGCCCAAATTGTAAAATGGTCTTATCTATTGGCGATTTCGTTCCAATTCACATTCCAAGTAATATTCGGCATGCTAATTACATTGCCGGTTGCCAAATTGCATTATCTCTTATAGTTTCCGAGATATGGACTATCGATAATTTACACCTTAGGCTCTGCTTCTAACTTGGGCCCAAATTGTAAAATGGTCTTATCTATTGGCGATTTCGTCCCAATTCACATTCCAAGTAATATTCGGCATGCTAATTACTTTGCCGGTTGCGAAACTGCATTATCTCTTATAGTTTCCGAGATATGGACTATCGATAATTTACACCTTAGGCTCTGCTTCTAACTTGGGCCCAAATTGTAAAATGGTCTTATCTATTGGCGATTTCGTTCCAATTCACATTCCAAGTAATATTCGGCAAGCTAATTACATTGCCTGTTGCCAAATTGCATTATCTCTTATAGTTTCCGAGATATGGACTATCGATAATTTACACCTTAGGCTCTGCTTCTAACTTGGGCCCAAATTGTAATATGGTCTTATCTATTGGCGATTTCGTTCCAATTCACATTCCAAGTAATATTCGGCATGCTAATTACATTGCCGATTGCCAAATTGCATTATCTCTTATAGTTTCCGAGATACGGACTATCGATAATTTACACCTTACTCTCTGCTTCTAACTTGGGCCCAAATTGTAAAATGGTCTTATCTATTGGCGATTTCGTTCCAATTCACACTCCAAGTAATATTCGGCATGCTAATTACATTGCCGGTTGCGAAATTGCATTATCTCTTATAGTTTCCGAGATATGGACTATCCATAATTTACACCTTAGGCTCTGCTTCTAACTTGGGCCCAAATTGTAAAATGGTCTTATCTATTGGCGATTTCGTTCCAATTCACATTCCAAGTAATATTCGGCATGCTAATTACATTGCCGGTTGCCAAATTGCATTATCTCTTATAGTTTCCGTGATATGAACTATGGATAATTTACACCTTAGGCTCTGCTTCTAACTTGGTCCCAAATTGTAAAATGGTCTTATCTATTGGCGATTTCGTTCCAATTCACATTCCAAGTAATATTCGGCATGCTAATTACATTGCCGGTTGCCAAATTGCATTATCTCTTATAGTTTCCGAGATATGGACTATCGATAATTTACACCTTAGGCTCTGCTTCTAACTTGGGCCCAAATTGTAAAATGGTCTTATCTATTGGCGATTTCGTTCCAATTCACATTCCAAGTAATATTCGACATGCTAATTACATTGCCGGTGGCCAAGTTGCATTATCTCTTATAGTTTCCGAGATATGGACTATCGATAATTTACACCTTAGGCTCTGCTTCTAACTTGGGCCCAAATGGTAAAATGGTCTTATCTATTGGCGATTTCGTTCCAATTCACATTCCAAGTTATATTCGGCATTCTAATTACAATGCCGGTCCCCAAATTGCATTATCTCTTATAGTTTCCGAGATATGGACTATCGATTATTTTTAACCTTAGGCTCTGCTTCTAACTTGGCCCAAACTGTAAAATGGTCTTATCTATTGGCGATTTCGTTCCAATTCACATTCCAAGTAGTATTCGGCATGCTAATTACATTGCCGGTTGCCAAATTGCATTATCTCTTATAGTTTCCGAGATATGGACTATCGATAATTTACATCTTAGGCTCTGCTTCTAACTTGGGCCCAAATTGTAAAATGGTCTTATCTATTGGCAATTTCGTCCCAATTCACATTCCAAGTAATATTCGGCATGCTAATTACATTGCCAGTTGCCAAATTGCATTATCTCTTATAGTTTCCGAGATATGGACTATGGATAATTTACACCTTAGGCTCTGCTTCTAACTTGGGCCCAAATTGTAAAATTTTCTTATCTATTGGCGATTTCATTCCAATTCACATTCCAAGTAATATTCGGCATGCTAATTACATTGCCGGTTGCCAAATTGCATTATCTCTTATAGTTTCCGAGATATGGACTATCGATAATTTACACCTTAGGCTCTGCTTCTAACTTGGGCCCAAATTGTAAAATGGTCTTATCTATTGGCGATTTCGTTCCAATTCACATTCCAAGTAATATTCGGCATGCTAATTACATTGCCGGTTGCCAAATTGCATTATCACTTATAGTTTCCGAGATATGGACTATCGGTAATTTACACCTTAGGCTCTGCTTCTAACTTGGGCCCAAATTGTAAAATCGTCTTATCTATTGGCGATTTCGTTCCAATTCACATTCCAAGTAATATTCGGCATGCTAATTACATTGCCGGTTGCTAAATTGCATTATCTCTGATAGTTTCCGAGATATGGACTATCGATAATTTACACCTTAGGCTCTGCTTCTAACTTGGGCCCAAATTGTAAAATGGTCTTATCTATTGGCGATTTCATTCCAAATCACATTCCAAGTAATATTCGGCATGCTAATTACATTGCCGGTTGCCAAATTGCATTATCTCTTATAGTTTCCGAGATATGGACTATCGATAATTTACACCTTAGGCTCTGCTTCTAACTTGGGCCCAAATTATAAAATGGTCTTATCTATTGGCGATTTTGTTCCAATTCACATTCCAAGTAATATTCGGCATGCTAATTACATTGCCGGTTGCCAAATTGCATTATCTCTTATAGTTTCCGAGATATGGACTATCGGTAATTTACACCTTAGGCTCTGCTTCTAACTTGGGCCCAAATTGTAAAATCGTCTTATCTATTGGCGATTTCGTTCCAATTCACATTCCAAGTAATATTCGGCATGCTAATTACATTGCCGGTTGCCAAATTGCATTATCTCTTATAGTTTCCGAGATATGGACTATCGATAATTTACACCTTAGGCTCTGCTTCTAACTTGGGCCCAAATTGTAAAATGGTCTTATCTATTGGCGATTTCGTTCCAATTCACATTCCAAGTAATATTCGGCATGCTAATTACATTGCCGGTTGCCAAATTGCATTATCTCTTATAGTTTCCGAGATATGGACTATCGATAATTTACACCTTAGGCTCTGCTTCTAACTTGGGTCCAAATTGTAAAATGGTCTTATCTATTGGCGATTTCGTCCCAATTCACATTCCAAGTAATATTGGGCATGCTAATTACATAGCCGGTTGCCAAATTGAATTATCTCCTATAGTTTCCGAGATATGGACTATCGTTAATTTACACCTTAGGCTCTGCTTCTAACTTGGGCCCAAATTGTAAAATGGTCTTATCTATTGGCGATTTCGTTCCAATTCACATTCCAAGTAATATTCGGCATGCTAATTACATTGCCGGTTGCCAAATTGCATTATCTCTTTTAGTTTCCGAGATATGGACTATCGATAATTTACACCTTAGGCTCTGCTTCTAACTTGGGCCCAAATTGTAAAATGGTCTTATCTATTGGCGATTTCGTTCCAATTCACATTCCAAGTAATATTCGGCATGCTAATTACATTGCCGGTTGCCAAATTGAATTATCTCTTATAGTTTCCGAGATATGGACTATCGATAATTTACACCTTAGGCTCTGCTTCTAACTTGGGCCCAAATTGTAAAATGGTCTTATCTATTGGCGATTTCGTTCCAATTCACATTCCAAGTGGTATTCGGCATGCTAATTACATTGCCGGTTGCCAAATTGCATTATCTCTTATAGTTTCCGAGATATGGACTATCGATAATTTACACCTTAGGCTCTGCTTCTAACTTGGGCCCAAATTGTAAAATGGTCTTATCTATTGGCGATTTCGTTCCAATTCACATTCCAAGTAATATTCGGCATGCTAATTACATTGCCGGTTGCCAAATTGCATTATCTCTTATAGTTTCCGAGATATGGACTATCGATAATTTACACCTTAGGCTCTGCTTCTAACTTGGGCCCAAATTGTAAAATGGTCTTATCTATTGGCGATTTCGTCCCAATTCACATTCCAAGTAATATTCGGCATGCTAATTACATTGCCGGTTGCGAAACTGCATTATCTCTTATAGTTTCCGAGATATGGACTATCGATAATTTACACCTTAGGCTCTGCTTCTAACTTGGGCCCAAATTGTAAAATGGCCTTATCTATTGGCGATTTCGTTCCAATTCACATTCCAAGTAATATTCGGCATGCTAATTACATTGCCGGTTGCCAAATTGCATTATCTCTTTTAGTTTCCGAGATATGGACTATCGATAATTTACACCTTAGGCTCTGCTTCTAACTTGGGCCCAAATTGTAAAATGGTCTTATCTATTGGCGATTTCGTTCCAATTCACATTCCAAGTAATATTCGGCATGCTAATTACATTGCCGGTTGCCAAATTGCATTATCTCTTATAGTTTCCGAGATATGGACTATCGATAATTTACACCTAAGGCTCTGCTTCTAACTTGGGCCCAAATTGTAATATGGTCTTATCTATTGGCGATTTCGTTCCAATTCACTTTCCAAGTAATATTCGGCATGCTAATTACATTGCCGGTTGCCAAATTGCATTATCTCTTATAGTTTCCGAGATATGGACTATCGACAATTTACACCTTAGGCTCTGCTTCTAACTTGGGCCCAAATTGTAAAATGGTCTTATCTATTGGCGATTTCGTTCCAATTCACATTCCAAGTAATATTCGGCATGCTAATTACAGTGCCTGTTGCCAAATTGCATTATCTCTTATAGTTTCCGAGATATGGACTATCGATAATTTACACCTTAGGCTCTGCTTCTAACTTGGGCCCAAATTGTAAAATGGTCTTACCTATTGGCGATTTCGTTCCAATTCACATTCCAAGTAATATTCGGCATGCTAATTACATTGCCGGTTGCCAAATTGCATTATATCTTATAGTTTCCGAGATATGGACTATCGATAATTTACACCTTAGGCTCTGCTTCTAACTTGGGCCCAAATTGTAAAATGGTCTTATCTATTGGCGATTTCGTTCCAATTCACATTCCAAGTAATATTCGGCATGCTAATTACATTGCCGGTTGCCAAATTGAATTATCTCTTATAGTTTCCGAGATATGGACTATCGATAATTTACACCTTAGGCTCTGCTTCTAACTTGGGCCCAAATTGTAAAATGGTCTTATCTATTGGCGATTTCGTTCCAATTCACATTCCAAGTGGTATTCGGCATGCTAATTACATTGCCGGTTGCCAAATTGCATTATCTCTTATAGTTTCCGAGATATGGACTATCGATAATTTACACCTTAGGCTCTGCTTCTAACTTGGGCCCAAATTGTAAAATGGTCTTATCTATTGGCGATTTCGTTCCAATTCACATTCCAAGTAATATTCGGCATGCTAATTACATTGCCGGTTGCCAAATTGCATTATCTCTTATAGTTTCCGAGATATGGACTATCGATAATTTACACCTTAGGCTCTGCTTCTAACTTGGGCCCAAATTGTAAAATGGTCTTATCTATTGGCGATTTCGTCCCAATTCACATTCCAAGTAATATTCGGCATGCTAATTACATTGCCGGTTGCGAAACTGCATTATCTCTTATAGTTTCCGAGATATGGACTATCGATAATTTACACCTTAGGCTCTGCTTCTAACTTGGGCCCAAATTGTAAAATGGTCTTATCTATTGGCGATTTCGTTCCAATTCACATTCCAAGTAATATTCGGCATGCTAATTACATTGCCGGTTGCCAAATTGCATTATCTCTTTTAGTTTCCGAGATATGGACTATCGATAATTTACACCTTAGGCTCTGCTTCTAACTTGGGCCCAAATTGTAAAATGGTCTTATCTATTGGCGATTTCGTTCCAATTCACATTCCAAGTAATATTCGGCATGCTAATTACATTGCCGGTTGCCAAATTGCATTATCTCTTATAGTTTCCGAGATATGGACTATCGATAATTTACACCTAAGGCTCTGCTTCTAACTTGGGCCCAAATTGTAATATGGTCTTATCTATTGGCGATTTCGTTCCAATTCACTTTCCAAGTAATATTCGGCATGCTAATTACATTGCCGGTTGCCAAATTGCATTATCTCTTATAGTTTCCGAGATATGGACTATCGACAATTTACACCTTAGGCTCTGCTTCTAACTTGGGCCCAAATTGTAAAATGGTCTTATCTATTGGCGATTTCGTTCCTATTCACATTCCAAGTAATATTCGGCATGCTAATTACATTGCCTGTTGCCAAATTGCATTATCTCTTATAGTTTCCGAGATATGGACTATCGATAATTTACACCTTAGGCTCTGCTTCTAACTTGGGCCCAAATTGTAAAATGGTCTTACCTATTGGCGATTTCGTTCCAATTCACATTCCAAGTAATATTCGGCATGCTAATTACATTGCCGGTTGCCAAATTGCATTATATCTTATAGTTTCCGAGATATGGACTATCGATAATTTACACCTTAGGCTCTGCTTCTAACTTGGGCCCAAATTGTAAAATGGTCTTATCTATTGGCGATTTCGTTCCAATTCACATTCCAAGTAATATTCGGCATGCTAATTACATTGCCGGTTGCCAAATTGCATTATCTCTTATAGTTTCCGAGATATGGACTATCGATAATTTACACCTAAGGCTCTGCTTCTAACTTGGGCCCAAATTGTAATATGGTCTTATCTATTGGCGATTTCGTTCCAATTCACTTTCCAAGTAATATTCGGCATGCTAATTACATTGCCGGTTGCCAAATTGCATTATCTCTTATAGTTTCCGAGATATGGACTATCGACAATTTACACCTTAGGCTCTGCTTCTAACTTGGGCCCAAATTGTAAAATGGTCTTATCTATTGGCGATTTCGTTCCAATTCACATTCCAAGTAATATTCGGCATGCTAATTACATTGCCTGTTGCCAAATTGCATTATCTCTTATAGTTTCCGAGATATGGACTATCGACAATTTACACCTTAGGCTCTGCTTCTAACTTGGGCCCAAATTGTAAAATGGTCTTATCTATTGGTGATTTCGTTCCAATTCACATTCCAAGTAATATTCGGCATGCTAATTACATTGCCTGTTGCCAAATTGCATTATCTCTTATAGTTTCCGAGATATGGACTATCGATAATTTACACCTTAGGCTCTGCTTCCAACTTGGGCCCAAATTGTAAAATGGTCTTATCTATTGGCGATTTCGTTCCAATTCACATTCCAAGTAATATTCGGCATGCTAATTACATTGTCGGTTGCCAAATTGCATTATCTCTTATAGTTTCCGAGATACGGACTATCGATAATTTACACCTTAGGCTCTGCTTCTAACTTGGGCCCAAATTGTAAAATGGTCTTATCTATTGGCGATTTCGTTCCAATTCACACTCCAAGTAATATTCGGCATGTTAATTACATTGCCGGTTGCGAAATTGCATTATCTCTTATAGTTTCCGAGATATGGACTATCAATAATTTACACCTTAGGCTCTGCTTCTAACTTGGGCCCAAATTGTAAAATGGTCTTCTCTATTGGCGATTTCGTTCCAATTCACATTCCAAGTAATATTCGGCATGCTAATTACATTGCGGGTTCCCAAATTGCATTATCTCTTATAGTTTCCGAGATATGGACTATCGATTATTTTTAACCTTAGGCTCTGCTTCTAACTTGGGCCCAAACTGCAAAATGGTCTTATCTATTGGCGATTTCGTTCCAATTCACATTCCAAGTAGTATTCGACATGCTAATTACATTGCCGGTTGCCAAATTGCATTATCTCTTATAGTTTCCGAGATATGGACTATCGATAATTTACACCTTAGGCTCTGCTTCTAACTTGGGCCCAAATTGTAAAATGGTCTTATCTATTGGCGATTTCGTTCCAATTCACATTCCAAGTAATATTCGGCATGCTAATTACATTGCCGGTTGCCAAATTGCATTATCTCTTTTAGTTTCCGAGATATGGACTATCGATAATTTACACCTTAGGCTCTGCTTCTAACTTGGGCCCAAATTGTAAAATGGTCTTATCTATTGGCGATTTCGTTCCAATTCACATTCCAAGTAATATTCGGCATGCTAATTACATTGCCGGTTGCCAAATTGAATTATCTCTTATAGTTTCCGAGATATGGACTATCGATAATTTACACCTTAGGCTCTGCTTCTAACTTGGGCCCAAATTGTAAAATGGTCTTATCTATTGGCGATTTCGTTCCAATTCACATTCCAAGTGGTATTCGGCATGCTAATTACATTGCCGGTTGCCAAATTGCATTATCTCTTATAGTTTCCGAGATATGGACTATCGATAATTTACACCTTAGGCTCTGCTTCTAACTTGGGCCCAAATTGTAAAATGGTCTTATCTATTGGCGATTTCGTTCCAATTCACATTCCAAGTAATATTCGGCATGCTAATTACATTGCCGGTTGCCAAATTGCATTATCTCTTATAGTTTCCGAGATATGGACTATCGATAATTTACACCTTAGGCTCTGCTTCTAACTTGGGCCCAAATTGTAAAATGGTCTTATCTATTGGCGATTTCGTCCCAATTCACATTCCAAGTAATATTCGGCATGCTAATTACATTGCCGGTTGCGAAACTGCATTATCTCTTATAGTTTCCGAGATATGGACTATCGATAATTTACACCTTAGGCTCTGCTTCTAACTTGGGCCCAAATTGTAAAATGGTCTTATCTATTGGCGATTTCGTTCCAATTCACATTCCAAGTAATATTCGGCATGCTAATTACATTGCCGGTTGCCAAATTGCATTATCTCTTTTAGTTTCCGAGATATGGACTATCGATAATTTACACCTTAGGCTCTGCTTCTAACTTGGGCCCAAATTGTAAAATGGTCTTATCTATTGGCGATTTCGTTCCAATTCACATTCCAAGTAATATTCGGCATGCTAATTACATTGCCGGTTGCCAAATTGCATTATCTCTTATAGTTTCCGAGATATGGACTATCGATAATTTACACCTAAGGCTCTGCTTCTAACTTGGGCCCAAATTGTAATATGGTCTTATCTATTGGCGATTTCGTTCCAATTCACTTTCCAAGTAATATTCGGCATGCTAATTACATTGCCGGTTGCCAAATTGCATTATCTCTTATAGTTTCCGAGATATGGACTATCGACAATTTACACCTTAGGCTCTGCTTCTAACTTGGGCCCAAATTGTAAAATGGTCTTATCTATTGGCGATTTCGTTCCAATTCACATTCCAAGTAATATTCGGCATGCTAATTACAGTGCCTGTTGCCAAATTGCATTATCTCTTATAGTTTCCGAGATATGGACTATCGATAATTTACACCTTAGGCTCTGCTTCTAACTTGGGCCCAAATTGTAAAATGGTCTTACCTATTGGCGATTTCGTTCCAATTCACATTCCAAGTAATATTCGGCATGCTAATTACATTGCCGGTTGCCAAATTGCATTATATCTTATAGTTTCCGAGATATGGACTATCGATAATTTACACCTTAGGCTCTGCTTCTAACTTGGGCCCAAATTGTAAAATGGTCTTATCTATTGGCGATTTCGTTCCAATTCACATTCCAAGTAATATTCGGCATGCTAATTACATTGCCGGTTGCCAAATTGAATTATCTCTTATAGTTTCCGAGATATGGACTATCGATAATTTACACCTTAGGCTCTGCTTCTAACTTGGGCCCAAATTGTAAAATGGTCTTATCTATTGGCGATTTCGTTCCAATTCACATTCCAAGTGGTATTCGGCATGCTAATTACATTGCCGGTTGCCAAATTGCATTATCTCTTATAGTTTCCGAGATATGGACTATCGATAATTTACACCTTAGGCTCTGCTTCTAACTTGGGCCCAAATTGTAAAATGGTCTTATCTATTGGCGATTTCGTTCCAATTCACATTCCAAGTAATATTCGGCATGCTAATTACATTGCCGGTTGCCAAATTGCATTATCTCTTATAGTTTCCGAGATATGGACTATCGATAATTTACACCTTAGGCTCTACTTCTAACTTGGGCCCAAATTGTAAAATGGTCTTATCTATTGGCGATTTCGTCCCAATTCACATTCCAAGTAATATTCGGCATGCTAATTACATTGCCGGTTGCGAAACTGCATTATCTCTTATAGTTTCCGAGATATGGACTATCGATAATTTACACCTTAGGCTCTGCTTCTAACTTGGGCCCAAATTGTAAAATGGTCTTATCTATTGGCGATTTCGTTCCAATTCACATTCCAAGTAATATTCGGCATGCTAATTACATTGCCGGTTGCCAAATTGCATTATCTCTTTTAGTTTCCGAGATATGGACTATCGATAATTTACACCTTAGGCTCTGCTTCTAACTTGGGCCCAAATTGTAAAATGGTCTTATCTATTGGCGATTTCGTTCCAATTCACATTCCAAGTAATATTCGGCATGCTAATTACATTGCCGGTTGCCAAATTGCATTATCTCTTATAGTTTCCGAGATATGGACTATCGATAATTTACACCTAAGGCTCTGCTTCTAACTTGGGCCCAAATTGTAATATGGTCTTATCTATTGGCGATTTCGTTCCAATTCACTTTCCAAGTAATATTCGGCATGCTAATTACATTGCCGGTTGCCAAATTGCATTATCTCTTATAGTTTCCGAGATATGGACTATCGACAATTTACACCTTAGGCTCTGCTTCTAACTTGGGCCCAAATTGTAAAATGGTCTTATCTATTGGCGATTTCGTTCCTATTCACATTCCAAGTAATATTCGGCATGCTAATTACATTGCCTGTTGCCAAATTGCATTATCTCTTATAGTTTCCGAGATATGGACTATCGATAATTTACACCTTAGGCTCTGCTTCTAACTTGGGCCCAAATTGTAAAATGGTCTTACCTATTGGCGATTTCGTTCCAATTCACATTCCAAGTAATATTCGGCATGCTAATTACATTGCCGGTTGCCAAATTGCATTATATCTTATAGTTTCCGAGATATGGACTATCGATAATTTACACCTTAGGCTCTGCTTCTAACTTGGGCCCAAATTGTAAAATGGTCTTATCTATTGGCGATTTCGTTCCAATTCACATTCCAAGTAATATTCGGCATGCTAATTACATTGCCGGTTGCCAAATTGCATTATCTCTTATAGTTTCCGAGATATGGACTATCGATAATTTACACCTAAGGCTCTGCTTCTAACTTGGGCCCAAATTGTAATATGGTCTTATCTATTGGCGATTTCGTTCCAATTCACTTTCCAAGTAATATTCGGCATGCTAATTACATTGCCGGTTGCCAAATTGCATTATCTCTTATAGTTTCCGAGATATGGACTATCGACAATTTACACCTTAGGCTCTGCTTCTAACTTGGGCCCAAATTGTAAAATGGTCTTATCTATTGGCGATTTCGTTCCAATTCACATTCCAAGTAATATTCGGCATGCTAATTACATTGCCTGTTGCCAAATTGCATTATCTCTTATAGTTTCCGAGATATGGACTATCGACAATTTACACCTTAGGCTCTGCTTCTAACTTGGGCCCAAATTGTAAAATGGTCTTATCTATTGGTGATTTCGTTCCAATTCACATTCCAAGTAATATTCGGCATGCTAATTACATTGCCTGTTGCCAAATTGCATTATCTCTTATAGTTTCCGAGATATGGACTATCGATAATTTACACCTTAGGCTCTGCTTCCAACTTGGGCCCAAATTGTAAAATGGTCTTATCTATTGGCGATTTCGTTCCAATTCACATTCCAAGTAATATTCGGCATGCTAATTACATTGTCGGTTGCCAAATTGCATTATCTCTTATAGTTTCCGAGATACGGACTATCGATAATTTACACCTTAGGCTCTGCTTCTAACTTGGGCCCAAATTGTAAAATGGTCTTATCTATTGGCGATTTCGTTCCAATTCACACTCCAAGTAATATTCGGCATGTTAATTACATTGCCGGTTGCGAAATTGCATTATCTCTTATAGTTTCCGAGATATGGACTATCAATAATTTACACCTTAGGCTCTGCTTCTAACTTGGGCCCAAATTGTAAAATGGTCTTCTCTATTGGCGATTTCGTTCCAATTCACATTCCAAGTAATATTCGGCATGCTAATTACATTGCGGGTTCCCAAATTGCATTATCTCTTATAGTTTCCGAGATATGGACTATCGATTATTTTTAACCTTAGGCTCTGCTTCTAACTTGGGCCCAAACTGCAAAATGGTCTTATCTATTGGCGATTTCGTTCCAATTCACATTCCAAGTAGTATTCGACATGCTAATTACATTGCCGGTTGCCAAATTGCATTATCTCTTATAGTTTCCGAGATATGGACTATCGATAATTTACACCTTAGGCTCTGCTTCTAACTTGGGCCCAAATTGTAAAATGGTCTTATCTATTGGCGATTTCATTCCAATTCACATTCCAAGTAATATTCGGCATGCTAATTACATTGCCGGTTGCCAAATTGCATTGTCTCTTATAGTTTCCGAGATATGGACTATCGATAATTTACACCTTAGGCTCTGCTTCTAACTTGGGCCCAAATTATAAAATGGTCTTATCTATTGGCGATTTTGTTCCAATTCACATTCCAAGTAATATTCGGCATGCTAATTACATTGCCGGTTGCCAAATTGCATTATCTCTTATAGTTTCCGAGATATGGACTATCGGTAATTTACACCTTAGGCTCTGCTTCTAACTTGGGCCCAAATTGTAAAATGGTCTTATCTATTGGCGATTTCGTTCCAATTCACATTCCAAGTAATATTCGGCATGCTAATTACATTGCCGGTTGCCAAATTGCATTATCTCTTATAGTTTCCGAGATATGGACTATCAATAATTTACACCTTAGGCTCTGCTTCTAACTTGGGCCCAAATTGTAAAATGGTCTTATCTATTGGCGATTTCGTCCCAATTCACATTCCAAGTAATATTCGGCATGCTAATTACATAGCCGGTTGCCAAATTGAATTATCTCCTATAGTTTCCGAGATATGGACTATCGATAATTTACACCTTAGGCTCTGCTTCTAACTTGGGCCCAAATTGTAAAATGGTCTTATCTATTGGCGATTTCGTTCCAATTCACATTCCAAGTAATATTCGGCATGCTAATTACATTGCCGGTTGCCAAATTGCATTATCTCTTTTAGTTTCCGAGATATGGACTATCGATAATTTACACCTTAGGCTCTGCTTCTAACTTGGGCCCAAATTGTAAAATGGTCTTATCTATTGGCGATTTCGTTCCAATTCACATTCCAAGTAATATTCGGCATGCTAATTACATTGCCGGTTGCCAAATTGAATTATCTCTTATAGTTTCCGAGATATGGACTATCGATAATTTACACCTTAGGCTCTGCTTCTAACTTGGGCCCAAATTGTAAAATGGTCTTATCTATTGGCGATTTCGTTCCAATTCACATTCCAAGTGGTATTCGGCAAGCTAATTACATTGCCGGTTGCCAAATTGCATTATATCTTATAGTTTCCGAGATATGGACTATCGATAATTTACACCTTAGGCTCTGCTTCTAACTTGGGCCCAAATTGTAAAATGGTCTTATCTATTGGCGATTTCGTTCCAATTCACATTCCAAGTAATATTCGGCATGCTAATTACATTGCCGGTTGCCAAATTGCATTATCTCTTATAGTTTCCGAGATATGGACTATCGATAATTTACACCTTAGGCTCTGCTTCTAACTTGGGCCCAAATTGTAAAATGGTCTTATCTATTGGCGATTTCGTCCCAATTCACATTCCAAGTAATATTCGGCATGCTAATTACATTGCCGGTTGCGAAACTGCATTATCTCTTATAGTTTCCGAGATATGGACTATCGATAATTTACACCTTAGGCTCTGCTTCTAACTTGGGCCCAAATTGTAAAATGGTCTTACCTATTGGCGATTTCGTTCCAATTCACATTCCAAGTAATATTCGGCATGCTAATTACATTGCCGGTTGCCAAATTGCATTATATCTTATAGTTTCCGAGATATGGACTATCGATAATTTACACCTTAGGCTCTGCTTCTAACTTGGGCCCAAATTGTAAAATGGTCTTATCTATTGGCGATTTCGTTCCAATTCACATTCCAAGTAATATTCGGCATGCTAATTACATTGCCGGTTGCCAAATTGAATTATCTCTTATAGTTTCCGAGATATGGACTATCGATAATTTACACCTTAGGCTCTGCTTCTAACTTGGGCCCAAATTGTAAAATGGTCTTATCTATTGGCGATTTCGTTCCAATTCACATTCCAAGTGGTATTCGGCATGCTAATTACATTGCCGGTTGCCAAATTGCATTATCTCTTATAGTTTCCGAGATATGGACTATCGATAATTTACACCTTAGGCTCTGCTTCTAACTTGGGCCCAAATTGTAAAATGGTCTTATCTATTGGCGATTTCGTTCCAATTCACATTCCAAGTAATATTCGGCATGCTAATTACATTGCCGGTTGCCAAATTGCATTATCTCTTATAGTTTCCGAGATATGGACTATCGATAATTTACACCTTAGGCTCTGCTTCTAACTTGGGCCCAAATTGTAAAATGGTCTTATCTATTGGCGATTTCGTCCCAATTCACATTCCAAGTAATATTCGGCATGCTAATTACATTGCCGGTTGCGAAACTGCATTATCTCTTATAGTTTCCGAGATATGGACTATCGATAATTTACACCTTAGGCTCTGCTTCTAACTTGGGCCCAAATTGTAAAATGGTCTTATCTATTGGCGATTTCGTTCCAATTCACATTCCAAGTAATATTCGGCATGCTAATTACATTGCCGGTTGCCAAATTGCATTATCTCTTTTAGTTTCCGAGATATGGACTATCGATAATTTACACCTTAGGCTCTGCTTCTAACTTGGGCCCAAATTGTAAAATGGTCTTATCTATTGGCGATTTCGTTCCAATTCACATTCCAAGTAATATTCGGCATGCTAATTACATTGCCGGTTGCCAAATTGCATTATCTCTTATAGTTTCCGAGATATGGACTATCGATAATTTACACCTAAGGCTCTGCTTCTAACTTGGGCCCAAATTGTAATATGGTCTTATCTATTGGCGATTTCGTTCCAATTCACTTTCCAAGTAATATTCGGCATGCTAATTACATTGCCGGTTGCCAAATTGCATTATCTCTTATAGTTTCCGAGATATGGACTATCGACAATTTACACCTTAGGCTCTGCTTCTAACTTGGGCCCAAATTGTAAAATGGTCTTATCTATTGGCGATTTCGTTCCTATTCACATTCCAAGTAATATTCGGCATGCTAATTACATTGCCTGTTGCCAAATTGCATTATCTCTTATAGTTTCCGAGATATGGACTATCGATAATTTACACCTTAGGCTCTGCTTCTAACTTGGGCCCAAATTGTAAAATGGTCTTACCTATTGGCGATTTCGTTCCAATTCACATTCCAAGTAATATTCGGCATGCTAATTACATTGCCGGTTGCCAAATTGCATTATATCTTATAGTTTCCGAGATATGGACTATCGATAATTTACACCTTAGGCTCTGCTTCTAACTTGGGCCCAAATTGTAAAATGGTCTTATTTATTGGCGATTTCGTTCCAATTCACATTCCAAGTAATATTCGGCATGCTAATTACATTGCCGGTTGCCAAATTGCATTATCTCTTATAGTTTCCGAGATATGGACTATCGATAATTTACACCTAAGGCTCTGCTTCTAACTTGGGCCCAAATTGTAATATGGTCTTATCTATTGGCGATTTCGTTCCAATTCACTTTCCAAGTAATATTCGGCATGCTAATTACATTGCCGGTTGCCAAATTGCATTATCTCTTATAGTTTCCGAGATATGGACTATCGACAATTTACACCTTAGGCTCTGCTTCTAACTTGGGCCCAAATTGTAAAATGGTCTTATCTATTGGCGATTTCGTTCCAATTCACATTCCAAGTAATATTCGGCATGCTAATTACATTGCCTGTTGCCAAATTGCATTATCTCTTATAGTTTCCGAGATATGGACTATCGACAATTTACACCTTAGGCTCTGCTTCTAACTTGGGCCCAAATTGTAAAATGGTCTTATCTATTGGTGATTTCGTTCCAATTCACATTCCAAGTAATATTCGGCATGCTAATTACATTGCCTGTTGCCAAATTGCATTATCTCTTATAGTTTCCGAGATATGGACTATCGATAATTTACACCTTAGGCTCTGCTTCCAACTTGGGCCCAAATTGTAAAATGGTCTTATCTATTGGCGATTTCGTTCCAATTCACATTCCAAGTAATATTCGGCATGCTAATTACATTGTCGGTTGCCAAATTGCATTATCTCTTATAGTTTCCGAGATACGGACTATCGATAATTTACACCTTAGGCTCTGCTTCTAACTTGGGCCCAAATTGTAAAATGGTCTTATCTATTGGCGATTTCGTTCCAATTCACACTCCAAGTAATATTCGGCATGTTAATTACATTGCCGGTTGCGAAATTGCATTATCTCTTATAGTTTCCGAGATATGGACTATCAATAATTTACACCTTAGGCTCTGCTTCTAACTTGGGCCCAAATTGTAAAATGGTCTTCTCTATTGGCGATTTCGTTCCAATTCACATTCCAAGTAATATTCGGCATGCTAATTACATTGCGGGTTCCCAAATTGCATTATCTCTTATAGTTTCCGAGATATGGACTATCGATTATTTTTAACCTTAGGCTCTGCTTCTAACTTGGGCCCAAACTGCAAAATGGTCTTATCTATTGGCGATTTCGTTCCAATTCACATTCCAAGTAGTATTCGACATGCTAATTACATTGCCGGTTGCCAAATTGCATTATCTCTTATAGTTTCCGAGATATGGACTATCGATAATTTACACCTTAGGCTCTGCTTCTAACTTGGGCCCAAATTGTAAAATGGTCTTATCTATTGGCGATTTCGTTCCAATTCACATTCCAAGTAATATTCGGCATGCTAATTACATTGCCGGTTGCCAAATTGCATTATCTCTTTTAGTTTCCGAGATATGGACTATCGATAATTTACACCTTAGGCTCTGCTTCTAACTTGGGCCCAAATTGTAAAATGGTCTTATCTATTGGCGATTTCGTTCCAATTCACATTCCAAGTAATATTCGGCATGCTAATTACATTGCCGGTTGCCAAATTGAATTATCTCTTATAGTTTCCGAGATATGGACTATCGATAATTTACACCTTAGGCTCTGCTTCTAACTTGGGCCCAAATTGTAAAATGGTCTTATCTATTGGCGATTTCGTTCCAATTCACATTCCAAGTGGTATTCGGCATGCTAATTACATTGCCGGTTGCCAAATTGCATTATCTCTTATAGTTTCCGAGATATGGACTATCGATAATTTACACCTTAGGCTCTGCTTCTAACTTGGGCCCAAATTGTAAAATGGTCTTATCTATTGGCGATTTCGTTCCAATTCACATTCCAAGTAATATTCGGCATGCTAATTACATTGCCGGTTGCCAAATTGCATTATCTCTTATAGTTTCCGAGATATGGACTATCGATAATTTACACCTTAGGCTCTGCTTCTAACTTGGGCCCAAATTGTAAAATGGTCTTATCTATTGGCGATTTCGTCCCAATTCACATTCCAAGTAATATTCGGCATGCTAATTACATTGCCGGTTGCGAAACTGCATTATCTCTTATAGTTTCCGAGATATGGACTATCGATAATTTACACCTTAGGCTCTGCTTCTAACTTGGGCCCAAATTGTAAAATGGTCTTATCTATTGGCGATTTCGTTCCAATTCACATTCCAAGTAATATTCGGCATGCTAATTACATTGCCGGTTGCCAAATTGCATTATCTCTTTTAGTTTCCGAGATATGGACTATCGATAATTTACACCTTAGGCTCTGCTTCTAACTTGGGCCCAAATTGTAAAATGGTCTTATCTATTGGCGATTTCGTTCCAATTCACATTCCAAGTAATATTCGGCATGCTAATTACATTGCCGGTTGCCAAATTGCATTATCTCTTATAGTTTCCGAGATATGGACTATCGATAATTTACACCTAAGGCTCTGCTTCTAACTTGGGCCCAAATTGTAATATGGTCTTATCTATTGGCGATTTCGTTCCAATTCACTTTCCAAGTAATATTCGGCATGCTAATTACATTGCCGGTTGCCAAATTGCATTATCTCTTATAGTTTCCGAGATATGGACTATCGACAATTTACACCTTAGGCTCTGCTTCTAACTTGGGCCCAAATTGTAAAATGGTCTTATCTATTGGCGATTTCGTTCCAATTCACATTCCAAGTAATATTCGGCATGCTAATTACAGTGCCTGTTGCCAAATTGCATTATCTCTTATAGTTTCCGAGATATGGACTATCGATAATTTACACCTTAGGCTCTGCTTCTAACTTGGGCCCAAATTGTAAAATGGTCTTACCTATTGGCGATTTCGTTCCAATTCACATTCCAAGTAATATTCGGCATGCTAATTACATTGCCGGTTGCCAAATTGCATTATATCTTATAGTTTCCGAGATATGGACTATCGATAATTTACACCTTAGGCTCTGCTTCTAACTTGGGCCCAAATTGTAAAATGGTCTTATCTATTGGCGATTTCGTTCCAATTCACATTCCAAGTAATATTCGGCATGCTAATTACATTGCCGGTTGCCAAATTGAATTATCTCTTATAGTTTCCGAGATATGGACTATCGATAATTTACACCTTAGGCTCTGCTTCTAACTTGGGCCCAAATTGTAAAATGGTCTTATCTATTGGCGATTTCGTTCCAATTCACATTCCAAGTGGTATTCGGCATGCTAATTACATTGCCGGTTGCCAAATTGCATTATCTCTTATAGTTTCCGAGATATGGACTATCGATAATTTACACCTTAGGCTCTGCTTCTAACTTGGGCCCAAATTGTAAAATGGTCTTATCTATTGGCGATTTCGTTCCAATTCACATTCCAAGTAATATTCGGCATGCTAATTACATTGCCGGTTGCCAAATTGCATTATCTCTTATAGTTTCCGAGATATGGACTATCGATAATTTACACCTTAGGCTCTGCTTCTAACTTGGGCCCAAATTGTAAAATGGTCTTATCTATTGGCGATTTCGTCCCAATTCACATTCCAAGTAATATTCGGCATGCTAATTACATTGCCGGTTGCGAAACTGCATTATCTCTTATAGTTTCCGAGATATGGACTATCGATAATTTACACCTTAGGCTCTGCTTCTAACTTGGGCCCAAATTGTAAAATGGTCTTATCTATTGGCGATTTCGTTCCAATTCACATTCCAAGTAATATTCGGCATGCTAATTACATTGCCGGTTGCCAAATTGCATTATCTCTTTTAGTTTCCGAGATATGGACTATCGATAATTTACACCTTAGGCTCTGCTTCTAACTTGGGCCCAAATTGTAAAATGGTCTTATCTATTGGCGATTTCGTTCCAATTCACATTCCAAGTAATATTCGGCATGCTAATTACATTGCCGGTTGCCAAATTGCATTATATCTTATAGTTTCCGAGATATGGACTATCGACAATTTACACCTTAGGCTCTGCTTCTAACTTGGGCCCAAATTGTAAAATGGTCTTATCTATTGGCGATTTCGTTCCAATTCACATTCCAAGTAATATTCGGCATGCTAATTACAGTGCCTGTTGCCAAATTGCATTATCTCTTATAGTTTCCGAGATATGGACTATCGATAATTTACACCTTAGGCTCTGCTTCTAACTTGGGCCCAAATTGTAAAATGGTCTTACCTATTGGCGATTTCGTTCCAATTCACATTCCAAGTAATATTCGGCATGCTAATTACATTGCCGGTTGCCAAATTGCATTATATCTTATAGTTTCCGAGATATGGACTATCGATAATTTACACCTTAGGCTCTGCTTCTAACTTGGGCCCAAATTGTAAAATGGTCTTATCTATTGGCGATTTCGTTCCAATTCACATTCCAAGTAATATTCGGCATGCTAATTACATTGCCGGTTGCCAAATTGAATTATCTCTTATAGTTTCCGAGATATGGACTATCGATAATTTACACCTTAGGCTCTGCTTCTAACTTGGGCCCAAATTGTAAAATGGTCTTATCTATTGGCGATTTCGTTCCAATTCACATTCCAAGTGGTATTCGGCATGCTAATTACATTGCCGGTTGCCAAATTGCATTATCTCTTATAGTTTCCGAGATATGGACTATCGATAATTTACACCTTAGGCTCTGCTTCTAACTTGGGCCCAAATTGTAAAATGGTCTTATCTATTGGCGATTTCGTTCCAATTCACATTCCAAGTAATATTCGGCATGCTAATTACATTGCCGGTTGCCAAATTGCATTATCTCTTATAGTTTCCGAGATATGGACTATCGATAATTTACACCTTAGGCTCTGCTTCTAACTTGGGCCCAAATTGTAAAATGGTCTTATCTATTGGCGATTTCGTTCCAATTCACATTCCAAGTAATATTCGGCATGCTAATTACATTGCCGGTTGCCAAATTGCATTATCTCTTATAGTTTCCGAGATATGGACTATCGATAATTTACACCTAAGGCTCTGCTTCTAACTTGGGCCCAAATTGTAATATGGTCTTATCTATTGGCGATTTCGTTCCAATTCACTTTCCAAGTAATATTCGGCATGCTAATTACATTGCCGGTTGCCAAATTGCATTATCTCTTATAGTTTCCGAGATATGGACTATCGACAATTTACACCTTAGGCTCTGCTTCTAACTTGGGCCCAAATTGTAAAATGGTCTTATCTATTGGCGATTTCGTTCCTATTCACATTCCAAGTAATATTCGGCATGCTAATTACATTGCCTGTTGCCAAATTGCATTATCTCTTATAGTTTCCGAGATATGGACTATCGATAATTTACACCTTAGGCTCTGCTTCTAACTTGGGCCCAAATTGTAAAATGGTCTTACCTATTGGCGATTTCGTTCCAATTCACATTCCAAGTAATATTCGGCATGCTAATTACATTGCCGGTTGCCAAATTGCATTATATCTTATAGTTTCCGAGATATGGACTATCGATAATTTACACCTTAGGCTCTGCTTCTAACTTGGGCCCAAATTGTAAAATGGTCTTATCTATTGGCGATTTCGTTCCAATTCACATTCCAAGTAATATTCGGCATGCTAATTACATTGCCGGTTGCCAAATTGCATTATCTCTTATAGTTTCCGAGATATGGACTATCGATAATTTACACCTAAGGCTCTGCTTCTAACTTGGGCCCAAATTGTAATATGGTCTTATCTATTGGCGATTTCGTTCCAATTCACTTTCCAAGTAATATTCGGCATGCTAATTACATTGCCGGTTGCCAAATTGCATTATCTCTTATAGTTTCCGAGATATGGACTATCGACAATTTACACCTTAGGCTCTGCTTCTAACTTGGGCCCAAATTGTAAAATGGTCTTATCTATTGGCGATTTCGTTCCAATTCACATTCCAAGTAATATTCGGCATGCTAATTACATTGCCTGTTGCCAAATTGCATTATCTCTTATAGTTTCCGAGATATGGACTATCGACAATTTACACCTTAGGCTCTGCTTCTAACTTGGGCCCAAATTGTAAAATGGTCTTATCTATTGGTGATTTCGTTCCAATTCACATTCCAAGTAATATTCGGCATGCTAATTACATTGCCTGTTGCCAAATTGCATTATCTCTTATAGTTTCCGAGATATGGACTATCGATAATTTACACCTTAGGCTCTGCTTCCAACTTGGGCCCAAATTGTAAAATGGTCTTATCTATTGGCGATTTCGTTCCAATTCACATTCCAAGTAATATTCGGCATGCTAATTACATTGTCGGTTGCCAAATTGCATTATCTCTTATAGTTTCCGAGATACGGACTATCGATAATTTACACCTTAGGCTCTGCTTCTAACTTGGGCCCAAATTGTAAAATGGTCTTATCTATTGGCGATTTCGTTCCAATTCACACTCCAAGTAATATTCGGCATGTTAATTACATTGCCGGTTGCCAAATTGCATTATATCTTATAGTTTCCGAGATATGGACTATCGATAATTTACACCTTAGGCTCTGCTTCTAACTTGGGCCCACATTGTAAAATGGTCTTATCTATTGGCGATTTCGTTCCAATTCACATTCCAAGTAATATTCGGCATGCTAATTACATTGCCGGTTGCCAAATTGCATTATCTCTTATAGTTTCCGAGATATGGACTATCGATAATTTACACCTAAGGCTCTGCTTCTAACTTGGGCCCAAATTGTAATATGGTCTTATCTATTGGCGATTTCGTTCCAATTCACTTTCCAAGTAATATTCGGCATGCTAATTACATTGCCGGTTGCCAAATTGCATTATCTCTTATAGTTTCCGAGATATGGACTATCGACAATTTACACCTTAGGCTCTGCTTCTAACTTGGGCCCAAATTGTAAAATGGTCTTATCTATTGGCGATTTCGTTCCAATTCACATTCCAAGTAATATTCGGCATGCTAATTACATTGCCTGTTGCCAAATTGCATTATCTCTTATAGTTTCCGAGATATGGACTATCGACAATTTACACCTTAGGCTCTGCTTCTAACTTGGGCCCAAATTGTAAAATGGTCTTATCTATTGGTGATTTCGTTCCAATTCACATTCCAAGTAATATTCGGCATGCTAATTACATTGCCTGTTGCCAAATTGCATTATCTCTTATAGTTTCCGAGATATGGACTATCGATAATTTACACCTTAGGCTCTGCTTCCAACTTGGGCCCAAATTGTAAAATGGTCTTATCTATTGGCGATTTCGTTCCAATTCACATTCCAAGTAATATTCGGCATGCTAATTACATTGTCGGTTGCCAAATTGCATTATCTCTTATAGTTTCCGAGATACGGACTATCGATAATTTACACCTTAGGCTCTGCTTCTAACTTGGGCCCAAATTGTAAAATGGTCTTATCTATTGGCGATTTCGTTCCAATTCACACTCCAAGTAATATTCGGCATGTTAATTACATTGCCGGTTGCGAAATTGCATTATCTCTTATAGTTTCCGAGATATGGACTATCAATAATTTACAACTTAGGCTCTGCTTCTAACTTGGGCCCAAATTGTAAAATGGTCTTCTCTATTGGCGATTTCGTTCCAATTCACATTCCAAGTAATATTCGG
The DNA here is from genome assembly GCF_030347505.1 of Rhynchophorus ferrugineus. Lineage (NCBI taxonomy): Eukaryota > Metazoa > Arthropoda > Insecta > Coleoptera > Curculionidae > Rhynchophorus > Rhynchophorus ferrugineus. Next base: position 262,198 of record NW_027472747.1, on the reverse strand, counting down.
CATGCTAATTACATTGCGGGTTCCCAAATTGCATTATCTCTTATAGTTTCCGAGATATGGACTATCGATTATTTTTAACCTTAGGCTCTGCTTCTAACTTGGGCCCAAACTGCAAAATGGTCTTATCTATTGGCGATTTCGTTCCAATTCACATTCCAAGTAGTATTCGACATGCTAATTACATTGCCGGTTGCCAAATTGCATTATCTCTTATAGTTTCCGAGATATGGACTATCGATAATTTACACCTTAGGCTCTGCTTCTAACTTGGGCCCAAATTGTAAAATGGTCTTCTCTATTGGCGATTTCGTTCCAATTCACATTCCAAGTAATATTCGGCATGCTAATTACATTGCGGGTTCCCAAATTGCATTATCTCTTATAGTTTCCGAGATATGGACTATCGATTATTTTTAACCTTAGGCTCTGCTTCTAACTTGGGCCCAAACTGCAAAATGGTCTTATCTATTGGCGATTTCGTTCCAATTCACATTCCAAGTAGTATTCGACATGCTAATTACATTGCCGGTTGCCAAATTGCATTATCTCTTATAGTTTCCGAGATATGGACTATCGATAATTTACACCTTAGGCTCTGCTTCTAACTTGGGCCCAAATTGTAAAATGGTCTTACCTATTGGCGATTTCGTTCCAATTCACATTCCAAGTAATATTCGGCATGCTAATTACATTGCCGGTTGCCAAATTGCATTATATCTTATAGTTTCCGAGATATGGACTATCGATAATTTACACCTTAGGCTCTGCTTCTAACTTGGGCCCAAATTGTAAAATGGTCTTATCTATTGGCGATTTCGTTCCAATTCACATTCCAAGTAATATTCGGCATGCTAATTACATTGCCGGTTGCCAAATTGCATTATCTCTTATAGTTTCCGAGATATGGACTATCGATAATTTACACCTAAGGCTCTGCTTCTAACTTGGGCCCAAATTGTAATATGGTCTTATCTATTGGCGATTTCGTTCCAATTCACTTTCCAAGTAATATTCGGCATGCTAATTACATTGCCGGTTGCCAAATTGCATTATCTCTTATAGTTTCCGAGATATGGACTATCGACAATTTACACCTTAGGCTCTGCTTCTAACTTGGGCCCAAATTGTAAAATGGTCTTATCTATTGGCGATTTCGTTCCAATTCACATTCCAAGTAATATTCGGCATGCTAATTACATTGCCTGTTGCCAAATTGCATTATCTCTTATAGTTTCCGAGATATGGACTATCGACAATTTACACCTTAGGCTCTGCTTCTAACTTGGGCCCAAATTGTAAAATGGTCTTATCTATTGGTGATTTCGTTCCAATTCACATTCCAAGTAATATTCGGCATGCTAATTACATTGCCTGTTGCCAAATTGCATTATCTCTTATAGTTTCCGAGATATGGACTATCGATAATTTACACCTTAGGCTCTGCTTCCAACTTGGGCCCAAATTGTAAAATGGTCTTATCTATTGGCGATTTCGTTCCAATTCACATTCCAAGTAATATTCGGCATGCTAATTACATTGTCGGTTGCCAAATTGCATTATCTCTTATAGTTTCCGAGATACGGACTATCGATAATTTACACCTTAGGCTCTGCTTCTAACTTGGGCCCAAATTGTAAAATGGTCTTATCTATTGGCGATTTCGTTCCAATTCACACTCCAAGTAATATTCGGCATGTTAATTACATTGCCGGTTGCGAAATTGCATTATCTCTTATAGTTTCCGAGATATGGACTATCAATAATTTACAACTTAGGCTCTGCTTCTAACTTGGGCCCAAATTGTAAAATGGTCTTCTCTATTGGCGATTTCGTTCCAATTCACATTCCAAGTAATATTCGGCATGCTAATTACATTGCGGGTTCCCAAATTGCATTATCTCTTATAGTTTCCGAGATATGGACTATCGATTATTTTTAACCTTAGGCTCTGCTTCTAACTTGGGCCCAAACTGCAAAATGGTCTTATCTATTGGCGATTTCGTTCCAATTCACATTCCAAGTAGTATTCGACATGCTAATTACATTGCCGGTTGCCAAATTGCATTATCTCTTATAGTTTCCGAGATATGGACTATCGATAATTTACACCTTAGGCTCTGCTTCTAACTTGGGCCCAAATTGTAAAATGGTCTTATCTATTGGCGATTTCATTCCAATTCACATTCCAAGTAGTATTCGACATGCTAATTACATTGCCGGTTGCCAAATTGCATTATCTCTTATAGTTTCCGAGATATGGACTATCGATAATTTACACCTTAGGCTCTGCTTCTAACTTGGGCCCAAATTGTAAAATGGTCTTATCTATTGGCGATTTCGTTCCAATTCACATTCCAAGTAATATTCGGCATGCTAATTACATTGCCGGTTGCCAAATTGCATTATCTCTTATAGTTTCCGAGATATGGACTATCGATAATTTACACCTAAGGCTCTGCTTCTAACTTGGGCCCAAATTGTAATATGGTCTTATCTATTGGCGATTTCGTTCCAATTCACTTTCCAAGTAATATTCGGCATGCTAATTACATTGCCGGTTGCCAAATTGCATTATCTCTTATAGTTTCCGAGATATGGACTATCGACAATTTACACCTTAGGCTCTGCTTCTAACTTGGGCCCAAATTGTAAAATGGTCTTATCTATTGGCGATTTCGTTCCTATTCACATTCCAAGTAATATTCGGCATGCTAATTACATTGCCTGTTGCCAAATTGCATTATCTCTTATAGTTTCCGAGATATGGACTATCGATAATTTACACCTTAGGCTCTGCTTCTAACTTGGGCCCAAATTGTAAAATGGTCTTACCTATTGGCGATTTCGTTCCAATTCACATTCCAAGTAATATTCGGCATGCTAATTACATTGCCGGTTGCCAAATTGCATTATATCTTATAGTTTCCGAGATATGGACTATCGATAATTTACACCTTAGGCTCTGCTTCTAACTTGGGCCCAAATTGTAAAATGGTCTTATCTATTGGCGATTTCGTTCCAATTCACATTCCAAGTAATATTCGGCATGCTAATTACATTGCCGGTTGCCAAATTGCATTATCTCTTATAGTTTCCGAGATATGGACTATCGATAATTTACACCTAAGGCTCTGCTTCTAACTTGGGCCCAAATTGTAATATGGTCTTATCTATTGGCGATTTCGTTCCAATTCACTTTCCAAGTAATATTCGGCATGCTAATTACATTGCCGGTTGCCAAATTGCATTATCTCTTATAGTTTCCGAGATATGGACTATCGACAATTTACACCTTAGGCTCTGCTTCTAACTTGGGCCCAAATTGTAAAATGGTCTTATCTATTGGCGATTTCGTTCCAATTCACATTCCAAGTAATATTCGGCATGCTAATTACATTGCCTGTTGCCAAATTGCATTATCTCTTATAGTTTCCGAGATATGGACTATCGACAATTTACACCTTAGGCTCTGCTTCTAACTTGGGCCCAAATTGTAAAATGGTCTTATCTATTGGTGATTTCGTTCCAATTCACATTCCAAGTAATATTCGGCATGCTAATTACATTGCCTGTTGCCAAATTGCATTATCTCTTATAGTTTCCGAGATATGGACTATCGATAATTTACACCTTAGGCTCTGCTTCCAACTTGGGCCCAAATTGTAAAATGGTCTTATCTATTGGCGATTTCGTTCCAATTCACATTCCAAGTAATATTCGGCATGCTAATTACATTGTCGGTTGCCAAATTGCATTATCTCTTATAGTTTCCGAGATACGGACTATCGATAATTTACACCTTAGGCTCTGCTTCTAACTTGGGCCCAAATTGTAAAATGGTCTTATCTATTGGCGATTTCGTTCCAATTTACACTCCAAGTAATATTCGGCATGTTAATTACATTGCCGGTTGCGAAATTGCATTATCTCTTATAGTTTCCGAGATATGGACTATCAATAATTTACAACTTAGGCTCTGCTTCTAACTTGGGCCCAAATTGTAAAATGGTCTTCTCTATTGGCGATTTCGTTCCAATTCACATTCCAAGTAATATTCGGCATGCTAATTACATTGCGGGTTCCCAAATTGCATTATCTCTTATAGTTTCCGAGATATGGACTATCGATTATTTTTAACCTTAGGCTCTGCTTCTAACTTGGGCCCAAACTGCAAAATGGTCTTATCTATTGGCGATTTCGTTCCAATTCACATTCCAAGTAGTATTCGACATGCTAATTACATTGCCGGTTGCCAAATTGCATTATCTCTTATAGTTTCCGAGATATGGACTATCGATAATTTACACCTTAGGCTCTGCTTCTAACTTGGGCCCAAATTGTAAAATGGTCTTATCTATTGGCGATTTCATTCCAATTCACATTCCAAGTAATATTCAGCATGCTAATTACATTGCCGGTTGCCAAATTGCATTGTCTCTTATAGTTTCCGAGATATGGACTATCGATAATTTACACCTTAGGCTCTGCTTCTAACTTGGGCCCAAATTATAAAATGGTCTTATCTATTGGCGATTTTGTTCCAATTCACATTCCAAGTAATATTCGGCATGCTAATTACATTGCCGGTTGCCAAATTGCATTATCTCTTATAGTTTCCGAGATATGGACTATCGGTAATTTACACCTTAGGCTCTGCTTCTAACTTGGGCCCAAATTGTAAAATGGTCTTATCTATTGGCGATTTCGTTCCAATTCACATTCCAAGTAATATTCGGCATGCTAATTACATTGCCGGTTGCCAAATTGCATTATCTCTTATAGTTTCCGAGATATGGACTATCGATAATTTACACCTTAGGCTCTGCTTCTAACTTGGGCCCAAATTGTAAAATGGTCTTATCTATTGGCGATTTCGTCCCAATTCACATTCCAAGTAATATTCGGCATGCTAATTACATAGCCGGTTGCCAAATTGAATTATCTCCTATAGTTTCCGAGATATGGACTATCGATAATTTACACCTTAGGCTCTGCTTCTAACTTGGGCCCAAATTGTAAAATGGTCTTATCTATTGGCGATTTCGTTCCAATTCACATTCCAAGTAATATTCGGCATGCTAATTACATTGCCGGTTGCCAAATTGCATTATCTCTTTTAGTTTCCGAGATATGGACTATCGATAATTTACACCTTAGGCTCTGCTTCTAACTTGGGCCCAAATTGTAAAATGGTCTTATCTATTGGCGATTTCGTTCCAATTCACATTCCAAGTAATATTCGGCATGCTAATTACATTGCCGGTTGCCAAATTGAATTATCTCTTATAGTTTCCGAGATATGGACTATCGATAATTTACACCTTAGGCTCTGCTTCTAACTTGGGCCCAAATTGTAAAATGGTCTTATCTATTGGCGATTTCGTTCCAATTCACATTCCAAGTGGTATTCGGCAAGCTAATTACATTGCCGGTTGCCAAATTGCATTATATCTTATAGTTTCCGAGATATGGACTATCGATAATTTACACCTTAGGCTCTGCTTCTAACTTGGGCCCAAATTGTAAAATGGTCTTATCTATTGGCGATTTCGTTCCAATTCACATTCCAAGTAATATTCGGCATGCTAATTACATTGCCGGTTGCCAAATTGCATTATCTCTTATAGTTTCCGAGATATGGACTATCGATAATTTACACCTTAGGCTCTGCTTCTAACTTGGGCCCAAATTGTAAAATGGTCTTATCTATTGGCGATTTCGTCCCAATTCACATTCCAAGTAATATTCGGCATGCTAATTACATTGCCGGTTGCGAAACTGCATTATCTCTTATAGTTTCCGAGATATGGACTATCGATAATTTACACCTTAGGCTCTGCTTCTAACTTGGGCCCAAATTGTAAAATGGTCTTATCTATTGGCGATTTCGTTCCAATTCACATTCCAAGTAATATTCGGCATGCTAATTACATTGCCGGTTGCCAAATTGCATTATCTCTTTTAGTTTCCGAGATATGGACTATCGATAATTTACACCTTAGGCTCTGCTTCTAACTTGGGCCCAAATTGTAAAATGGTCTTATCTATTGGTGATTTCGTTCCAATTCACATTCCAAGTAATATTCGGCATGCTAATTACATTGCCGATTGCCAAATTGCATTATCTCTTATAGTTTCCGAGATATGGACTATCGATAATTTACACCTTAGGCTCTGCTTCTAACTTGGGCCCAAATTGTAAAATGGCCTTATCTATTGGCGATTTCGTTCCAATTCACATTCCAAGTAATATTCGGCATGCTAATTACATTGCCGGTTGCCAAATTGCATTATCTCTTATAGTTTCCGAGATATGGACTATCGATAATTTACACCTTAGGCTCTGCTTCTAACTTGGGCCCAAATTGTAAAATGGTCTTATCTATTGGCGATTTCGTTCCAATTCACATTCCAAGTAATATTCGGCATGCTAATTACATTGCCGGTTTCCAAATTGAATTATCTCTTATAGTTTACGAGATATGGACTATCGATAATTTACACCTTGGGCTCTGCTTCTAACTTGGGCCCAAATTGTAAAATGGTCTTACCTATTGGCGATTTCGTTCCAATTCACATTCCAAGTAATATTCGGCATGCTAATTACATTGCCGGTTGCCAAATTGCATTATATCTTATAGTTTCCGAGATATGGACTATCGATAATTTACACCTTAGGCTCTGCTTCTAACTTGGGCCCAAATTGTAAAATGGTCTTATCTATTTGGCGATTTCGTTCCAATTCACATTCCAAGTAATATTCGGCATGCTAATTACATTGCCGGTTGCCAAATTGCATTATCTCTTATAGTTTCCGAGATATGGACTATCGATAATTTACACCTAAGGCTCTGCTTCTAACTTGGGCCCAAATTGTAATATGGTCTTATCTATTGGCGATTTCGTTCCAATTCACTTTCCAAGTAATATTCGGCATGCTAATTACATTGCCGGTTGCCAAATTGCATTATCTCTTATAGTTTCCGAGATATGGACTATCGACAATTTACACCTTAGGCTCTGCTTCTAACTTGGGCCCAAATTGTAAAATGGTCTTATCTATTGGCGATTTCGTTCCAATTCACATTCCAAGTAATATTCGGCATGCTAATTACATTGCCTGTTGCCAAATTGCATTATCTCTTATAGTTTCCGAGATATGGACTATCGATAATTTACACCTTAGGCTCTGCTTCTAACTTGGGCCCAAGTTGTAAAATGGTCTTATCTATTGGCGATTTCGTTCCAATTCACATTCCAAGTAATATTCGGCATGCTAATTACATTGCCGGTTGCCAAATTGTATTATCTCTTATAGTTTCCGAGATATGGACTATCGATAATTTACACCTTAGGCTCTGCTTCTAACTTGGGCCCAAATTGTAAAATGGTCTTATCTATTGGCGATTTCGTTCCAATTCACATTCCAAGTAATATTCGACATGCTAATTACATTGCCGGTGGCCAAGTTGCATTATCTCTTATAGTTTCCGAGATATGGACTATCGATAATTTACACCTTAGGCTCTGCTTCTAACTTGGGCCCAAATTGTAAAATGGTCTTATCTATTGGCGATTTCGTTCCAATTCACATTCCAAGTTATATTCGGCATTCTAATTACAATGCCGGTCCCCAAATTGCATTATCTCTTATAGTTTCCGAGATATGGACTATCGATTATTTTTAACCTTAGGCTCTGCTTCTAACTTGGGCCCAAACTGTAAAATGGTCTTATCTATTGGCGATTTCGTTCCAATTCACATTCCAAGTAGTATTCGGCATGCTAATTACATTGCCGGTTGCCAAATTGCATTATCTCTTATAGTTTCCGAGATATGGACTATCGATAATTTACATCTTAGGCTCTGCTTCTAACTTGGGCCCAAATTGTAAAATGGTCTTATCTATTGGCAATTTCGTCCCAATTCACATTCCAAGTAATATTCGGCATGCTAATTACATTGCCAGTTGCCAAATTGCATTATCTCTTATAGTTTCCGAGATATGGACTATGGATAATTTACACCTTAGGCTCTGCTTCTAACTTGGGCCCAAATTGTAAAATTTTCTTATCTATTGGCGATTTCATTCCAATTCACATTCCAAGTAATATTCGGCATGCTAATTACATTGCCGGTTGCCAAATTGCATTATCTCTTATAGTTTCCGAGATATGGACTATCGATAATTTACACCTTAGGCTCTGCTTCTAACTTGGGCCCAAATTGTAAAATGGTCTTATCTATTGGCGATTTCGTTCCAATTCACATTCCAAGTAATATTCGGCATGCTAATTACATTGCCGGTTGCCAAATTGCATTATCACTTATAGTTTCCGAGATATGGACTATCGGTAATTTACACCTTAGGCTCTGCTTCTAACTTGGGCCCAAATTGTAAAATCGTCTTATCTATTGGCGATTTCGTTCCAATTCACATTCCAAGTAATATTCGGCATGCTAATTACATTGCCGGTTGCTAAATTGCATTATCTCTGATAGTTTCCGAGATATGGACTATCGATAATTTACACCTTAGGCTCTGCTTCTAACTTGGGCCCAAATTGTAAAATGGTCTTATCTATTGGCGATTTCATTCCAATTCACATTCCAAGTAATATTCGGCATGCTAATTACATTGCCGGTTGCCAAATTGCATTATCTCTTATAGTTTCCGAGATATGGACTATCGATAATTTACACCTTAGGCTCTGCTTCTAACTTGGGCCCAAATTATAAAATGGTCTTATCTATTGGCGATTTTGTTCCAATTCACATTCCAAGTAATATTCGGCATGCTAATTACATTGCCGGTTGCCAAATTGCATTATCTCTTATAGTTTCCGAGATATGGACTATCGGTAATTTACACCTTAGGCTCTGCTTCTAACTTGGGCCCAAATTGTAAAATCGTCTTATCTATTGGCGATTTCGTTCCAATTCACATTCCAAGTAATATTCGGCATGCTAATTACATTGCCGGTTGCCAAATTGCATTATCTCTTATAGTTTCCGAGATATGGACTATCGATAATTTACACCTTAGGCTCTGCTTCTAACTTGGGCCCAAATTGTAAAATGGTCTTATCTATTGGCGATTTCGTTCCAATTCACATTCCAAGTAATATTCGGCATGCTAATTACATTGCCGGTTGCCAAATTGCATTATCTCTTATAGTTTCCGAGATATGGACTATCGATAATTTACACCTTAGGCTCTGCTTCTAACTTGGGTCCAAATTGTAAAATGGTCTTATCTATTGGCGATTTCGTCCCAATTCACATTCCAAGTAATATTGGGCATGCTAATTACATAGCCGGTTGCCAAATTGAATTATCTCCTATAGTTTCCGAGATATGGACTATCGATAATTTACACCTTAGGCTCTGCTTCTAACTTGGGCCCAAATTGTAAAATGGTCTTATCTATTGGCGATTTCGTTCCAATTCACATTCCAAGTAATATTCGGCATGCTAATTACATTGCCGGTTGCCAAATTGCATTATCTCTTTTAGTTTCCGAGATATGGACTATCGATAATTTACACCTTAGGCTCTGCTTCTAACTTGGGCCCAAATTGTAAAATGGTCTTATCTATTGGCGATTTCGTTCCAATTCACATTCCAAGTAATATTCGGCATGCTAATTACATTGCCGGTTGCCAAATTGAATTATCTCTTATAGTTTCCGAGATATGGACTATCGATAATTTACACCTTAGGCTCTGCTTCTAACTTGGGCCCAAATTGTAAAATGGTCTTATCTATTGGCGATTTCGTTCCAATTCACATTCCAAGTGGTATTCGGCATGCTAATTACATTGCCGGTTGCCAAATTGCATTATCTCTTATAGTTTCCGAGATATGGACTATCGATAATTTACACCTTAGGCTCTGCTTCTAACTTGGGCCCAAATTGTAAAATGGTCTTATCTATTGGCGATTTCGTTCCAATTCACATTCCAAGTAATATTCGGCATGCTAATTACATTGCCGGTTGCCAAATTGCATTATCTCTTATAGTTTCCGAGATATGGACTATCGATAATTTACACCTTAGGCTCTGCTTCTAACTTGGGCCCAAATTGTAAAATGGTCTTATCTATTGGCGATTTCGTCCCAATTCACATTCCAAGTAATATTCGGCATGCTAATTACATTGCCGGTTGCGAAACTGCATTATCTCTTATAGTTTCCGAGATATGGACTATCGATAATTTACACCTTAGGCTCTGCTTCTAACTTGGGCCCAAATTGTAAAATGGTCTTATCTATTGGCGATTTCGTTCCAATTCACATTCCAAGTAATATTCGGCATGCTAATTACATTGCCGGTTGCCAAATTGCATTATCTCTTTTAGTTTCCGAGATATGGACTATCGATAATTTACACCTTAGGCTCTGCTTCTAACTTGGGCCCAAATTGTAAAATGGTCTTATCTATTGGCGATTTCGTTCCAATTCACATTCCAAGTAATATTCGGCATGCTAATTACATTGCCGGTTGCCAAATTGCATTATCTCTTATAGTTTCCGAGATATGGACTATCGATAATTTACACCTAAGGCTCTGCTTCTAACTTGGGCCCAAATTGTAATATGGTCTTATCTATTGGCGATTTCGTTCCAATTCACTTTCCAAGTAATATTCGGCATGCTAATTACATTGCCGGTTGCCAAATTGCATTATCTCTTATAGTTTCCGAGATATGGACTATCGACAATTTACACCTTAGGCTCTGCTTCTAACTTGGGCCCAAATTGTAAAATGGTCTTATCTATTGGCGATTTCGTTCCAATTCACATTCCAAGTAATATTCGGCATGCTAATTACATTGCCTGTTGCCAAATTGCATTATCTCTTATAGTTTCCGAGATATGGACTATCGATAATTTACACCTTAGGCTCTGCTTCTAACTTGGGCCCAAATTGTAAAATGGTCTTACCTATTGGCGATTTCGTTCCAATTCACATTCCAAGTAATATTCGGCATGCTAATTACATTGCCGGTTGCCAAATTGCATTATATCTTATAGTTTCCGAGATATGGACTATCGATAATTTACACCTTAGGCTCTGCTTCTAACTTGGGCCCAAATTGTAAAATGGTCTTATCTATTGGCGATTTCGTTCCAATTCACATTCCAAGTAATATTCGGCATGCTAATTACATTGCCGGTTGCCAAATTGAATTATCTCTTATAGTTTCCGAGATATGGACTATCGATAATTTACACCTTAGGCTCTGCTTCTAACTTGGGCCCAAATTGTAAAATGGTCTTATCTATTGGCGATTTCGTTCCAATTCACATTCCAAGTGGTATTCGGCATGCTAATTACATTGCCGGTTGCCAAATTGCATTATCTCTTATAGTTTCCGAGATATGGACTATCGATAATTTACACCTTAGGCTCTGCTTCTAACTTGGGCCCAAATTGTAAAATGGTCTTATCTATTGGCGATTTCGTTCCAATTCACATTCCAAGTAATATTCGGCATGCTAATTACATTGCCGGTTGCCAAATTGCATTATCTCTTATAGTTTCCGAGATATGGACTATCGATAATTTACACCTTAGGCTCTGCTTCTAACTTGGGCCCAAATTGTAAAATGGTCTTATCTATTGGCGATTTCGTCCCAATTCACATTCCAAGTAATATTCGGCATGCTAATTACATTGCCGGTTGCGAAACTGCATTATCTCTTATAGTTTCCGAGATATGGACTATCGATAATTTACACCTTAGGCTCTGCTTCTAACTTGGGCCCAAATTGTAAAATGGTCTTATCTATTGGCGATTTCGTTCCAATTCACATTCCAAGTAATATTCGGCATGCTAATTACATTGCCGGTTGCCAAATTGCATTATCTCTTTTAGTTTCCGAGATATGGACTATCGATAATTTACACCTTAGGCTCTGCTTCTAACTTGGGCCCAAATTGTAAAATGGTCTTATCTATTGGCGATTTCGTTCCAATTCACATTCCAAGTAATATTCGGCATGCTAATTACATTGCCGGTTGCCAAATTGCATTATCTCTTATAGTTTCCGAGATATGGACTATCGATAATTTACACCTAAGGCTCTGCTTCTAACTTGGGCCCAAATTGTAATATGGTCTTATCTATTGGCGATTTCGTTCCAATTCACTTTCCAAGTAATATTCGGCATGCTAATTACATTGCCGGTTGCCAAATTGCATTATCTCTTATAGTTTCCGAGATATGGACTATCGACAATTTACACCTTAGGCTCTGCTTCTAACTTGGGCCCAAATTGTAAAATGGTCTTATCTATTGGCGATTTCGTTCCTATTCACATTCCAAATAATATTCGGCATGCTAATTACATTGCCTGTTGCCAAATTGCATTATCTCTTATAGTTTCCGAGATATGGACTATCGATAATTTACACCTTAGGCTCTGCTTCTAACTTGGGCCCAAATTGTAAAATGGTCTTACCTATTGGCGATTTCGTTCCAATTCACATTCCAAGTAATATTCGGCATGCTAATTACATTGCCGGTTGCCAAATTGCATTATATCTTATAGTTTCCGAGATATGGACTATCGATAATTTACACCTTAGGCTCTGCTTCTAACTTGGGCCCAAATTGTAAAATGGTCTTATCTATTGGCGATTTCGTTCCAATTCACATTCCAAGTAATATTCGGCATGCTAATTACATTGCCGGTTGCCAAATTGCATTATCTCTTATAGTTTCCGAGATATGGACTATCGATAATTTACACCTAAGGCTCTGCTTCTAACTTGGGCCCAAATTGTAATATGGTCTTATCTATTGGCGATTTCGTTCCAATTCACTCTCCAAGTAATATTCGGCATGCTAATTACATTGCCGGTTGCCAAATTGCATTATCTCTTATAGTTTCCGAGATATGGACTATCGACAATTTACACCTTAGGCTCTGCTTCTAACTTGGGCCCAAATTGTAAAATGGTCTTATCTATTGGCGATTTCGTTCCAATTCACATTCCAAGTAATATTCGGCATGCTAATTACATTGCCTGTTGCCAAATTGCATTATCTCTTATAGTTTCCGAGATATGGACTATCGACAATTTACACCTTAGGCTCTGCTTCTAACTTGGGCCCAAATTGTAAAATGGTCTTATCTATTGGTGATTTCGTTCCAATTCACATTCCAAGTAATATTCGGCATGCTAATTACATTGCCTGTTGCCAAATTGCATTATCTCTTATAGTTTCCGAGATATGGACTATCGATAATTTACACCTTAGGCTCTGCTTCTAACTTGGGCCCAAGTTGTAAAATGGTCTTATCTAGTGGCGATTTCGTTCCAATTCACATTCCAAGTAATATTCGGCATGCTAATTACATTGCCGGTTGCCAAATTGCATTATCTCTTATAGTTTCCGAGATATGGACTATCGATAATTTACACCTTAGGCTCTGCTTCCAACTTGGGCCCAAATTGTAAAATGGTCTTATCTATTGGCGATTTCGTTCCAATTCACATTCCAAGTAATATTCGGCATGCTAATTACATTGTCGGTTGCCAAATTGCATTATCTCTTATAGTTTCCGAGATACGGACTATCGATAATTTACACCTTAGGCTCTGCTTCTAACTTGGGCCCAAATTGTAAAATGGTCTTATCTATTGGCGATTTCGTTCCAATTCACACTCCAAGTAATATTCGGCATGTTAATTACATTGCCGGTTGCGAAATTGCATTATCTCTTATAGTTTCCGAGATATGGACTATCAATAATTTACACCTTAGGCTCTGCTTCTAACTTGGGCCCAAATTGTAAAATGGTCTTCTCTATTGGCGATTTCGTTCCAATTCACATTCCAAGTAATATTCGGCATGCTAATTACATTGCGGGTTCCCAAATTGCATTATCTCTTATAGTTTCCGAGATATGGACTATCGATTATTTTTAACCTTAGGCTCTGCTTCTAACTTGGGCCCAAACTGCAAAATGGTCTTATCTATTGGCGATTTCGTTCCAATTCACATTCCAAGTAGTATTCGACATGCTAATTACATTGCCGGTTGCCAAATTGCATTATCTCTTATAGTTTCCGAGATATGGACTATCGATAATTTACACCTTAGGCTCTGCTTCTAACTTGGGCCCAAATTGTAAAATGGTCTTATCTATTGGCGATTTCATTCCAATTCACATTCCAAGTAATATTCGGCATGCTAATTACATTGCCGGTTGCCAAATTGCATTGTCTCTTATAGTTTCCGAGATATGGACTATCGATAATTTACACCTTAGGCTCTGCTTCTAACTTGGGCCCAAATTATAAAATGGTCTTATCTATTGGCGATTTTGTTCCAATTCACATTCCAAGTAATATTCGGCATGCTAATTACATTGCCGGTTGCCAAATTGCATTATCTCTTATAGTTTCCGAGATATGGACTATCGGTAATTTACACCTTAGGCTCTGCTTCTAACTTGGGCCCAAATTGTAAAATGGTCTTATCTATTGGCGATTTCGTTCCAATTCACATTCCAAGTAATATTCGGCATGCTAATTACATTGCCGGTTGCCAAATTGCATTATCTCTTATAGTTTCCGAGATATGGACTATCGATAATTTACACCTTAGGCTCTGCTTCTAACTTGGGCCCAAATTGTAAAATGGTCTTATCTATTGGCGATTTTGTTCCAATTCACATTCCAAGTAATATTCGGCATGCTAATTACATTGCCGGTTGCCAAATTGCATTATCTCTTATAGTTTCCGAGATATGGACTATCGATAATTTACACCTTAGGCTCTGCTTCTAACTTGGGCCCAAATTGTAAAATGGTCTTATCTATTGGCGATTTCGTCCCAATTCACATTCCAAGTAATATTCGGCATGCTAATTACATAGCCGGTTGCCAAATTGAATTATCTCCTATAGTTTCCGAGATATGGACTATCGATAATTTACACCTTAGGCTCTGCTTCTAACTTGGGCCCAAATTGTAAAATGGTCTTATCTATTGGCGATTTCGTTCCAATTCACATTCCAAGTAATATTCGGCATGCTAATTACATTGCCGGTTGCCAAATTGCATTATCTCTTTTAGTTTCCGAGATATGGACTATCGATAATTTACACCTTAGGCTCTGCTTCTAACTTGGGCCCAAATTGTAAAATGGTCTTATCTATTGGCGATTTCGTTCCAATTCACATTCCAAGTAATATTCGGCATGCTAATTACATTGCCGGTTGCCAAATTGAATTATCTCTTATAGTTTCCGAGATATGGACTATCGATAATTTACACCTTAGGCTCTGCTTCTAACTTGGGCCCAAATTGTAAAATGGTCTTATCTATTGGCGATTTCGTTCCAATTCACATTCCAAGTGGTATTCGGCAAGCTAATTACATTGCCGGTTGCCAAATTGATTATCTCTTATAGTTTCCGAGATATGGACTATCGATAATTTACACCTTAGGCTCTGCTTCTAACTTGGGCCCAAATTGTAAAATGGTCTTATCTATTGGCGATTTCGTTCCAATTCACATTCCAAGTAATATTCGGCATGCTAATTACATTGCCGGTTGCCAAATTGCATTATCTCTTATAGTTTCCGAGATATGGACTATCGATAATTTACACCTTAGGCTCTGCTTCTAACTTGGGCCCAAATTGTAAAATGGTCTTATCTATTGGCGATTTCGTCCCAATTCACATTCCAAGTAATATTCGGCATGCTAATTACATTGCCGGTTGCGAAACTGCATTATCTCTTATAGTTTCCGAGATATGGACTATCGATAATTTACACCTTAGGCTCTGCTTCTAACTTGGGCCCAAATTGTAAAATGGTCTTATCTATTGGCGATTTCGTTCCAATTCACATTCCAAGTAATATTCGGCATGCTAATTACATTGCCGGTTGCCAAATTGCATTATCTCTTTTAGTTTCCGAGATATGGACTATCGATAATTTACACCTTAGGCTCTGCTTCTAACTTGGGCCCAAATTGTAAAATGGTCTTATCTATTGGTGATTTCGTTCCAATTCACATTCCAAGTAATATTCGGCATGCTAATTACATTGCCGGTTGCCAAATTGCATTATCTCTTATAGTTTCCGAGATATGGACTATCGATAATTTACACCTTAGGCTCTGCTTCTAACTTGGGCCCAAATTGTAAAATGGCCTTATCTATTGGCGATTTCGTTCCAATGCACATTCCAAGTAATATTCGGCATGCTAATTACATTGCCGGTTGCCAAATTGCATTATCTCTTATAGTTTCCGAGATATGGACTATCGATAATTTACACCTTAGGCTCTGCTTCTAACTTGGGCCCAAATTGTAAAATGGTCTTATCTATTGGCGATTTCGTTCCAATTCACATTCCAAGTAATATTCGGCATGCTAATTACATTGCCGGTTTCCAAATTGAATTATCTCTTATAGTTTACGAGATATGGACTATCGATAATTTACACCTTAGGCTCTGCTTCTAACTTGGGCCCAAATTGTAAAATGGTCTTACCTATTGGCGATTTCGTTCCAATTCACATTCCAAGTAATATTCGGCATGCTAATTACATTGCCGGTTGCCAAATTGCATTATATCTTATAGTTTCCGAGATATGGACTATCGATAATTTACACCTTAGGCTCTGCTTCTAACTTGGGCCCAAATTGTAAAATGGTCTTATCTATTGGCGATTTCGTTCCAATTCACATTCCAAGTAATATTCGGCATGCTAATTACATTGCCGGTTGCCAAATTGCATTATCTCTTATAGTTTCCGAGATATGGACTATCGATAATTTACACCTAAGGCTCTGCTTCTAACTTGGGCCCAAATTGTAATATGGTCTTATCTATTGGCGATTTCGTTCCAATTCACTTTCCAAGTAATATTCGGCATGCTAATTACATTGCCGGTTGCCAAATTGCATTATCTCTTATAGTTTCCGAGATATGGACTATCGACAATTTACACCTTAGGCTCTGCTTCTAACTTGGGCCCAAATTGTAAAATGGTCTTATCTATTGGCGATTTCGTTCCAATTCACATTCCAAGTAATATTCGGCATGCTAATTACATTGCCTGTTGCCAAATTGCATTATCTCTTATAGTTTCCGAGATATGGACTATCGATAATTTACACCTTAGGCTCTGCTTCTAACTTGGGCCCAAGTTGTAAAATGGTCTTATCTATTGGCGATATCGTTCCAATTCACATTCCAAGTAATATTCGGCATGCTAATTACATTGCCGGTTGCCAAATTGTATTATCTCTTATAGTTTCCGAGATATGGACTATCGATAATTTACACCTTAGGCTCTGCTTCTAACTTGGGCCCAAATTGTAAAATGGTCTTATCTATTGGCGATTTCGTTCCAATTCACATTCCAAGTAATATTCGGCATGCTAATTACATTGCCGGTTGCCAAATTGCATTATCTCTTATAGTTTCCGAGATACGGACTATCGATAATTTACACCTTAGGCTCTGCTTCTAACTTGGGCCCAAATTGTAAAATGGTCTTATCTATTGGCGATTTCGTTCCAATTCACACTCCAAGTAATATTCGGCATGTTAATTACATTGCCGGTTGCGAAATTCCATTATCTCTTATAGTTTCCGAGATATGGACTATCAATAATTTACACCTTAGGCTCTGCTTCTAACTTGGGCCCAAATTGTAAAATGGCCTTCTCTATTGGCGATTTCGTTCCAATTCACATTCCAAGTAATATTCGGCATGCTAATTACATTGCGGGTTCCCAAATTGCATTATCTCTTATAGTTTCCGAGATATGGACTATCGATTATTTTTAACCTTAGGCTCTGCTTCTAACTTGGGCCCAAACTGTAAAATGGTCTTATCTATTGGCGATTTCGTTCCAATTCACATTCCAAGTAGTATTCGACATGCTAATTACATTGCCGGTTGCCAAATTGCATTATCTCTTATAGTTTCCGAGATATGGACTATCGATAATTTACACCTTAGGCTCTGCTTCTAACTTGGGCCCAAATTGTAAAATGGTCTTATCTATTGGCGATTTCGTCCCAATTCACATTCCAAGTAATATTCGGCATGCTAATTACATTGCCAGTTGCCAAATTGCATTATCTCTTATAGTTTCCGAGATATGGACTATGGATAATTTACACCTTAGGCTCTGCTTCTAACTTGGGCCCAAATTGTAAAATGGTCTTATCTATTGGCGATTTCATTCCAATTCACATTCCAAGTAATATTCGGCATGCTAATTACATTGCCGGTTGCCAAATTGCATTATCTCTTATAGTTTCCGAGATATGGACTATCGATAATTTACACCTTAGGCTCTGCTTCTAACTTGGGCCCAAATTGTAAAATGGTCTTATCTATTGGCGATTTCGTTCCAATTCACATTCCAAGTAATATTCGGCATGCTAATTACATTGCCAGTTGCCAAATTGCATTATCTCTTATAGTTTCCGAGATATGGACTATGGATAATTTACACTTTAGGCTCTGCTTCTAACTTGGGCCCAAATTGTAAAATGGTCTTATCTATTGGCGATTTCGTTCCAATTCACATCCCAAGTAATATTCGGCATGCTAATTACATTGCCGGTTGCCAAATTGCATTATCTTTTATAGTTTCCGAGATATGGACTATCGATAATTTACACCTTAGGCTCTGCTTCTAACTTGGGCCCAAATTGTAAAATGGCCTTATCTATTGGCGATTTCGTTCCAATTCACATTCCAAGTAATACTCGGCATGCTGATTACATTGCCAGTTGCCAAATTGCATTGTCTCTTATAGTTTCAGAGATATGGACTATCGATAATTTACACCTTAGGCTCTGCTTCTAACTTGGGCCCAAATTGTAAAATGGTCTTATCTATTGGCTATTTCGTTCCAATTCACATTCCAAGTAATATTCGGCATGCTAATTATATTGCCGGTTGCCAAATTGCATTATCTCTTATAGTTTCCGAGATATGGACTATCGATAATTTACACCTTAGGATCTGTTTCTAACTTGGGCCCAAATTGTAAAATGGTCTTATCTATTGGCGATTTCGTTCCAATTCACATTCCAAGTAATATTCGGCATGCTAATTACATTGCCGGTTGCCAAATTGAATTATCTCCTATAGTTTCCGAGGTATGGACTATCGATAATTTACACCTTAGGCTCTGCTTCTAACTTGGGCCCAAATTGTAAAATGGCCTTATCTATTGGCGATTTCGTTCCAATTCACATTCCAAGTAATACTCGGCATGCTGATTACATTGCCGGTTGCCAAATTGCATTATCTCTTATAGTTTCAGAGATATGGACTATCGATAATTTACACCTTAGGCTCTGCTTCTAACTTGGGCCCAAATTGTAAAATGGTCTTATCTATTGGCTATTTCGTTCCAATTCACATTCCAAGTAATATTCGGCATGCTAATTATATTGCCGGTTGCCAAATTGCATTATCTCTTATAGTTTCCGAGATATGGACTATCGATAATTTACACCTTAGGATCTGTTTCTAACTTGGGCCCAAATTGTAAAATGGTCTTATCTATTGGCGATTTCGTTCCAATTCACATTCCAAGTAATATTCGGCATGCTAATTACATTGCCGGTTGCCAAATTGAATTATCTCCTATAGTTTCCGAGATATGGACTATCGATAATTTACACCTTAGGCTCTGCTTCTAACTTGGGCCCAAATTGTAAAATGGTCTTACCTATTGGCGATTTCGTTCCAATTCACATTCCAAGTAATATTCGGCATGCTAATTACATTGCTGGTGGCCAAGTTGCATTATCTCTTATAGTTTCCGAGATATAGACTATCGATAATTTACACCTTAGGCTCTGCTTCTAACTTGGGCCCAAATTGTAAAATGGTCTTATCTATTGGCGATTTCGTTCCAATTCACATTCCAAGTAATATTCGGCATGCTAATTACATTGCCGGTTGCCAAATTGCATTATCTCTTATAGTTTCCGAGATATGGACTATCGATAATTTACACCTTAGGCTCTGCTTCTAACTTGGGCCCAAATTGTAAAATGGTCCTATCTATTGGCGATTTCGTTCCAATTCACATTCCAAGTAATATTCGGCATGCTAATTACATTGCCGGTTGCCAAATTGAATTATCTCCTATAGTTTCCGAGATATGGACTATCGATAATTTACACCTTAGGCTCTGCTTCTAACTTGGGCCCAAATTGTAAAATGGTCTTACCTATTGGCGATTTCGTTCCAATTCACATTCCAAGTAATATTCGGCATGCTAATTACGTTGCCGGTGGCCAAGTTGCATTATCTCTTATAGTTTCCGAGATATGGACTATCGATAATTTACACCTTAGGCTCTGCTTCTAACTTGGGCCCAAATTGTAAAATGGTCTTATCTATTGGCGATTTCGTTCCAATTCACATTCCAAGTAATATTCGGCATGCTAATTACATTGCCGGTTCCCAAATTGCATTATCTCTTATAGTTTCCGAGATATGGACTATCGATTATTTTTAACCTTAGGCTCTGCTTCTAACTTGGGCCCAAACTGTAAAATGGTCTTATCTATTGGCGATTTCGTTCCAATTCACATTCCAAGTAGTATTCGGCATGCTAATTACATTGCCGGTTGCCAAATTGCATTATCTCTTATAGTTTCCGAGATATGGACTATCGATAATTTACACCTTAGGCTCTGCTTCTAACTTGGGCCCAAATTGTAAAATGGTCTTATCTATTGGCGATTTCGTCCCAATTCACATTCCAAGTAATATTCGGCATGCTAAATACATTGCCAGTTGCCAAATTGCATTATCTCTTATAGTTTTCGAGATATGGACTATGGATAATTTACACCTTAGGCTCTGCTTCTAACTTGGGCCCAAATTGTAAAATGGTCTTATCTATTGGCGATTTCATTCCAATTCACATTCCAAATAATATTCGGCATGCTAATTACATTGCCGGTTGCCAAATTGCATTATCACTTATAGTTTCCGAGATATGGACTATCGATAATTTACACCTTAGGCTCTGCTTCTAACTTGGGCCCAAATTGTAAAATGGTCTTATCTATTGGCGATTTCGTCCCAATTCACATTCCAAGTAATATTCGGCATGCTAATTACATTGCCAGTTGCCAAATTGCATTATCTCTTATAGTTTCCGAGATATGGACTATGGATAATTTACACCTTAGGCTCTGCTTCTAACTTGGGCCCAAATTGTAAAATGGTCTTATCTATTGGCGATTTCGTCCCAATTCACATTCCAAGTAATATTCGGCATGCTAATTACATTGCCAGTTGCCAAATTGCATTATCTCTTATAGTTTCCGAGATATGGACTATGGATAATTTACACCTTAGGCTCTGCTTCTAACTTGGGCCCAAATTGTAAAATGGTCTTATCTATTGGCGATTTCATTCCAATTCACATTCCAAGTAATATTCGGCATGCTAATTACATTGCCGGTTGCCAAATTGCATTATCTCTTATAGTTTCCGAGATATGGACTATCGATAATTTACACCTTAGGCTCTGCTTCTAACTTGGGCCCAAATTGTAAAATGGTCTTATCTATTGGCGATTTCGTTCCAATTCACATTCCAAGTAATATTCGGCATGCTAATTACATTGCCGGTTGCCAAATTGCATTATCTCTTATAGTTTCCGAGATATGGACTATCGATAATTTACACCTTAGGCTCTGCTTCTAACTTGGGCCCAAATTGTAAAATGGTCTTATCTATTGGCGATTTCGTTCCAATTCACATTCCAAGTAATATTCGGCATGCTAATTACATTGCCGGTTGCCAAATTGAATTATCTCTTATAGTTTCCGAGATATGGACTATCGATAATTTACACCTTAGGCTCTGCTTCTAACTTGGGCCCAAATTGTAAAATGGTCTTATCTATTGGCGATTTCGTTCCAATTCATATTCCAAGTGGTATTCGGCATGCTAATTACATTGCCGGTTGCCAAATTGCATTATCTCTTATAGTTTCCGAGATATGGACTATCGATAATTTACACCTTAGGCTCTGCTTCTAACTTGGGCCCAAATTGTAAAATGGTTTTATCTATTGGCGATTTCGTTACAATTCACATTCCAAGTAATATTCGGCATGCTAATTACATTGCCGGTTGCCAAATTGCATTATCTCTTATAGTTTCCGAGATATGGACTATCGATAATTTACACCTTAGGCTCTGCTTCTAACCTGGGCCCAAATTGTAAAATGGTCTTATCTATTGGCGATTACGTTCCAATTCACATTCCAAGTAATATTCGGCATGCTAATTACATTGCCGGTTGCCAAATTGCATTATCTCTTTTAGTTTCCGAGATATGGACTATCGATAATTTACACCTTAGGCTCTGCTTCTAACTTGGGCCCAAATTGTAAAATGGTCTTATCTATTGGCGATTTCGTTCCAATTCACATTCCAAGTAATATTCGGCATGCTAATTACATTGCCGGTTGCCAAATTGCATTATCTCTTATAGTTTCCGAGATATGGACTATCGATAATTTACACCTTAGGCTCTGCTTCTAACTTGGGCCCAAATTGTAAAATGGCCTTATCTATTGGCGATTTCGTTCCAATTCACATTCCAAGTAATATTCGGCATGCTAATTACATTGCCGGTTGCCAAATTGCATTAGCTCTTATAGTTTCCGAGATATGGACTATCGATAATTTACACCTTAGGCTCTGCTTCTAACTTGGGCCCAAATTGTAAAATGGTCTTATCTATTGGCGATTTCGTTCCAATTCACATTCCAAGTAATATTCGGCATGCTAATTATATTGCCGGTGGCCAAATTGAATTATCTCTTATAGTTTCCGAGATATGGACTATCGATAATTTACACCTTAGGCTCTGCTTCTAACTTGGGCCCAAATTGTAAAATGGTCTTATCTATTGGCGATTTCGTTCCAATTCACATTCCAAGTAATATTCGGCATGCTAATTACATTGCCGGTTGCCAAATTGCATCATCTCTTATAGTTTCCGAGATATGGACTATCGATAATTTACACCTTAGGCTCTGCTTCTAACTTGGGCCCAAATTGTAATATGGTCTTATCTATTGGCGATTTCGTTCCAATTCACATTCCAAGTAATATTCGGCATGCTAATTACATTGCCGGTTGCCAAATTGCATTATCTCTTATAGTTTCCGAGATATGGACTATCGATAATTTACACCTTAGGCTCTGCTTCTAACTTGGGCCCAAATTGTAAAATGGTCTTATCTATTGGCGATTTCGTTCCAATTCACATTCCAAGTAATATTCGGCATGCTAATTACATTGCCGGTTGCCAAATTGCATTATCTGTTATAGTTTCCGAAATATGGACTATCGATAATTTACACCTTAGGCTCTGCTTCTAACTTGGGCCCAAATTGTAAAATGGTCTTATCTATTGGCGATTTCGTTCCAATTCACATTCCAAGTAATATTCGGCATGCTAATTACATTGCCGGTTGCCAAATTGCATTATCTCTTATAGTTTCCGAGATATGGACTATCGATAATTTACACCTTAGGCTCTGCTTCTAACTTGGGCCCAAATTGTAAAATGGTCTTATCTATTGGCGATTTCGTTCCAATTCACATTCCAAGTAATATTCGGCATGCTAATTACATTGCCGGTTGCCAAATTGAATTATCTCTTATAGTTTCCGAGATATGGACTATCGATAATTTACACCTTAGGCTCTGCTTCTAACTTGGGCCCAAATTGTAAAATGGTCTTATCTATTGGCGATTTCGTTCCAATTCACATTCCAAGTGGTATTCGGCATGCTAATTACATTGCCGGTTGCCAAATTGCATTATCTCTTATAGTTTCCGAGATATGGACTATCGATAATTTACACCTTAGGCTCTGCTTCTAACTTGGGCCCAAATTGTAAAATGGCCTTATCTATTGGCGATTTCGTTCCAATTCACATTCCAAGTAATATTCGGCATGCTAATTACATTGCCGGTTGCCAAATTGCATTATCTCTTATAGTTTCCGAGATATGGACTATCGATAATTTACACCTTAGGCTCTGCTTCTAACTTGGGCCCAAATTGTAAAATGGTCTTATCTATTGGCGATTTCGTTCCAATTCACATTCCAAGTAATATTCGGCATGCTAATTACATTGCCGGTGGCCAAATTGAATTATCTCTTATAGTTTCCGAGATATGGACTATCGATAATTTACACCTTAGGCTCTGCTTCTAACTTGGGCCCAAATTGTAAAATGGTCTTATCTATTGGCGATTTCGTTCCAATTCACATTCCAAGTAATATTCGGCATGCTAATTACATTGCCGGTTGCCAAATTGCATCATCTCTTATAGTTTCCGAGATATGGACTATCGATAATTTACACCTTAGGCTCTGCTTCTAACTTGGGCCCAAATTGTAATATGGTCTTATCTATTGGCGATTTCGTTCCAATTCACATTCCAAGTAATATTCGGCATGCTAATTACATTGCCGGTTGCCAAATTGCATTATCTCTTATAGTTTCCGAGATATGGACTATCGATAATTTACACCTTAGGCTCTGCTTCTAACTTGGGCCCAAATTGTAAAATGGTCTTATCTATTGGCGATTTCGTTCCAATTCACATTCCAAGTAATATTCGGCATGCTAATTACATTGCCGGTTGCCAAATTGCATTATCTCTTATAGTTTCCGAAATATGGACTATCGATAATTTACACCTTAGGCTCTGCTTCTAACTTGGGCCCAAATTGTAAAATGGTCTTATCTATTGGCGATTTCGTTCCAATTCACATTCCAAGTAATATTCGGCATGCTAATTACATTGCCGGTTGCCAAATTGCATTATCTCTTATAGTTTCCGAGATATGGACTATCGATAATTTACACCTTAGGCTCTGCTTCTAACTTGGGCCCAAATTGTAAAATGGTCTTATCTATTGGCGATTTCGTTCCAATTCACATTCCAAGTAATATTCGGCATGCTAATTACAATGCCGGTTGCCAAATTGAATTATCTCTTATAGTTTCCGAGATATGGACTATCGATAATTTACACCTTAGGCTCTGCTTCTAACTTGGGCCCAAATTGTAAAATGGTCTTATCTATTGGCGATTTCGTTCCAATTCACATTCCAAGTGGTATTCGGCATGCTAATTACATTGCCGGTTGCCAAATTGCATTATCTCTTATAGTTTCCGAGATATGGACTATCGATAATTTACACCTTAGGCTCTGCTTCTAACTTGGGCCCAAATTGTAAAATGGCCTTATCTATTGGCGATTTCGTTCCAATTCACATTCCAAGTAATATTCGGCATGCTAATTACATTGCCGGTTGCCAAATTGCATTATCTCTTATAGTTTCCGAGATATGGACTATCGATAATTTACACCTTAGGCTCTGCTTCTAACTTGGGCCCAAATTGTAAAATGGTCTTATCTATTGGCGATTTCGTTCCAATTCACATTCCAAGTAATATTCGGCATGCTAATTACATTGCCGGTGGCCAAATTGAATTATCTCTTATAGTTTCCGAGATATGGACTATCGATAATTTACACCTTAGGCTCTGCTTCTAACTTGGGCCCAAATTGTAAAATGGTCTTATCTATTGGCGATTTCGTTCCAATTCACATTCCAAGTAATATTCGGCATGCTAATTACATTGCCGGTTGCCAAATTGCATCATCTCTTATAGTTTCCGAGATATGGACTATCGATAATTTACACCTTAGGCTCTGCTTCTAACTTGGGCCCAAATTGTAATATGGTCTTATCTATTGGCGATTTCGTTCCAATTCACATTCCAAGTAATATTCGGCATGCTAATTACATTGCCGGTTGCCAAATTGCATTATCTCTTATAGTTTCCGAGATATGGACTATCGATAATTTACACCTTAGGCTCTGCTTCTAACTTGGGCCCAAATTGTAAAATGGTCTTATCTATTGGCGATTTCGTTCCAATTCACATTCCAAGTAATATTCGGCATGCTAATTACATTGCCGGTTGCCAAATTGCATTATCTCTTATAGTTTCCGAAATATGGACTATCGATAATTTACACCTTAGGCTCTGCTTCTAACTTGGGCCCAAATTGTAAAATGGTCTTATCTATTGGCGATTTCGTTCCAATTCACATTCCAAGTAATATTCGGCATGCTAATTACATTGCCGGTTGCCAAATTGCATTATCTCTTATAGTTTCCGAGATATGGACTATCGATAATTTACACCTTAGGCTCTGCTTCTAACTTGGGCCCAAATTGTAAAATGGTCTTATCTATTGGCGATTTCGTTCCAATTCACATTCCAAGTAATATTCGGCATGCTAATTACATTGCCGGTTGCCAAATTGAATTATCTCTTATAGTTTCCGAGATATGGACTATCGATAATTTACACCTTAGGCTCTGCTTCTAACTTGGGCCCAAATTGTAAAATGGTCTTATCTATTGGCGATTTCGTTCCAATTCACATTCCAAGTGGTATTCGGCATGCTAATTACATTGCCGGTTGCCAAATTGCATTATCTCTTATAGTTTCCGAGATATGGACTATCGATAATTTACACCTTAGGCTCTGCTTCTAACTTGGGCCCAAATTGTAAAATGGTCTTATCTATTGGCGATTTCGTTCCAATTCACATTCCAAGTAATATTCGGCATGCTAATTACATTGCCGGTTGCCAAATTGCATTATCTCTTATAGTTTCCGAGATATGGACTATCGATAATTTACACCTTAGGCTCTGCTTCTAACTTGGGCCCAAATTGTAAAATGGTCTTATCTATTGGCGATTTCGTCCCAATTCACATTCCAAGTAATATTCGGCATGCTAATTACTTTGCCGGTTGCGAAACTGCATTATCTCTTATAGTTTCCGAGATATGGACTATCGATAATTTACACCTTAGGCTCTGCTTCTAACTTGGGCCCAAATTGTAAAATGGTCTTATCTATTGGCGATTTCGTTCCAATTCACATTCCAAGTAATATTCGGCATGCTAATTACATTGCCGGTTGCCAAATTGCATTATCTCTTATAGTTTCCGAGATATGGACTATCGATAATTTACACCTTAGGCTCTGCTTCTAACTTGGGCCCAAATTGTAAAATGGTCTTATCTATTGGCGATTTCGTTCCAA
The DNA here is from genome assembly GCF_030347505.1 of Rhynchophorus ferrugineus. NCBI lineage: Eukaryota > Metazoa > Arthropoda > Insecta > Coleoptera > Curculionidae > Rhynchophorus > Rhynchophorus ferrugineus. The sequence goes on along the minus strand of NW_027472747.1, from coordinate 235,004 downwards.
TTCACATTCCAAGTAATATTCGGCATGCTAATTACATTGCCGGTTGCCAAATTGAATTATCTCCTATAGTTTCCGAGATATGGACTATCGATAATTTACACCTTAGGCTCTGCTTCTAACTTGGGCCCAAATTGTAAAATGGTCTTACCTATTGGCGATTTCGTTCCAATTCACATTCCAAGTAATATTCGGCATGCTAATTACGTTGCCGGTGGCCAAGTTGCATTATCTCTTATAGTTTCCGAGATATGGACTATCGATAATTTACACCTTAGGCTCTGCTTCTAACTTGGGCCCAAATTGTAAAATGGTCTTATCTATTGGCGATTTCGTTCCAATTCACATTCCAAGTAATATTCGGCATGCTAATTACATTGCCGGTTCCCAAATTGCATTATCTCTTATAGTTTCCGAGATATGGACTATCGATTATTTTTAACCTTAGGCTCTGCTTCTAACTTGGGCCCAAACTGTAAAATGGTCTTATCTATTGGCGATTTCGTTCCAATTCACATTCCAAGTAGTATTCGGCATGCTAATTACATTGCCGGTTGCCAAATTGCATTATCTCTTATAGTTTCCGAGATATGGACTATCGATAATTTACACCTTAGGCTCTGCTTCTAACTTGGGCCCAAATTGTAAAATGGTCTTATCTATTGGCGATTTCGTCCCAATTCACATTCCAAGTAATATTCGGCATGCTAAATACATTGCCAGTTGCCAAATTGCATTATCTCTTATAGTTTCCGAGATATGGACTATCGATAATTTACACCTTAGGCTCTGCTTCTAACTTGGGCCCAAATTGTAAAATGGTCTTATCTATTGGCGATTTCGTTCCAATTCACATTCCAAGTAATATTCGGCATGCTAATTACAATGCCGGTTGCCAAATTGAATTATCTCTTATAGTTTCCGAGATATGGACTATCGATAATTTACACCTTAGGCTCTGCTTCTAACTTGGGCCCAAATTGTAAAATGGTCTTATCTATTGGCGATTTCGTTCCAATTCACATTCCAAGTGGTATTCGGCATGCTAATTACATTGCCGGTTGCCAAATTGCATTATCTCTTATAGTTTCCGAGATATGGACTATCGATAATTTACACCTTAGGCTCTGCTTCTATCTTGGGCCCAAATTGTAAAATGGCCTTATCTATTGGCGATTTCGTTCCAATTCACATTCCAAGTAATATTCGGCATGCTAATTACATTGCCGGTTGCCAAATTGCATTATCTCTTATAGTTTCCGAGATATGGACTATCGATAATTTACACCTTAGGCTCTGCTTCTAACTTGGGCCCAAATTGTAAAATGGTCTTATCTATTGGCGATTTCGTTCCAATTCACATTCCAAGTAATATTCGGCATGCTAATTACATTGCCGGTGGCCAAATTGAATTATCTCTTATAGTTTCCGAGATATGGACTATCGATAATTTACACCTTAGGCTCTGCTTCTAACTTGGGCCCAAATTGTAAAATGGTCTTATCTATTGGCGATTTCGTTCCAATTCACATTCCAAGTAATATTCGGCATGCTAATTACATTGCCGGTTGCCAAATTGCATCATCTCTTATAGTTTCCGAGATATGGACTATCGATAATTTACACCTTAGGCTCTGCTTCTAACTTGGGCCCAAATTGTAATATGGTCTTATCTATTGGCGATTTCGTTCCAATTCACATTCCAAGTAATATTCGGCATGCTAATTACATTGCCGGTTGCCAAATTGCATTATCTCTTATAGTTTCCGAGATATGGACTATCGATAATTTACACCTTAGGCTCTGCTTCTAACTTGGGCCCAAATTGTAAAATGGTCTTATCTATTGGCGATTTCGTTCCAATTCACATTCCAAGTAATATTCGGCATGCTAATTACATTGCCGGTTGCCAAATTGCATTATCTCTTATAGTTTCCGAAATATGGACTATCGATAATTTACACCTTAGGCTCTGCTTCTAACTTGGGCCCAAATTGTAAAATGGTCTTATCTATTGGCGATTTCGTTCCAATTCACATTCCAAGTAATATTCGGCATGCTAATTACATTGCCGGTTGCCAAATTGCATTATCTCTTATAGTTTCCGAGATATGGACTATCGATAATTTACACCTTAGGCTCTGCTTCTAACTTGGGCCCAAATTGTAAAATGGTCTTATCTATTGGCGATTTCGTTCCAATTCACATTCCAAGTAATATTCGGCATGCTAATTACATTGCCGGTTGCCAAATTGAATTATCTCTTATAGTTTCCGAGATATGGACTATCGATAATTTACACCTTAGGCTCTGCTTCTAACTTGGGCCCAAATTGTAAAATGGTCTTATCTATTGGCGATTTCGTTCCAATTCACATTCCAAGTGGTATTCGGCATGCTAATTACATTGCCGGTTGCCAAATTGCATTATCTCTTATAGTTTCCGAGATATGGACTATCGATAATTTACACCTTAGGCTCTGCTTCTAACTTGGGCCCAAATTGTAAAATGGTCTTATCTATTGGCGATTTCGTTCCAATTCACATTCCAAGTAATATTCGGCATGCTAATTACATTGCCGGTTGCCAAATTGCATTATCTCTTATAGTTTCCGAGATATGGACTATCGATAATTTACACCTTAGGCTCTGCTTCTAACTTGGGCCCAAATTGTAAAATGGTCTTATCTATTGGCGATTTCGTCCCAATTCACATTCCAAGTAATATTCGGCATGCTAATTACTTTGCCGGTTGCGAAACTGCATTATCTCTTATAGTTTCCGAGATATGGACTATCGATAATTTACACCTTAGGCTCTGCTTCTAACTTGGGCCCAAATTGTAAAATGGTCTTATCTATTGGCGATTTCGTTCCAATTCACATTCCAAGTAATATTCGGCATGCTAATTACATTGCCGGTTGCCAAATTGCATTATCTCTTATAGTTTCCGAGATATGGACTATCGATAATTTACACCTTAGGCTCTGCTTCTAACTTGGGCCCAAATTGTAAAATGGTCTTATCTATTGGCGATTTCGTTCCAATTCACATTCCAAGTAATATTCGGCATGCTAATTACATTGCCGGTTGCCAAATTGAATTATCTCCTATAGTTTCCGAGATATGGACTATCGATAATTTACACCTTAGGCTCTGCTTCTAACTTGGGCCCAAATTGTAAAATGGTCTTACCTATTGGCGATTTCGTTCCAATTCACATTCCAAGTAATATTCGGCATGCTAATTACGTTGCCGGTGGCCAAGTTGCATTATCTCTTATAGTTTCCGAGATATGGACTATCGATAATTTACACCTTAGGCTCTGCTTCTAACTTGGGCCCAAATTGTAAAATGGTCTTATCTATTGGCGATTTCGTTCCAATTCACATTCCAAGTAATATTCGGCATGCTAATTACATTGCCGGTTCCCAAATTGCATTATCTCTTATAGTTTCCGAGATATGGACTATCGATTATTTTTAACCTTAGGCTCTGCTTCTAACTTGGGCCCAAACTGTAAAATGGTCTTATCTATTGGCGATTTCGTTCCAATTCACATTCCAAGTAGTATTCGGCATGCTAATTACATTGCCGGTTGCCAAATTGCATTATCTCTTATAGTTTCCGAGATATGGACTATCGATAATTTACACCTTAGGCTCTGCTTCTAACTTGGGCCCAAATTGTAAAATGGTCTTATCTATTGGCGATTTCGTCCCAATTCACATTCCAAGTAATATTCGGCATGCTAAATACATTGCCAGTTGCCAAATTGCATTATCTCTTATAGTTTTCGAGATATGGACTATGGATAATTTACACCTTAGGCTCTGCTTCTAACTTGGGCCCAAATTGTAAAATGGTCTTATCTATTGGCGATTTCATTCCAATTCACATTCCAAATAATATTCGGCATGCTAATTACATTGCCGGTTGCCAAATTGCATTATCACTTATAGTTTCCGAGATATGGACTATCGATAATTTACACCTTAGGCTCTGCTTCTAACTTGGGCCCAAATTGTAAAATGGTCTTATCTATTGGCGATTTCGTCCCAATTCACATTCCAAGTAATATTCGGCATGCTAATTACATTGCCAGTTGCCAAATTGCATTATCTCTTATAGTTTCCGAGATATGGACTATGGATAATTTACACCTTAGGCTCTGCTTCTAACTTGGGCCCAAATTGTAAAATGGTCTTATCTATTGGCGATTTCGTCCCAATTCACATTCCAAGTAATATTCGGCATGCTAATTACATTGCCAGTTGCCAAATTGCATTATCTCTTATAGTTTCCGAGATATGGACTATGGATAATTTACACCTTAGGCTCTGCTTCTAACTTGGGCCCAAATTGTAAAATGGTCTTATCTATTGGCGATTTCATTCCAATTCACAATCCAAGTAATATTCGGCATGCTAATTACATTGCCGGTTGCCAAATTGCATTATCTCTTATAGTTTCCGAGATATGGACTATCGATAATTTACACCTTAGGCTCTGCTTCTAACTTGGGCCCAAATTGTAAAATGGTCTTATCTATTGGCGATTTCGTTCCAATTCACATTCCAAGTAATATTCGGCATGCTAATTACATTGCCGGTTGCCAAATTGCATTATCTCTTATAGTTTCCGAGATATGGACTATCGATAATTTACACCTTAGGCTCTGCTTCTAACTTGGGCCCAAATTGTAAAATGGTCTTATCTATTGGCGATTTCGTTCCAATTCACATTCCAAGTAATATTCGGCATGCTAATTACATTGCCGGTTGCCAAATTGAATTATCTCTTATAGTTTCCGAGATATGGACTATCGATAATTTACACCTTAGGCTCTGCTTCTAACTTGGGCCCAAATTGTAAAATGGTCTTATCTATTGGCGATTTCGTTCCAATTCATATTCCAAGTGGTATTCGGCATGCTAATTACATTGCCGGTTGCCAAATTGCATTATCTCTTATAGTTTCCGAGATATGGACTATCGATAATTTACACCTTAGGCTCTGCTTCTAACTTGGGCCCAAATTGTAAAATGGTTTTATCTATTGGCGATTTCGTTACAATTCACATTCCAAGTAATATTCGGCATGCTAATTACATTGCCGGTTGCCAAATTGCATTATCTCTTATAGTTTCCGAGATATGGACTATCGATAATTTACACCTTAGGCTCTGCTTCTAACTTGGGCCCAAATTGTAAAATGGTCTTATCTATTGGCGATTTCGTTCCAATTCACATTCCAAGTAATATTCGGCATGCTAATTACATTGCCGGTTGCCAAATTGCATTATCTCTTTTAGTTTCCGAGATATGGACTATCGATAATTTACACCTTAGGCTCTGCTTCTAACTTGGGCCCAAATTGTAAAATGGTCTTATCTATTGGCGATTTCGTTCCAATTCACATTCCAAGTAATATTCGGCATGCTAATTACATTGCCGGTTGCCAAATTGCATTATCTCTTATAGTTTCCGAGATATGGACTATCGATAATTTACACCTTAGGCTCTGCTTCTAACTTGGGCCCAAATTGTAAAATGGCCTTATCTATTGGCGATTTCGTTCCAATTCACATTCCAAGTAATATTCGGCATGCTAATTACATTGCCGGTTGCCAAATTGCATTAGCTCTTATAGTTTCCGAGATATGGACTATCGATAATTTACACCTTAGGCTCTGCTTCTAACTTGGGCCCAAATTGTAAAATGGTCTTATCTATTGGCGATTTCGTTCCAATTCACATTCCAAGTAATATTCGGCATGCTAATTATATTGCCGGTGGCCAAATTGAATTATCTCTTATAGTTTCCGAGATATGGACTATCGATAATTTACACCTTAGGCTCTGCTTCTAACTTGGGCCCAAATTGTAAAATGGTCTTATCTATTGGCGATTTCGTTCCAATTGACATTCCAAGTAATATTCGGCATGCTAATTACATTGCCGGTTGCCAAATTGCATCATCTCTTATAGTTTCCGAGATATGGACTATCGATAATTTACACCTTAGGCTCTGCTTCTAACTTGGGCCCAAATTGTAAAATGGTCTTATCTATTGGCGATTTCGTTCCAATTCACATTCCAAGTAATATTCGGCATGCTAATTACATTGCCGGTTGCCAAATTGAATTATCTCTTATAGTTTCCGAGATATGGACTATCGATAATTTACACCTTAGGCTCTGCTTCTAACTTGGGCCCAAATTGTAAAATGGTCTTATCTATTGGCGATTTCGTTCCAATTCACATTCCAAGTGGTATTCGGCATGCTAATTACATTGCCGGTTGCCAAATTGCATTATCTCTTATAGTTTCCGAGATATGGACTATCGATAATTTACACCTTAGGCTCTGCTTCTAACTTGGGCCCAAATTGTAAAATGGTCTTATCTATTGGCGATTTCGTTCCAATTCACATTCCAAGTAATATTCGGCATGCTAATTACATTGCCGGTTGCCAAATTGCATTATCTCTTATAGTTTCCGAGATATGGACTATCGATAATTTACACCTTAGGCTCTGCTTCTAACTTGGGCCCAAATTGTAAAATGGTCTTATCTATTGGCGATTTCGTTCCAATTCACATTCCAAGTAATATTCGGCATGCTAATTACATTGCCGGTTGCCAAATTGAATTATCTCTTATAGTTTCCGAGATATGGACTATCGATAATTTACACCTTAGGCTCTGCTTCTAACTTGGGCCCAAATTGTAAAATGGTCTTATCTATTGGCGATTTCGTTCCAATTCACATTCCAAGTGGTATTCGGCATGCTAATTACATTGCCGGTTGCCAAATTGCATTATCTCTTATAGTTTCCGAGATATGGACTATCGATAATTTACACCTTAGGCTCTGCTTCTAACTTGGGCCCAAATTGTAAAATGGTCTTATCTATTGGCGATTTCGTTCCAATTCACATTCCAAGTAATATTCGGCATGCTAATTACATTGCCGGTTGCCAAATTGCATTATCTCTTATAGTTTCCGAGATATGGACTATCGATAATTTACACCTTAGGCTCTGCTTCTAACTTGGGCCCAAATTGTAAAATGGTCTTATCTATTGGCGATTTCGTCCCAATTCACATTCCAAGTAATATTCGGCATGCTAATTACTTTGCCGGTTGCGAAACTGCATTATCTCTTATAGTTTCCGAGATATGAACTATCGATAATTTACACCTTAGGCTCTGCTTCTAACTTGGGCCCAAATTGTAAAATGGTCTTATCTATTGGCGATTTCGTTCCAATTCACATTCCAAGTAATATTCGGCATGCTAATTACATTGCCGGTTGCCAAATTGCATTATCTCTTATAGTTTCCGAGATATGGACTATCGATAATTTACACCTTAGGCTCTGCTTCTAACTTGGGCCCAAATTGTAATATGGTCTTATCTATTGGCGATTTCGTTCCAATTCACATTCCAAGTAATATTCGGCATGCTAATTACATTGCCGGTTGCCAAATTGCATTATCTCTTATAGTTTCCGAGACACGGACTATCGATAATTTACACCTTAGGCTCTGCTTCTAACTTGGGCCCAAATTGTAAAATGGTCTTATCTATTGGCGATTTCGTTCCAATTCACACTCCAAGTAATATTCGGCATGCTAATTACATTGCCGGTTGCGAAATTGCATTATCTCTTATAGTTTCCGAGATATGGACTATCCATAATTTACACCTTAGGCTCTGCTTCTAACTTGGGCCCAAATTGTAAAATGGTCTTATCTATTGGCGATTTCGTTCCAATTCACATTCCAAGTAATATTCGGCATGCTAATTACATTGCCGGTTGCCAAATTGCATTATCTCTTATAGTTTCCGAGATATGGACTATGGATAATTTACACCTTAGGCTCTGCTTCTAACTTGGTCCCAAATTGTAAAATGGTCTTATCTATTGGCGATTTCGTTCCAATTCACATTCCAAGTAATATTCGGCATGCTAATTACATTGCCGGTTGCCAAATTGCATTATCTCTTATAGTTTCCGAGATATGGACTATCGATTATTTACACCTTAGGCTCTGCTTCCAACTTGGGCCCAAATTGTAAAATGGTCTTATCTATTGGCGATTTCGTTCCAATTCACATTCCAAGTAATATTCGACATGCTAATTACATTGCCGGTGGCCAAGTTGCATTATCTCTTATAGTTTCCGAGATATGGACTATCGATAATTTACACCTTAGGCTCTGCTTCTAACTTGGGCCCAAATTGTAAAATGGTCTTATCTATTGGCGATTTCGTTCCAATTCACGTTCCAAGTAATATTCGGCATGCTAATTACAATGCCGGTTCCCAAATTGCATTATCTCTTATAGTTTCCGAGATATGGACTATCGATTATTTTTAACCTTAGGCTCTGCTTCTAACTTGGGCCCAAACTGTAAAATGGTCTTATCTATTGGCGATTTCGTTCCAATTCACATTCCAAGTAGTATTCGGCATGCTAATTACATTGCCGGTTGCCAAATTGCATTATCTCTTATAGTTTCCGAGATATGGACTATCGATAATTTTCACCTTAATCTCTGCTTCTAACTTGGGCCCAAATTGTAAAATGGTCTTATCTATTGGCAATTTCGTCCCAATTCACATTCCAAGTAATATTCGGCATGCTAATAACATTGCCAGTTGCCGAATTGCATTATCTCTTATAGTTTCCGAGATATGGACTATGGATAATATACACCTTAGGCTCTGCTTCTAACTTGGGCCCAAATTGTAAAATTTTCTTATCTATTGGCGATTTCATTCCAATTCACATTCCAAGTAATATTCGGCATGCTAATTACATTGCCGGTTGCCAAATTGCATTATCTCTTATAGTTTCCGATATATGGACTATCGATAATTTACACCTTAGGCTCTGCTTCTAACTTGGGGCCAAATTGTAAAATGGTCTTATCTATTGGCGATTTCGTTCCAATTCACATTCCAAGTAATATTCGGCATGCTAATTACATTGCCGGTTGCCAAATTGTATTATCTCTTATAGTTTCCGAGATATGGACTATCGGTAATTTACACCTTAGGCTCTGCTTCTAACTTGGGCCCAAATTGTAAAATGGTCTTATCTATTGGCGATTTCGTTCCAATTCACATTCCAAGTAATATTCGGCATACTGATTACATTGTCGGTTGCCAAATTGCATTATCTCTTATAGTTTCCGAGATATGGACTATCGATAATTTACACCTTAGGCTCTGCTTCTAACTTGGGCCCAAATTGTAAAATGGTCTTATCTATTGGCGATTTTGTTCCAATTCACATTCCAAGTAATATTCGGCATGCTAATTACATTGCCGGTTGCCAAATTGAATTATCTCTTATAGTTTCCGAGATATGGACTATCGATAATTTACACCTTAGGCTCTGCTTCTAACTTGGGCCCAAATTGTAAAATGGTCTTATCTATTGGCGATTTCGTTCCAATTCACATTCCAAGTGGTATTCGGCATACTAATTACATTGCCGGTTGCCAAATTGCATTATCTCTTATAGTTTCCGAGATATGGACTATCGATAATTTACACCTTAGGCTCTGCTTCTAACTTGGGCCCAAATTGTAAAATGGTCTTATCTATTGGCGATTTCGTTCCAATTCACATTCCAAGTAATATTCGGCATGCTAATTACATTGCCGGTTGCCAAATTGCATTATCTCTTATAGTTTCCGAGATATGGACTATCGATAATTTACACCTTAGGCTCTGCTTCTAACTTGGGCCCAAATTGTAAAATGGTCTTATCTATTGGCGATTTTGTTCCAATTCACATTCCAAGTAATATTCGGCATGCTAATTACATTGCCGGTTGCCAAATTGAATTATCTCTTATAGTTTCCGAGATATGGACTATCGATAATTTACACCTTAGGCTCTGCTTCTAACTTGGGCCCAAATTGTAAAATGGTCTTATCTATTGGCGATTTCGTCCCAATTCACATTCCAAGTAATATTCGGCATGCTAATTACTTTGCCGGTTGCGAAACTGCATTATCTCTTATAGTTTCCGAGATATGGACTATCGATAATTTACACCTTAGGCTCTGTTTCTAACTTGGGCCCAAATTGTAAAATGGTCTTATCTATTGGCGATTTCGTTCCAATTCACATTCCAAGTAATATTCGGCATGCTAATTACATTGCCGGTTGCCAAATTGCATTATCTCTTATAGTTTCCGAGATATGGACTATCGATAATTTACACCTTAGGCTCTGCTTCTAACTTGGGCCCAAATTGTAATATGGTCTTATCTATTGGCGATTTCGTTCCAATTCACATTCCAAGTAATATTCGGCATGCTAATTACATTGCCGGTTGCCAAATTGCATTATCTCTTATAGTTTCCGAGATACGGACTATCGATAATTTACACCTTAGGCTCTGCTTCTAACTTGGGCCCAAATTGTAAAATGGTGTTATCTATTGGCGATTTCGTTCCAATTCACACTCCAAGTAATATTCGGCATGCTAATTACATTGCCGGTTGCGAAATTGCATTATCTCTTATAGTTTCCGAGATATGGACTATCCATAATTTACACCTTAGGCTCTGCTTCTAACTTGGGCCCAAATTGTAAAATGGTCTTATCTATTGGCGATTTCGTTCCAATTCACATTCCAAGTAATATTCGGCATGCTAATTACATTGCCGGTTGCCAAATTGCATTATCTCTTATAGTTTCCGAGATATGGACTATGGATAATTTACACCTTAGGCTCTGCTTCTAACTAGGTCCCAAATTGTAAAATGGTCTTATCTATTGGCGATTTGGTTCCAATTCACATTCCAAGTAATATTCGGCATGCTAATTACATTGCCGGTTGCCAAATTGCATTATCTCTTATAGTTTCCGAGATATGGACTATCGATAATTTACACCTTTGGCTCTGCTTCTAACTTGGGCCCAAATTGTAAAATGGTCTTATCTATTGGCGATTTCGTTCCAATTCACATTCCAAGTAATATTCGACATGCTAATTACATTGCCGGTGGCCAAGTTGCATTATCTCTTATAGTTTCCGAGATATGGACTATCGATAGTTTACACCTTAGGCTCTGCTTCTAACTTGGGCCCAAATTGTAAAATGGTCTTATCTATTGGCGATTTCGTTCCAATTCACGTTCCAAGTAATATTCGGCATGCTAATTACAATGCCGGTTCCCAAATTGCATTATCTCTTATAGTTTCCGAGATATGGACTATCGATTATTTTTAACCTTAGGCTCTGCTTCTAACTTGGGCCCAAACTGTAAAATGGTCTTATCTATTGGCGATTTCGTTCCAATTCACATTCCAAGTAGTATTCGGCATGCTAATTACATTGCCGGTTGCCAAATTGCATTATCTCTTATAGTTTCCGAGATATGGACTATCGATAATTTACACCTTAGGCTCTGCTTCTAACTTGGGCCCAAATTGTAAAATTGTCTTATCTATTGGCAATTTCGTCCCAATTCACATTCCAAGTAATATTCGGCATGCTAATTACATTGCCAGTTGCCAAATTGCATTATCTCTTATAGTTTCCGAGATATGGACTATGGATAATTTACACCTTAGGCTCTGCTTCTAACTTGGGCCCAAATTGTAAAATTTTCTTATCTATTGGCGATTTCATTCCAATTCACATTCCAAGTAATATTAGGCATGCTAATTACATTGCCGGTTGCCAAATTGCATTATCTCTTATAGTTTCCGAGATATGGACTATCGATAATTTACACCTTAGGCTCTGCTTCTAACTTGGGCCCAAATTGTAAAATGGTCTTATCTATTGGCGATTTCGTTCCAATTCACATTCCAAGTAATATTCGGCATGCTAATTATATTGCCGGTTGCCAAATTGCATTATCACTTATAGTTTCCGAGATATGGACTATCGGTAATTTACACCATAGGCTCTGCTTCTAACTTGGGCCCAAATTGTAAAATCGTCTTATCTATTGGCGATTTCGTTCCAATTCACATTCCAAGTAATATTCGGCATGCTAATTACATTGCCGGTTGCCAAATTGCATTATCTCTGATAGTTTCCGAGATATGGACTATCGATAATTTACACCTTAGGCTCTGCTTCTAACTTGGGCCCAAATTGTAAAATGGTCTTATCTATTGGCGATTTCATTCCAATTCACATTCCAAGTAATATTCGGCATGCTAATTACATTGCCGGTTGCCAAATTGCATTATCTCTTATAGTTTCCGAGATATGGACTATCGATAATTTACACCTTAGGCTCTGCTTCTAACTTGGGCCCAAATTGTAAAATGGTCTTATCTATTGGCGATTTCGTTCCAATTCACATTCCAAGTAATATTCGGCATGCTAATTACATTGCCGGTTGCCAAATTGCATTATCTCTTATAGTTTCCGAGATATGGACTATCGGTAATTTACACCTTAATCTCTGCTTCTAACTTGGGCCCAAATTGTAAAATCGTCTTATCTATTGGCGATTTCGTTCCAATTCACATTCCAAGTAATATTCGGCATGCTAATTACATTGCCGGTTGCCAAATTGCATTATCTCTTATAGTTTCCGAGATATGGACTATCGATAATTTACACCTTAGGCTCTGCTTCTAACTTGGGCCCAAATTGTAAAATGGTTTTATCTATTGGCGATTTCGTTCCAATTCACATTCCAAGTAATATTCGGCATGCTAATTACATTGCCGGTTGCCAAATTGAATTATCTCTTATAGTTTCCGAGATATGGACTATCGATAATTTACACCTTAGGCTCTGCTTCTAACTTGGGCCCAAATTGTAAAATGGTCTTATCTATTGGCGATTTCGTTCCAATTCACATTCCAAGTGGTATTCGGCATGCTAATTACATTGCCGGTTGCCAAATTGCATTATCTCTTATAGTTTCCGAGATATGGACTATCGATAATTTACACCTTAGGCTCTGCTTCTAACTTGGGCCCAAATTGTAAAATGGTTTTATCTATTGGCGATTTCGTTCCAATTCACATTCCAAGTAATATTCGGCATGCTAATTACATTGCCGGTTGCCAAATTGAATTATCTCTTATAGTTTCCGAGATATGGACTATCGATAATTTACACCTTAGGCTCTGCTTCTAACTTGGGCCCAAATTGTAAAATGGTCTTATCTATTGGCAATTTCGTCCCAATTCACATTCCAAGTCATATTCGGCATGCTAATTATATTGCCAGTTGCCAAATTGCATTATCTCTTATAGTTTCCGAGATATGGACTATGGATAATTTACACCTTGGGGCTCTGCTTCTAACTTGGGCCCAAATTGTAAAATTTTCTTATCTATTGGCGATTTCATTCCAATTCACATTCCAAGTAATATTAGGCATGCTAATTACATTGCCGGTTGCCAAATTGCATTATCTCTTATAGTTTCCGAGATATGGACTATCGATAATTTACACCTTAGGCTCTGCTTCTAACTTGGGCCCAAATTGTAAAATGGTCTTATCTATTGGCGATTTCGTTCCAATTCACATTCCAAGTAATATTCGGCATGCTAATTACATTGACGGTTGCCAAATTGCATTATCACTTATAGTTTCCGAGATATGGACTATCGGTAATTTACACCTTAGGCTCTGCTTCTAACTTGGGCCCAAATTGTAAAATCGTCTTATCTATTGGCGATTTCGTTCCAATTCACATTCCAAGTAATATTCGGCATGCTAATTACATTGCCGGTTGCCAAATTGCATTATCTTTGATAGTTTCCGAGATATGGACTATCGATAATTTACACCTTAGGCTCTGCTTTTAACTTGGGCCCAAATTGTAAAATGGTCTTATCTATTGGCGATTTCATTCCAATTCACATTCCAAGTAATATTCGGCATGCTAATTACATTGCCGGTTGCCAAATTGCATTATCTCTTATAGTTTCCGAGATATGGACTATCGATAATTTACACCTTAGGCTCTGCTTCTAACTTGGGCCCAAATTGTAAAATGGTCTTATCTATTGGCGATTTCGTTCCAATTCACATTCCAAGTAATATTCGGCATGCTAATTACATTGCCGGTTGCCAAATTGCATTATCTCTTATAGTTTCCGAGATATGGACTATCGGTAATTTACACCTTAGGCTCTGCTTCTAACTTGGGCCCAAATTGTAAAATGGTCTTATCTATTGGCGATTTCGTTCCAATTCACATTCCAAGTAATATTCGGCATGCTAATTACATTGCCGGTTGCCAAATTGAATTATCTCTTATAGTTTCCGAGATATGGACTATCGATAATTTACACCTTAGGCTCTGCTTCTAACTTGGGCCCAAATTGTAAAATGGTCTTATCTATTGGCGATTTCGTTCCAATTCACATTCCAAGTGGTATTCGGCATGCTAATTACATTGCCGGTTGCCAAATTGCATTATCTCTTATAGTTTCCGAGATATGGACTATCGATAATTTACACCTTAGGCTCTGCTTCTAACTTGGGCCCAAATTGTAAAATGGTCTTATCTATTGGCGATTTCGTTCCAATTCACATTCCAAGTAATATTCGGCATGTTAATTACATTGCCGGTTGCCAAATTGCATTATCTCTTATAGTTTCCGAGATATGGACTATCGATAATTTACACCTTAGGCTCTGCTTCTAACTTGGGCCCAAATTGTAAAATGGTCTTATCTATTGGCGATTTCGTCCCAATTCACATTCCAAGTAATATTCGGCATGCTAATTACATTGCCGGTTGCGAAACTACATTATCTCTTATAGTTTCCGAGATATGGAGTATCGATAATTTACACCTTAGGCTCTGCTTCTAACTTGGGCCCAAATTGTAAAATGGTCTTATCTATTGGCGATTTCGTTCCAATTCACATTCCAAGTAATATTCGGCATGCTAATTACATTGCCGGTTGCCAAATTGCATTATCTCTTTTAGTTTCCGAGATATGGACTATCGATAATTTACACCTTAGGCTCTGCTTCTAACTTGGGCCCAAATTGTAAAATGGTCTTATCTATTGGCGATTTCGTTCCAATTCACATTCCAAGTAATATTCGGCATGCTAATTACATTGCCGGTTGCCAAATTGAATTATCTCTTATAGTTCCCGAGATATGGACTATCGATAATTTACACCTTAGGCTCTGTTTCTAACTTGGTCCCAAATTGTAAAATGGTCTTATCTATTGGCGATTTCGTTCCAATTCACATTCCAAGTGGTATTCGGCATGCTAATTACATTGCCGGTTGCCAAATTGCATTATCTCTTATAGTTTCCGAGATATGGACTATCGATAATTTACACCTTAGGCTCTGCTTCTAACTTGGGCCCAAATTGTAAAATGGTCTTATCTATTGGCGATTTCGTTCCAATTCACACTCCAAGTAATATTCGGCATGCTAATTACATTGCCGGTTGCGAAATTGCATTATCTCTTATAGTTTCCGAGATATGGACTATCCATAATTTACACCTTAGGCTCTGCTTCTAACTTGGGCCCAAATTGTAAAATGGTCTTAACTATTGGCGATTTCGTTCCAATTCACATTCCAAGTAATATTCGGCATGCTAATTACATTGCCGGTTGCCAAATTGCATTATCTCTTATAGTTTCCGAGATATGGACTATGGATAATTTACACCTTAGGCTCTGCTTCTAACTTGGTCCCAAATTGTAAAATGGTCTTATCTATTGGCGATTTCGTTCCAATTCACATTCCAAGTAATATTCGGCATGCTAATTACATTGCCGGTTGCCAAATTGCATTATCTCTTATAGTTTCCGAGATATGGACTATCGATAATTTACACCTTAGGCTCTGCTTCTAACTTGGGCCCAAATTGTAAAATGGTCTTATCTATTGGCGATTTTGTTCCAATTCACATTCCAAGTAATATTCGATATGCTAATTACATTGCCGGTGGCCAAGTTGCATTATCTCTTATAGTTTCCGAGATATGGACTATCGATAATTTACACCTTAGGCTCTGCTTCTAACTTGGGCCCAAATTGTAAAATGGTCTTATCTATAGGCGATTTCGTTCCAATTCACGTTCCAAGTAATATTCGGCATGCTAATTACAATGCCGGTTCCCAAATTGCATTATCTCTTATAGTTTCCGAGATATGGACTATCGATTATTTTTAACCTTAGGCTCTGCTTCTAACTTGGGCCCAAACTGTAAAATGGTCTTATCTATTGGCGATTTCGTTCCAATTCACATTCCAAGTAGTATTCGGCATGCTAATTACATTGCCGGTTGCCAAATTGCATTATCTCTTATAGTTTCCGAGATATGGACTATCGATAATTTACACCTTAGGCTCTGCTTCTAACTTGGGCCCAAATTGTAAAATGGTCTTATCTATTGGCAATTTCGTCCCAATTCACATTCCAAGTAATATTCGGCATGTTAATTACATTGCCGGTTGCCAAATTGCATTATCTCTTATAGTTTCCGAGATATGGAGTATCGATAATTTACACCTTAGGCTCTGCTTCTAACTTGGGCCCAAATTGTAAAATGGTCTTATCTATTGGCGATTTCGTTCCAATTCACATTCCAAGTAATATTCGGCATGCTAATTACATTGCCGGTTGCCAAATTGCATTATCTCTTTTAGTTTCCGAGATATGGACTATCGATAATTTACACCTTAGGCTCTGCTTCTAACTTGGGCCCAAATTGTAAAATGGTCTTATCTATTGGCGATTTCGTTCCAATTCACATTCCAAGTAATATTCGGCATGCTAATTACATTGCCGGTTGCCAAATTGAATTATCTCTTATAGTTTCCGAGATATGGACTATCGATAATTTACACCTTAGGCTCTGTTTCTAACTTGGTCCCAAATTGTAAAATGGTCTTATCTATTGGCGATTTCGTTCCAATTCACATTCCAAGTGGTATTCGGCATGCTAATTACATTGCCGGTTGCCAAATTGCATTATCTCTTATAGTTTCCGAGATATGGACTATCGATAATTTACACCTTAGGCTCTGCTTCTAACTTGGGCCCAAATTGTAAAATGGTCTTATCTATTGGCGATTTCGTTCCAATTCACACTCCAAGTAATATTCGGCATGCTAATTACATTGCCGGTTGCGAAATTGCATTATCTCTTATAGTTTCCGAGATATGGACTATCCATAATTTACACCTTAGGCTCTGCTTCTAACTTGGGCCAAAATTGTAAAATGGTCTTAACTATTGGCGATTTCGTTCCAATTCACATTCCAAGTAATATTCGGCATGCTAATTACATTGCCGGTTGCCAAATTGCATTATCTCTTATAGTTTCCGAGATATGGACTATGGATAATTTACACCTTAGGCTCTGCTTCTAACTTGGTCCCAAATTGTAAAATGGTCTTATCTATTGGCGATTTCGTTCCAATTCACATTCCAAGTAATATTCGGCATGCTAATTACATTGCCGGTTGCCAAATTGCATTTTCTCTTATAGTTTCCGAGATATGGACTATCGATAATTTACACCTTAGGCTCTGCTTCTAACTTGGGCCCAAATTGTAAAATGGTCGTATCTATTGGCGATTTCGTTCCAATTCACATTCCAAGTAATATTCGACATGCTAATTACATTGCCGGTGGCCAAGTTGCATTATCTCTTATAGTTTCCGAGATATGGACTATCGATAATTTACACCTTAGGCTCTGCTTCTAACTTGGGCCCAAATTGTAAAATGGTCTTATCTATTGGCGATTTCGTTCCAATTCACATTCCAAGTAATATTCGGCATGCTAATTACAATGCCGGTTCCCAAATTGCATTATCTCTTATAGTTTCCGAGATATGGACTATCGATAATTTACACCTTAGGCTCTGCTTCTAACTTGGGCCCAAATTGTAAAATGGTCTTATCTATTGGCAATTTCGTCCCAATTCACATTCCAAGTAATATTCGGCATTCTAATAACATTGCCAGTTGCCGAATTGCATTATCTCTTATAGTTTCCGAGATATGGACTATGGATAATATACACCTTAGGCTCTGCTTCTAACTTGGGCCCAAATTGTAAAATTTTCTTATCTATTGGCGATTTCATTCCAATTCACATTCCAAGTAATATTCGGCATGCTAATTACATTGCCGGTTGCCAAATTGCATTATCTCTTATAGTTTCCGAGATATGGACTATCGATAATTTACACCTTAGGCTCTGCTTCTAACTTGGGGCCAAATTGTAAAATGGTCTTATCTATTGGCGATTTCGTTCCAATTCACATTCCAAGTAATATTCGGCATGCTAATTACATTGCCGGTTGCCAAATTGTATTATCTCTTATAGTTTCCGAGATATGGACTATCGGTAATTTACACCTTAGGCTCTGCTTCTAACTTGGGCCCAAATTGTAAAATCGTCTTATCTATTGGCGATTTCGTTCCAATTCACATTCCAAGTAATATTCGGCATGCTGATTACATTGCCGGTTGCCAAATTGCATTATCTCTTATAGTTTCCGAGATATGGACTATCGATAATTTACACCTTAGGCTCTGCTTCTAACTTGGGCCCAAATTGTAAAATGGTCTTATCTATTGGCGATTTCGTTCCAATTCACATTCCAAGTAATATTCGGCATGCTAATTACATTGCCGGTTGCCAAATTGAATTATCTCTTATAGTTTCCGAGATATGGACTATCGATAATTTACACTTTAGGCTCTGCTTCTAACTTGGGCCCAAATTGTAAAATGGTCTTATCTATTGGCGATTTCGTTCCAATTCACATTCCAAGTGGTATTCGGCATGCTAATTACATTGCCGGTTGCCAAATTGCATTATCTCTTATAGTTTCCGAGATATGGACTATCGATAATTTACACCTTAGGCTCTGCTTCTAACTTGGGCCCAAATTGTAAAATGGTCTTATCTATTGGCGATTTCGTTCCAATTCACATTCCAAGTAATATTCGGCATGCTAATTACATTGCCGGTTGCCAAATTGCATTATCTCTTATAGTTTCCGAGATATGGACTATCGATAATTTACACCTTAGGCTCTGCTTCTAACTTGGGCCCAAATTGTAAAATGGTCTTATCTATTGGCGATTTCGTCCCAATTCACATTCCAAGTAATATTCGGCATGCTAATTACTTTGCCGGTTGCGAAACTGCATTATCTCTTATAGTTTCCGAGATATGGACTATCGATAATTTACACCTTAGGCTCTGCTTCTAACTTGGGCCCAAATTGTAAAATGGTCTTATCTATTGGCGATTTCGTTCCAATTCACATTCCAAGTAATATTCGGCATGCTAATTACATTGCCGGTTGCCAAATTGCATTATCTCTTATAGTTTCCGAGATATGGACTATCGATAATTTACACCTTAGGCTCTGCTTCTAACTTGGGCCCAAATTGTAATATGGTCTTATCTATTGGCGATTTCGTTCCAATTCACATTCCAAGTAATATTCGGCATGCTAATTACATTGCCGGTTGCCAAATTGCATTATCTCTTATAGTTTCCGAGATACGGACTATCGATAATTTACACCTTAGGCTCTGCTTCTAACTTGGGCCCAAATTGTAAAATGGTGTTATCTATTGGCGATTTCGTTCCAATTCACACTCCAAGTAATATTCGGCATGCTAATTACATTGCCGGTTGCGAAATTGCATTATCTCTTATAGTTTCCGAGATATGGACTATCGATAATTTACACCTTAGGCTCTGCTTCTAACTTGGGCCCAAATTGTAAAATGGTCTTATCTATTGGCGATTTCGTTCCAATTCACATTCCAAGTAATATTCGGCATGCTAATTACATTGCCGGTTGCCAAGTTGCATTATCTCTTATAGTTTCCGAGATATGGACTATGGATAATTTACACCTTAGGCTCTGCTTCTAACTTGGGCCCAAATTGTAAAATGGTCTTATCTATTGGCGATTTCGTTCCAATTCACATTCCAAGTAATATTCGACATGCTAATTACATTGCCGGTGGCCAAGTTGCATTATCTCTTATAGTTTCCGAGATATGGACTATCGATAATTTACACCTTAGGCTCTGCTTCTAACTTGGGCCCAAATTGTAAAATGGTCTTATCTATTGGCGATTTCGTTCCAATTCACGTTCCAAGTAATATTCGGCATGCTAATTACAATGCCGGTTCCCAAATTGCATTATCTCTTATAGTTTCCGAGATATGGACTATCGATAATTTACACCTTAGGCTCTGCTTCTAACTTGGGCCCAAACTGTAAAATGGTCTTATCTATTGGCGATTTCGTTCCAATTCACATTCCAAGTTATATTCGGCATGCTAATTACATTGCCGGTTGCCAAATTGCATTATCACTTATAGTTTCCGAGATATGGACTATCGGTAATTTACACCTTAGGCTCTGCTTCTAACTTGGGCCCAAATTGTAAAATCGTCTTATCTATTGGCGATTTCGTTCCAATTCACATTCCAAGTAATATTCGGCATGCTAATTACATTGCCGGTTGCCAAATTGCATTATCTCTGATAGTTTCCGAGATATGGACTATCGATAATTTACACCTTAGGCTCTGCTTCTAACTTGGGCCCAAATTGTAAAATGGTCTTATCTATTGGCGATTTCATTCCAATTCACATTCCAAGTAATATTCGGCATGCTAATTACATTGCCGGTTGCCAAATTGCATTATCTCTTATAGTTTCCGAGATATGGACTATCGATAATTTACACCTTAGGCTCTGCTTCTAACTTGGGCCCAAATTGTAAAATGGTCTTATCTATTGGCGATTTCGTTCCAATTCACATTCCAAGTAATATTCGGCATGCTAATTACATTGCCGGTTGCCAAATTGCATTATCTCTTATAGTTTCCGAGATATGGACTATCGGTAATTTACACCTTAGGCTCTGCTTCTAACTTGGGCCCAAATTGTAAAATCGTCTTATCTATTGGCGATTTCGTTCCAATTCACATTCCAAGTGGTATTCGGCATGCTAATTACATTGCCGGTTGCCAAATTGAATTATCTCTTATAGTTTCCGAGATATGGACTATCGATAATTTACACCTTAGGCTCTGCTTCTAACTTGGGCCCAAATTGTAAAATGGTCTTATCTATTGGCGATTTCGTTCCAATTCACATTCCAAGTGGTATTCGGCATGCTAATTACATTGCCGGTTGCCAAATTGCATTATCTCTTATAGTTTCCGAGATATGGACTATCGATAATTTACACCTTAGGCTCTGCTTCTAACTTGGGCCCAAATTGTAAAATGGTCTTATCTATTGGCGATTTCGTTCCAATTCACAATCCAAGTAATATTCGGCATGCTAATTAAATTGCCGGTTGCCAAATTGCATTATCTCTTATAGTTTCCGAGATATGGACTATCGATAATTTACACCTTAGGCTCTGCTTCTAACTTGGGCCCAAATTGTAAAATGGTCTTATCTATTGGCGATTTCGTTCCAATTCACATTCCAAGTGGTATTCGGCATGCTAATTACATTGCCGGTTGCCAAATTGCATTATCTCTTTTAGTTTCCGAGATATGGACTATCGATAATTTACACCTTAGGCTCTGCTTCTAACTTGGGCCCAAATTGTAAAATGGTCTTATCTATTGGCGATTTCGTTCCAATTCACATTCCAAGTAATATTCGACATGCTAATTACATTGCCGGTTGCCAAATTGAATTATCTCTTATAGTTTCCGAGATATGGACTATCGATAATTTACACCTTAGGCTCTGCTTCTAACTTGGGCCCAAATTGTAAAATGGTCTTATCTATTGGCGATTTCGTTCCAATTCACATTCCAAGTGGTATTCGGCATGCTAATTACATTGCCGGTTGCCAAATTGCATTATCTCTTATAGTTTCCGAGATATGGACTATCGATAATTTACACCTTAGGCTCTGCTTCTAACTTGGGCCCAAATTGTAAAATGGTCTTATCTATTGGCGATTTCGTTCTAATTCACATTCCAAGTAATATTCGGCATGCTAATTACATTGCCGGTTGCCAAATTGCATTATCTCTTATAGTTTCCGAGATATGGACTATCGATAATTTACACCTTAGGCTCTGCTTCTAACTTGGGCCCAAATTGTAAAATGGTCTTATCTATTGGCGATTTCGTTCCAATTCACATTCCAAGTAATATTCGGCATGCTAATTACATTGCCGGTTGCCAAATTGAATTATCTCTTATAGTTTCCGAGATATGGACTATCGATAATTTACACCTTAGGCTCTGCTTCTAACTTGGGCCCAAATTGTAAAATGGTCTTATCTATTGGCGATTTCGTTCCAATTCACATTCCAAGTGGTATTCGGCATGCTAATTACATTGCCGGTTGCCAAATTGCATTATCTCTTATAGTTTCCGAGATATGGACTATCGATAATTTACACCTTAGGCTCTGCTTCTAACTTGGGCCCAAATTGTAAAATGGTCTTATCTATTGGCGATTTCGTTCCAATTCACATTCCAAGTAATATTCGGCATGCTAATTACATTGCCGGTTGCCAAATTGCATTATCTCTTATAGTTTCCGAGATATGGACTATCGATAATTTACACCTTAGGCTCTGCTTCTAACTTGGGCCCAAATTGTAATATGGTCTTATCTATTGGCGATTTCGTTCCAATTCACTTTCCAAGTAATATTCGGCATGCTAATTACATTGCCGGTTGCCAAATTGCATTATCTCTTATAGTTTCCAAGATATGGACTATCGACAATTTACACCTTAGGCTCTGCTTCTAACTTGGGCCCAAATTGTAAAATGGTCTTATCTATTGGCGATTTCGTTCCAATTCACATTCCAAGTAATATTCGGCATGCTAATTACATTGCCGGTTGCCAAATTGCATTATCTCTTATAGTTTCCGAGATATGGACTATCGATAATTTACACCTTAGGCTCTGCTTCTAACTTGGGCCCAAATTGTAAAATGGTCTTATCTATTGGCGATTTCGTTCCAATTCACATTCCAAGTAATATTCGGCATGCTAATTACATTGCCGGTTGCCAAATTGCATTATCTCTTATAGTTTCCGAGATATGGACTATCGATAATTTACACCTTAGGCTCTGCTTCTAACTTGGGCCCAAATTGTAAAATGGTCTTCTCTATTGGCGATTTCGTTCCAATTCACATTCCAAGTAATATTCGGCATGCTAATTACATTGCGGGTTCCCAAATTGCATTATCTCTTATAGTTTCCGAGATATGGACTATCGATTATTTTTAACCTTAGGCTCTGCTTCTAACTTGGGCCCAAACTGTAAAATGGTCTTATCTATTGGCGATTTCGTTCCAATTCACATTCCAAGTAGTATTCGGCATGCTAATTACATTGCCGGTTGCCAAATTGCATTATCTCTTATAGTTTCCGAGATATGGACTATCGATAATTTACACCTTAGGCTCTGCTTCTAACTTGGGCCCAAGTTGTAAAATGGTCTTATCTATTGGCGATTTCATTCCAATTCACATTCCAAGTAATATTCGGCATGCTAATTACATTGCCGGTTGCCAAATTGCATTATCTCTTATAGTTTCCGAGATATGGACTATCGATAATTTACACCTTGGGCTCTGCTTCTAACTTGGGCCCAAATTGTAAAATGGTCTTATCTATTGGCGATTTCGTTCCAATTCACATTCCAAGTAATATTCGGCATGCTAATTACATTGCCGATTGCCAAATTGCATTATCTCTTATAGTTTCCGAGATATGGACTATCGATAATTTACACCTTAGGCTCTGCTTCTAACTTGGGCCCAAATTGTAAAATGGTCTTCTCTATTGGCGATTTCGTTCCAATTCACATTCCAAGTAATATTCGGCATGCTAATTACATTGCCGGTTGCCAAATTGCATTATCTCTTATAGTTTCCGAGATATGGACTATCGATAATTTACACCTTAGGCTCTGCTTCTAACTTGGGCCCAAATTGTAAAATGGTCTTATCTATTGGCGATTTCGTCCCAATTCACATTCCAAGTAATATTCGGCATGCTAATTACTTTGCCGGTTGCGAAACTGCATTATCTCTTATAGTTTCCGAGATATGGACTATCGATAATTTACACCTTAGGCTCTGCTTCTAACTTGGGCCCAAATTGTAAAATGGTCTTATCTATTGGCGATTTCGTTCCAATTCACATTCCAAGTAATATTCGGCATGCTAATTACATTGCCGGTTGCCAAATTGCATTATCTCTTATAGTTTCCGAGATATGGACTATCGATAATTTACACCTTAGTCTCTGCTTCTAACTTGGGCCCAAATGGTAATATGGTCTTATCTATTGGCGATTTCGTTCCAATTCACATTCCAAGTAATATTCGGCATGCTAATTACATTGCCGGTTGCCAAATTGCATTATCTCTTATAGTTTCCGAGATACGGACTATCGATAATTTACACCTTAGGCTCTGCTTCTAACTTGGGCCCAAATTGTAAAATGGTGTTATCTATTGGCGATTTCGTTCCAATTCACACTCCAAGTAATATTCGGCATGCTAATTACATTGCCGGTTGCGAAATTGCATTATCTCTTATAGTTTCCGAGATATGGACTATCCATAATTTACACCTTAGGCTCTGCTTCTAACTTGGGCCCAAATTGTAAAATGGTCTTATCTATTGGCGATTTCGTTCCAATTCACATTCCAAGTAATATTCGGCATGCTAATTACATTGCCGGTTGCCAAATTGCATTATCTCTTATAGTTTCCGAGATATGGACTATGGATAATTTACACCTTAGGCTCTGCTTCTAACTTGGTCCCAAATTGTAAAATGGTCTTATCTATTGGCGATTTCGTTCCAATTCACATTCCAAGTAATATTCGACATGCTAATTACATTGCCGGTGGCCAAGTTGCATTATCTCTTATAGTTTCCGAGATATGGACTATGGATAATTTACACCTTAGGCTCTGCTTCTAACTTGGGCCCAAATTGTAAAATGGTCTTATCTATTGGCGATTTCGTTCCAATTCACATTCCAAGTAATATTCGACATGCTAATTACATTGCCGGTGGCCAAGTTGCATTATCTCTTATAGTTTCCGAGATATGGACTATCGATAATTTACACCTTAGGCTCTTCTTCTAACTTGGGCCCAAATTGTAAAATGGTCTTATCTATTGGCGATTTCGTTCCAATTCACGTTCCAAGTAATATTCGGCATGCTAATTACAATGCCGGTTCCCAAATTGCATTATCTCTTATAGTTTCCGAGATATGGACTATCGATTATTTTTAACCTTAGGCTCTGCTTCTAACTTGGGCCCAAACTGTAAAATGGTCTTATCTATTGGCGATTTCGTTCCAATTCACATTCCAAGTAGTATTCGGCATGCTAATTACATTGCCGGTTGCCAAATTGCATTATCTCTTATAGTTTCCGAGATATGGACTATCGATAATTTACACCTTAGGCTCTGCTTCTAACTTGGGCCCAAATTGTAAAATGGTCTTATCTATTGGCAATTTCGTCCCAATTCACATTCCAAGTAATATTCGGCATGCTAATTACATTGCCGGTTGCCAAATTGCATTATCTCTTATAGTTTCCGAGATATGGACTATGGATAATTTACACCTTAGGCTCTGCTTCTAACTTGGGCCCAAATTGTAAAATTTTCTTATCTATTGGCGATTTCATTCCAATTCACATTCCAAGTAATATTCGGCATGCTAATTACATTGCCGGTTGCCAAATTGCATTATCTCTTATAGTTTCCGAGATATGGACTATCGATAATTTACACCTTAGGCTCTGCTTCTAACTTGGGCCCAAATTGTAAAATGGTCTTATCTATTGGCGATTTCGTTCCAATTCACATTCCAAGTTATATTCGGCATGCTAATTACATTGCCGGTTGCCAAATTGCATTATCACTTATAGTTTCCGAGATATGGACTATCGGTAATTTACACCTTAGGCTCTGCTTCTAACTTGGGCCCAAATTGTAAAATCGTCTTATCTATTGGCGATTTCGTTCCAATTCACATTCCAAGTAATATTCGGCATGCTAATTACATTGCCGGTTGCCAAATTGCATTATCTCTGATAGTTTCCGAGATATGGACTATCGATAATTTACACCTTAGGCTCTGCTTCTAACTTGGGCCCAAATTGTAAAATGGTCTTATCTATTGGCGATTTCATTCCAATTCACATTCCAAGTAATATTCGGCATGCTAATTACATTGCCGGTTGCCAAATTGCATTATCTCTTATAGTTTCCGAGATATGGACTATCGATAATTTACACCTTAGGCTCTGCTTCTAACTTGGGCCCAAATTGTAAAATGGTCTTATCTATTGGCGATTTCATTCCAATTCACATTCCAAGTAATATTCGGCATGCTAATTACATTGCCGGTTGCCAAATTGCATTATCTCTTATAGTTTCCGAGATATGGACTATCGGTAATTTACACCTTAGGCTCTGCTTCTAACTTGGGCCCAAATTGTAAAATCGTCTTATCTATTGGCGATTTCGTTCCAATTCACATTCCAAGTAATATTCGGCATGCTAATTACATTGCCGGTTGCCAAATTGCATTATCTCTTATAGTTTCCGAGATATGGACTATCGATAATTTACACCTTAGGCTCTGCTTCTAACTTGGGCCCAAATTGTAAAATGGTTTTATCTATTGGCGATTTCGTTCCAATTCACATTCCAAGTAATATTCGGCATGCTAATTACATTGCCGGTTGCCAAATTGAATTATCTCTTATAGTTTCCGAGATATGGACTATCGATAATTTACACCTTAGGCTCTGCTTCTAATTTGGGCCCAAATTGTAAAATGGTCTTATCTATTGGCGATTTCGTTCCAATTCACAATCTAAGTAATATTCGGCATGCTAATTAAATTGCCGGTTGCCAAATTGCATTATCTCTTATAGTTTCCGAGATATGGACTATCGATAATTTACACCTTAGGCTCTGCTTCTAACTTGGGCCCAAATTGTAAAATGGTCTTATCCATTGGCGATTTCGTTCCAATTCACATTCCAAGTGGTATTCGGCATGCTAATTACATTGCCGGTTGCCAAATTGCATTATCTCTTTTAGTTTCCGAGATATGGACTATCGATAATTTACACCTTAGGCTCTGCTTCTAACTTGGGCCCAAATTGTAAAATGGTCTTATCTATTGGCGATTTCGTTCCAATTCACATTCCAAGTAATATTCGGCATGCTAATTACATTGCCGGTTGCCAAATTGAATTATCTCTTATAGTTTCCGAGATATGGACTATCGATAATTTACACCTTAGGCTCTGCTTCTAACTTGGGCCCAAATTGTAAAATGGTCTTATCTATTGGCGATTTCGTTCCAATTCACATTCCAAGTGGTATTCGGCATGCTAATTACATTGCCGGTTGCCAAATTGCATTATCTCTTATAGTTTCCGAGATATGGACTATCGATAATTTACACCTTAGGCTCTGCTTCTAACTTGGGCCCAAATTGTAAAATGGTCTTATCTATTGGCGATTTCGTTCTAATTCACATTCCAAGTAATATTCGGCATGCTAATTACATTGCCGGTTGCCAAATTGCATTATCTCTTATAGTTTCCGAGATATGGACTATCGATAATTTACACCTTAGGCTCTGCTTCTAACTTGGGCCCAAATTGTAAAATGGTCTTATCTATTGGCGATTTCGTTCCAATTCACATTCCAAGTAATATTCGGCATGCTAATTACATTGCCGGTTGCCAAATTGAATTATCTCTTATAGTTTCCGAGATATGGACTATCGATAATTTACACCTTAGGCTCTGCTTCTAACTTGGGCCCAAATTGTAAAATGGTCTTATCTATTGGCGATTTCGTTCCAATTCACATTCCAAGTGGTATTCGGCATGCTAATTACATTGCCGGTTGCCAAATTGCATTATCTCTTATAGTTTCCGAGATATGGACTATCGATAATTTACACCTTAGGCTCTGCTTCTAACTTGGGCCCAAATTGTAAAATGGTCTTATCTATTGGCGATTTCGTTCCAATTCACATTCCAAGTAATATTCGGCATGCTAATTACATTGCCGGTTGCCAAATTGCATTATCTCTTATAGTTTCCGAGATATGGACTATCGATAATTTACACCTTAGGCTCTGCTTCTAACTTGGGCCCAAATTGTAATATGGTCTTATCTATTGGCGATTTCGTTCCAATTCACTTTCCAAGTAGTATTCGGCATGCTAATTACATTGCCGGTTGCCAAATTGCATTATCTCTTATAGTTTCCGAGATATGGACTATCGATAATTTACACCTTAGGCTCTGCTTCTAACTTGGGCCCAAATTGTAAAATGGTCTTATCTATTGGCAATTTCGTCCCAATTCACATTCCAAGTAATATTCGGCATGCTAATTACATTGCCAGTTGCCAAATTGCATTATCTCTTATAGTTTCCGAGATATGGACTATGGATAATTTACACCTTAGGCTCTGCTTCTAACTTGGGCCCAAATTGTAAAATTTTCTTATCTATTGGCGATTTCATTCCAATTCACATTCCAAGTAATATTCGGCATGCTAATTACATTGCCGGTTGCCAAATTGCATTATCTCTTATAGTTTCCGAGATATGGACTATCGATAATTTACACCTTAGGCTCTGCTTCTAACTTGGGCCCAAATTGTAAAATGGTCTTATCTATTGGCGATTTCGTTCCAATTCACATTCCAAGTTATATTCGGCATGCTAATTACATTGCCGGTTGCCAAATTGCATTATCACTTATAGTTTCCGAGATATGGACTATCGGTAATTTACACCTTAGGCTCTGCTTCTAACTTGGGCCCAAATTGTAAAATCGTCTTATCTATTGGCGATTTCGTTCCAATTCACATTCCAAGTAATATTCGGCATGCTAATTACATTGCCGGTTGCCAAATTGCATTATCTCTGATAGTTTCCGAGATATGGACTATCGATAATTTACACCTTAGGCTCTGCTTCTAACTTGGGCCCAAATTGTAAAATGGTCTTATCTATTGGCGATTTCATTCCAATTCACATTCCAAGTAATATTCGGCATGCTAATTACATTGCCGGTTGCCAAATTGCATTATCTCTTATAGTTTCCGAGATATGGACTATCGATAATTTACACCTTAGGCTCTGCTTCTAACTTGGGCCCAAATTGTAAAATGGTCTTATCTATTGGCGATTTCATTCCAATTCACATTCCAAGTAATATTCGGCATGCTAATTACATTGCCGGTTGCCAAATTGCATTATCTCTTATAGTTTCCGAGATATGGACTATCGGTAATTTACACCTTAGGCTCTGCTTCTAACTTGGGCCCAAATTGTAAAATCGTCTTATCTATTGGCGATTTCGTTCCAATTCACATTCCAAGTAATATTCGGCATGCTAATTACATTGCCGGTTGCCAAATTGCATTATCTCTTATAGTTTCCGAGATATGGACTATCGATAATTTACACCTTAGGCTCTGCTTCTAACTTGGGCCCAAATTGTAAAATGGTCTTATCTATTATCGATTTCGTTCCAATTCACATTCCAAGTAATATTCGGCATGCTAATTACATTGCCGGTTGCCAAATTGAATTATCTCTTATAGTTTCCGAGATATGGACTATCGATAATTTACACCTTAGGCTCTGCTTCTAACTTGGGCCCAAATTGTAAAATGGTCTTATCTATTGGCGATTTCGTTCCAATTCACAATCCAAGTAATATTCGGCATGCTAATTAAATTGCCGGTTGCCAAATTGCATTATCTCTTATAGTTTCCGAGATATGGACTATCGATAATTTACACCTTAGGCTCTGCTTCTAACTTGGGCCCAAATTGTAAAATGGTCTTATCTATTGGCGATTTCGTTCCAATTCACATTCCAAGTGGTATTCGGCATGCTAATTACATTGCCGGTTGCCAAATTGCATTATCTCTTTTAGTTTCCGAGATATGGACTATCGATAATTTACACCTTAGGCTCTGCTTCTAACTTGGGCCCAAATTGTAAAATGGTCTTATCTATTGGCGATTTCGTTCCAATTCACATTCCAAGTAATATTCGGCATGCTAATTACATTGCCGGTTGCCAAATTGAATTATCTCTTATAGTTTCCGAGATATGGACTATCGATAATTTACACCTTAGGCTCTGCTTCTAACTTGGGCCCAAATTGTAAAATGGTCTTATCTATTGGCGATTTCGTTCCAATTCACATTCCAAGTGGTATTCGGCATGCTAATTACATTGCCGGTTGCCAAATTGCATTATCTCTTATAGTTTCCGAGATATGGACTATCGATAATTTACACCTTAGGCTCTGCTTCTAACTTGGGCCCAAATTGTAAAATGGTCTTATCTATTGGCGATTTCGTTCTAATTCACATTCCAAGTAATATTCGGCATGCTAATTACATTGCCGGTTGCCAAATTGCATTATCTCTTATAGTTTCCGAGATATGGACTATCGATAATTTACACCTTAGGCTCTGCTTCTAACTTGGGCCCAAATTGTAAAATGGTCTTATCTATTGGCGATTTCGTTCCAATTCACATTCCAAGTAATATTCGGCATGCTAATTACATTGCCGGTTGCCAAATTGCATTATCTCTTATAGTTTCCGAGATATGGACTATCGATAATTTACACCTTAGGCTCTGCTTCTAACTTGGGCCCAAATTGTAATATGGTCTTATCTATTGGCGATTTCGTTCCAATTCACTTTCCAAGTAATATTCGGCATGCTAATTACATTGCCGGTTGCCAAATTGCATTATCTCTTATAGTTTCCGAGATATGGACTATCGACAATTTACACCTTAGGCTCTGCTTCTAACTTGGGCCCAAATTGTAAAATGGTCTTATCTATTGGCGATTTCGTTCCAATTCACATTCCAAGTAATATTCGGCATGCTAATTACATTGCCGGTTGCCAAATTGCATTATCTCTTATAGTTTCCGAGATATGGACTATCGATAATTTACACCTTAGGCTCTGCTTCTAACTTGGGCCCAAATTGTAAAATGGTCTTCTCTATTGGCGATTTCGTTCCAATTCACATTCCAAGTAATATTCGGCATGCTAATTACATTGCGGGTTCCCAAATTGCATTATCTCTTATAGTTTCCGAGATATGGACTATCGATTATTTTTAACCTTAGGCTCTGCTTCTAACTTGGGCCCAAACTGTAAAATGGTCTTATCTATTGGCGATTTCGTTCCAATTCACATTCCAAGTAGTATTCGGCATGCTAATTACATTGCCGGTTGCCAAATTGCATTATCTCTTATAGTTTCCGAGATATGGACTATCGATAATTTACACCTTAGGCTCTGCTTCTAACTTGGGCCCAAGTTGTAAAATGGTCTTATCTATTGGCGATTTCGTTCCAATTCACATTCCAAGTAATATTCGGCATGCTAATTACATTGCCGGTTGCCAAATTGCATTATCTCTTATAGTTTCCGAGATATGGACTATCGATAATTTACACCTTGGGCTCTGCTTCTAACTTGGGCCCAAATTGTAAAATGGTCTTATCTATTGGCGATTTCGTTCCAATTCACATTCCAAGTAATATTCGGCATGCTAATTACATTGCCGGTTGCCAAATTGCATTATCTCTTATAGTTTCCGAGATATGGACTATCGATAATTTACACCTTAGGCTCTGCTTCTAACTTGGGCCCAAATTGTAAAATGGTCTTCTCTATTGGCGATTTCGTTCCAATTCACATTCCAAGTAATATTCGGCATGCTAATTACATTGCGGGTTCCCAAATTGCATTATCTCTTATAGTTTCCGAGATATGGACTATCGATTATTTTTAACCTTAGGCTCTGCTTCTAACTTGGGCCCAAACTGTAAAATGGTCTTATCTATTGGCGATTTCGTTCCAATTCACATTCCAAGTATTATTCGGCATGCTAATTACATTGCCGGTTGCCAAATTGCATTATCTCTTATAGTTTCCGAGATATGGACTATCAATAATTTACACCTTAGGCTCTGCTTCTAACTTGGGCCCAAATTGTAAAATGGTCTTATCTATTGGCGATTTCGTCCCAATTCACATTCCAAGTAATATTCGGCATGCTAATTACATTGCCAGTTGCCAAATTGCATTATCTCTTATAGTTTCCGAGATATGGACTATGGATAATTTACACCTTAGGCTCTGCTTCTAACTTGGGCCCAAATTGTAAAATGGTCTTATCTATTGGCGATTTCATTCCAATTCACATTCCAAGTAATATTCGGCATGCTAATTACATTGCCGGTTGCCAAATTGCATTATCTCTTATAGTTTCCGAGATATGGACTATCGATAATTTACACCTTAGGCTCTGCTTCTAACTTGGGCCCAAATTGTAAAATGGTCTTATCTATTGGCGATTTCGTTCCAATTCACATTCCAAGTAATATTCGGCATGCTAATTACATTGCCGGTTGCCAAATTGCATTATCTCTTATAGTTTCCGAAATATGGACTATCGGTAATTTACACCTTAGGCTCTGCTTCTAACTTGGGCCCAAATTGTAAAATCGTCTTATCTATTGGCGATTTCGTTCCAATTCACATTCCAAGTAATATTCGGCATGCTAATTACATTGCCGGTTGCGAAACTGCATTATCTCTTATAGTTTCCGAGATATGGACTATCGATAATTTACACCTTAGGCTCTGCTTCTAACTTGGGCCCAAATTGTAAAATGGTCTTATCTATTGGCGATTTCGTTCCAATTCACATTCCAAGTAATATTCGGCATGCTAATTACATTGCCGGTTGCCAAATTGCATTATCTCTTTTAGTTTCCGAGATATGGACTATCGATAATTTACACCTTAGGCTCTGCTTCTAACTTGGGCCCAAATTGTAAAATGGTCTTATCTATTGGCGATTTCGTTCCAATTCATATTCCAAGTAATATTCGGCATGCTAATTACATTGCCGGTTGCCAAATTGCATTATCTCTTATAGTTTCCGAGATATGGACTATCGATAATTTACACCTTAGGCTCTGCTTCTAACTTGGGCCCAAATTGTAAAATGGCCTTATCTATTGGCGATTTCGTTCCAATTCACATTCCAAGTAATATTCGGCATGCTAATTACATTGCCGGTTGCCAAATTGGATTATCTCTTATAGTTTCCGAGATATGGACTATCGATAATTTACACCTTAGGCTCTGCTTCTAACTTGGGCCCAAATTGTAAAATGGTCTTATCTATTGGCGATTTCGTTCCAATTCACATTCCAAGTAATATTCGGCATGCTAATTACATTGCCGGTGGCCAAATTGAATTATCTATTATAGATTCCGAGATATGGACTATCGATAATTTACACCTTAGGCTCTGCTTCTAACTTGGGCCCAAATTGTAAAATGGTCTTACCTATTGGCGATTTCGTTCCAATTCACATTCCAAGTAATATTCGGCATGCTAAATACATTGCCGGTTGCCAAATTGCATTATCTCTTATAGTTTCCGAGATATGGACTATCGATAATTTACACCTTAGGCTCTGCTTCTAACTTGGGCCCAAATTGTAAAATGGTCTTATCTATTGGCGATTTCGTTCCAATTCACATTCCAAGTAATATTCGGCATGCTAATTACATTGCCTTTTGCCAAATTGAATTATCTCTTATAGTTTCCGAGATATGGACTATCGATAATTTACACCTTAGGCTCTGCTTCTAACTTGGGCCCAAATTGTAAAATGGTCTTATCTATTGGCGATTTCGTTCCAATTCACACTCCAAGTAATATTCGGCATGCTAATTACATTGCCGGTTGCGAAATTGCATTATCTCTTATAGTTTCCGAGATATGGACTATCGATTATTTTTAACCTTAGGCTCTGCTTCTAACTTGGGCCCAAACTGTAAAATGGTCTTATCTATTGGCGATTTCGTTCCAATTCACATTCCAAGTAATATTCGGCATGCTAATTACATTGCCGGTTGCCAAATTGCATTATCTCTTATAGTTTCCGAGATATGGACTATCGATAATTTACACCTTAGGCTCTGCTTCTAACTTGGGCCCAAATTGTAAAATGGTGTTATCTATTGGCGATTTCGTTCCAATTCACATTCCAAGTAATATTCGGCATGCTAATTACATTGCCGGTTGCCAAATTGCATTATCTCTTATAGTTTCCGAGATATGGACTATCGATAATTTACACCTTAGGCTCTGCTTCTAACTTGGGCCCAAATTGTAAAATGGTCTTCTCTATTGGCGATTTCGTTCCAATTCACATTCCAAGTAATATTCGGCATGCTAATTACATTGCGGGTTCCCAAATTGCATTATCTCTTATAGTTTCCGAGATATGGACTATCGATTATTTTTAACCTTAGGCTCTGCTTCTAACTTGGGCCCAAACTGTAAAATGGTCTTATCTATTGGCGATTTCGTTCCAATTCACATTCCAAGTAGTATTCGGCATGCTAATTACATTGCCGGTTGCCAAATTGCATTATCTCTTATAGTTTCCGAGATATGGACTATCGATAATTTACACCTTAGGCTCTGCTTCTAACTTGGGCCCAAGTTGTAAAATGGTCTTATCTATTGGCGATTTCGTTCCAATTCACATTCCAAGTAATATTCGGCATGCTAATTACATTGCCGGTTGCCAAATTGCATTATCTCTTATAGTTTCCGAGATATGGACTATCGATAATTTACACCTTGGGCTCTGCTTCTAACTTGGGCCCAAATTGTAAAATGGTCTTATCTATTGGCGATTTCGTTCCAATTCACATTCCAAGTAATATTCGGCATGCTAATTACATTGCCGGTTGCCAAATTGCATTATCTCTTATAGTTTCCGAGATATGGACTATCGATAATTTACACCTTAGGCTCTGCTTCTAACTTGGGCCCAAATTGTAAAATGGTCTTCTCTATTGGCGATTTCGTTCCAATTCACATTCCAAGTAATATTCGGCATGCTAATTACATTGCGGGTTCCCAAATTGCATTATCTCTTATAGTTTCCGAGATATGGACTATCGATTATTTTTAACCTTAGGCTCTGCTTCTAACTTGGGCCCAAACTGTAAAATGGTCTTATCTATTGGCGATTTCGTTCCAATTCACATTCCAAGTAGTATTCGGCATGCTAATTACATTGCCGGTTGCCAAATTGCATTATCTCTTATAGTTTCCGAGATATGGACTATCAATAATTTACACCTTAGGCTCTGCTTCTAACTTGGGCCCAAATTGTAAAATGGTCTTATCTATTGGCGATTTCGTCCCAATTCACATTCCAAGTAATATTCGGCATGCTAATTACATTGCCAGTTGCCAAATTGCATTATCTCTTATAGTTTCCGAGATATGGACTATGGATAATTTACACCTTAGGCTCTGCTTCTAACTTGGGCCCAAATTGTAAAATGGTCTTATCTATTGGCGATTTCATTCCAATTCACATTCCAAGTAATATTCGGCATGCTAATTACATTGCCGGTTGCCAAATTGCATTATCTCTTATAGTTTCCGAGATATGGACTATCGATAATTTACACCTTAGGCTCTGCTTCTAACTTGGGCCCAAATTGTAAAATGGTCTTATCTATTGGCGATTTCGTTCCAATTCACATTCCAAGTAATATTCGGCATGCTAATTACATTGCCGGTTGCCAAATTGCATTATCTCTTATAGTTTCCGAAATATGGACTATCGGTAATTTACACCTTAGGCTCTGCTTCTAACTTGGGCCCAAAGTGTAAAATCGTCTTATCTATTGGCGATTTCGTTCCAATTCACATTCCAAGTAATATTCGGCATGCTAATTACATTGCCGGTTGCGAAACTGCATTATCTCTTATAGTTTCCGAGATATGGACTATCGATAATTTACACCTTAGGCTCTGCTTCTAACTTGGGCCCAAATTGTAAAATGGTCTTATCTATTGGCGATTTCGTTCCAATTCACATTCCAAGTAATATTCGGCATGCTAATTACATTGCCGGTTGCCAAATTGCATTATCTCTTTTAGTTTCCGAGATATGGACTATCGATAATTTACACCTTAGGCTCTGCTTCTAACTTGGGCCCAAATTGTAAAATGGTCTTATCTATTGGCGATTTCGTTCCAATTCATATTCCAAGTAATATTCGGCATGCTAATTACATTGCCGGTTGCCAAATTGCATTATCTCTTATAGTTTCCGAGATATGGACTATCGATAATTTACACCTTAGGCTCTGCTTCTAACTTGGGCCCAAATTGTAAAATGGCCTTATCTATTGGCGATTTCGTTCCAATTCACATTCCAAGTAATATTCGGCATGCTAATTACATTGCCGGTTGCCAAATTGGATTATCTCTTATAGTTTCCGAGATATGGACTATCGATAATTTACACCTTAGGCTCTGCTTCTAACTTGGGCCCAAATTGTAAAATGGTCTTATCTATTGGCGATTTCGTTCCAATTCACATTCCAAGTAATATTCGGCATGCTAATTACATTGCCGGTGGCCAAATTGAATTATCTATTATAGATTCCGAGATATGGACTATCGATAATTTACACCTTAGGCTCTGCTTCTAACTTGGGCCCAAATTGTAAAATGGTCATACCTATTGGCGATTTCGTTCCAATTCACATTCCAAGTAATATTCGGCATGCTAAATACATTGCCGGTTGCCAAATTGCATTATCTCTTATAGTTTCCGAGATATGGACTATCGATAATTTACACCTTAGGCTCTGCTTCTAACTTGGGGCCAAATTGTAAAATGGTCTTATCTATTGGCGATTTCGTTCCAATTCACATTCCAAGTAATATTCGGCATGCTAATTACATTGCCGGTTGCCAAATTGTATTATCTCTTATAGTTTCCGAGATATAGACTATCGGTAATTTACACCTTAGGCTCTGCTTCTAACTTGGGCCCAAATTGTAAAATCGTCTTATCTATTGGCGATTTCGTTCCAATTCACATTCCAAGTAATATTCGGCATGCTGATTACATTGCCGGTTGCCAAATTGCATTATCTCTTATAGTTTCCGAGATATGGACTATCGATAATTTACACCTTAGGCTCTGCTTCTAACTTGGGCCCAAATTGTAAAATGGTCTTATCTATTGGCGATTTCGTTCCAATTCACATTCCAAGTAATATTCGGCATGCTAATTACATTGCCTTTTGCCAAATTGAATTATCTCTTATAGTTTCCGAGATATGGACTATCGATAATTTACACCTTAGGCTCTGCTTCTAACTTGGGCCCAAATTGTAAAATGGTCTTATCTATTGGCGATTTCGTTCCAATTCACACTCCAAGTAATATTCGGCATGCTAATTACATTGCCGGTTGCGAAATTGCATTATCTCTTATAGTTTCCGAGATATGGACTATCCATAATTTACACCTTAGGCTCTGCTTCTAACTTGGGCCCAAATTGTAAAATGGTCTTATCTATTGGCGATTTCGTTCCAATTCACATTCCAAGTAATATTCGGCATGCTAATTACATTGCCGGTTGCCAAATTGCATTATCTCTTATAGTTTCCGAGATATGGACTATGGATAATTTACACCTTAGGCTCTGCTTCTAACTTGGGCCCAAATTGTAAAATGGTCTTATCTATTGGCGATTTCGTTCCAATTCACATTCCAAGTAATATTCGGCATGCTAATTACAATGCCGGTTCCCAAATTGCATTATCTCTTATAGTTTCCGAGATATGGACTATCGATTATTTTTAACCTTAGGCTCTGCTTCTAACTTGGGCCCAAACTGTAAAATGGTCTTATCTATTGGCGATTTCGTTCCAATTCACATTCCAAGTAGTATTCGGCATGCTAATTACATTGCCGGTTGCCAAATTGCATTATCTCTTATAGTTTCCGAGATATGGACTATCGATAATTTACACCTTAGGCTCTGCTTCTAACTTGGGCCCAAATTGTAAAATGGTCTTATCTATTGGCGATTTCGTCCCAATTCACATTCCAAGTAATATTCGGCATGCTAATTACATTGCCAGTTGCCAAATTGCATTATCTCTTATAGTTTCCGAGATATGGACTATGGATAATTTACACCTTAGGCTCTGCTTCTAACTTGGGCCCAAATTGTAAAATTTTCTTATCTATTGGCGATTTCATTCCAATTCACATTCCAAGTAATATTCGGCATGCTAATTACATTGCCGGTTGCCAAATTGCATTATCTCTTATAGTTTCCGAGATATGGACTATCGATAATTTACACCTTAGGCTCTGCTTCTAACTTGGGCCCAAATTGTAAAATGGTCTTATCTATTGGCGATTTCGTTCCAATTCACATTCCAAGTAATATTCGGCATGCTAATTACATTGCCGGTTGCCAAATTGCATTATCACTTATAGTTTCCGAGATATGGACTATCGGTAATTTACACCTTAGGCTCTGCTTCTAACTTGGGCCCAAATTGTAAAATGGTCTTATCTATTGGCGATTTCGTTCCAATTCACATTCCAAGTAATATTCGGCATGCTAATTACATTGCCGGTTGCCAAATTGAATTATCTCTTATAGTTTCCGAGATATGGACTATCGATAATTTACACCTTAGGCTCTGCTTCTAACTTGGGCCCAAATTGTAAAATGGTCTTATCTATTGGCGATTTCGTTCCAATTCACATTCCAAGTGGTATTCGGCATGCTAATTACATTGCCGGTTGCCAAATTGCATTATCTCTTATAGTTTCCGAGATATGGACTATCGATAATTTACACCTTAGGCTCTGCTTCTAACTTGGGCCCAAATTGTAAAATGGTCTTATCTATTGGCGATTTCGTTCCAATTCACATTCCAAGTAATATTCGGCATGCTAATTACATTGCCGGTTGCCAAATTGCATTATCTCTTATAGTTTCCGAGATATGGACTATCGATAATTTACACCTTAGGCTCTGCTTCTAACTTGGGCCCAAATTGTAAAATGGTCTTATCTATTGGCGATTTCGTCCCAATTCACATTCCAAGTAATATTCGGCATGCTAATTACATTGCCGGTTGCGAAACTGCATTATCTCTTATAGTTTCCGAGATATGGACTATCGATAATTTACACCTTAGGCTCTGCTTCTAACTTGGGCCCAAATTGTAAAATGGTCTTTTCTATTGGCGATTTCGTTCCAATTCACATTCCAAGTAATATTCGGCATGCTAATTACATTGCCGGTTGCCAAATTGCATTATCTCTTTTAGTTTCCGAGATATGGACTATCGATAATTTACACCTTAGGCTCTGCTTCTAACTTGGGCCCAAATTGTAAAATGGTCTTATCTATTGGCGATTTCGTTCCAATTCACATTCCAAGTAATATTCGGCATGCTAATTACATTGCCGGTTGCCAAATTGAATTATCTCTTATAGTTTCCGAGATATGGACTATCGATAATTTACACCTTAGGCTCTGCTTCTAACTTGGGCCCAAATTGTAAAATGGTCTTATCTATTGGCGATTTCGTTCCAATTCACATTCCAAGTGGTATTCGGCATGCTAATTACATTGCCGGTTGCCAAATTGCATTATCTCTTATAGTTTCCGAGATATGGACTATCGATAATTTACACCTTAGGCTCTGCTTCTAACTTGGGCCCAAATTGTAAAATGGTCTTATCTATTGGCGATTTCGTTCCAATTTACATTCCAAGTAATATTCGGCATGCTAATTACATTGCCGGTTGCCAAATTGCATTATCTCTGATAGTTTCCGAGATATGGACTATCGATAATTTACACCTTAGGCTCTGCTTCTAACTTGGGCCCAAATTGTAAAATCGTCTTATCTATTGGCGATTTCGTTCCAATTCACATTCCAAGTAATATTCGGCATGCTAATTACATTGCCGGTTGCCAAATTGCATTATCTCTTATAGTTTCCGAGATATGGACTATCGATAATTTACACCTTAGGCTCTGCTTCTAACTTGGGCCCAAATTGTAAAATGGTTTTATCTATTGGCGATTTCGTTCCAATTCACATTCCAAGTAATATTCGGCATGCTAATTACATTGCCGGTTGCCAAATTGAATTATCTCTTATAGTTTCCGAGATATGGACTATCGATAATTTACACCTTAGGCTCTGCTTCTAACTTGGGCACAAATTGTAAAATGGTCTTATCTATTGGCGATTTCGTTCCAATTCACATTCCAAGTGGTATTCGGCATGCTAATTACATTGCCGGTTGCCAAATTGCATTATCTCTTATAGTTTCCGAGATATGGACTATCGATAATTTACACCTTAGGCTCTGCTTCTAACTTGGGCCCAAATTGTAAAATGGTCTTATCTATTGGCGATTTCGTTCCAATTCACATTCCAAGTAATATTCGGCATGCTAATTAAATTGCCGGTTGCCAAATTGAATTATCTCTTATAGTTTCCGAGATATGGACTATCGATAATTTACACCTTAGGCTCTGCTTCTAACTTGGGCCCAAATTGTAAAATGGTCTTATCTATTGGCGATTCCGTTCCAATTCACATTCCAAGTGGTATTCGGCATGCTAATTACATTGCCGGTTGCCAAATTGCATTATCTCTTATAGTTTCCGAGATATGGACTATCGATAATTTACACCTTAGGCTCTGCTTCTAACTTGGGCCCAAATTGTAAAATGGTCTTATCTATTGGCGATTTCGTTCCAATTCACACTCCAAGTAATATTCGGCATGCTAATTACATTGCCGGTTGCGAAATTGCATTATCTCTTATAGTTTCCGAGATATGGACTATCGATAATTTACACCTTAGGCTCTGCTTCTAACTTGGGCCCAAATTGTAAAATGGTCTTATCTATTGGCGATTTCGTTCCAATTCACATTCCAAGTAATATTCGGCATGCTAATTACATTGCCGGTTGCCAAATTGCATTATCTCTTATAGTTTCCGAGATATGGACTATGGATAATTTACACCTTAGGCTCTGCTTCTAACTTGGTCCCAAATTGTAAAATGGTCTTATCTATTGGCGATTTCGTTCCAATTCACATTCCAAGTAATATACGGCATGCTAATTACATTGCCGGTTGCCAAATTGCATTATCTCTTATAGTTTCCGAGATATGGACTATCGATAATTTACACCTTAGGCTCTGCTTCTAACTTGGGCCCAAATTGTA
Organism: Rhynchophorus ferrugineus; assembly: GCF_030347505.1. NCBI lineage: Eukaryota > Metazoa > Arthropoda > Insecta > Coleoptera > Curculionidae > Rhynchophorus > Rhynchophorus ferrugineus. The sequence goes on along the minus strand of NW_027472747.1, from coordinate 193,787 downwards.
AAATGGTCTTATCTATTGGCGATTTCGTTCCAATTCACATTCCAAGTAATATTCGACATGCTAATTACATTGCCGGTGGTCAAGTTGCATTATCTCTTATAGTTTCCGAGATATGGACTATCGATAATTTACACCTTAGGCTCTGCTTCTAACTTGGGCCCAAATTGTAAAATGGTCTTATCTATTGGCGATTTCGTTCCAATTCACATTCCAAGTAATATTCGGCATGCTAATTACAATGCCGGTTCCCAAATTGCATTATCTCTTATAGTTTCCGAGATATGGACTATCGATTATTTTTAACCTTAGGCTCTGCTTCTAACTTGGGCCCAAACTGTAAAATGGTCTTATCTATTGGCGATTTCGTTCCAATTCACATTCCAAGTAGTATTCGGCATGCTAATTACATTGCCGGTTGCCAAATTGCATTATCTCTTATAGTTTCCGAGATATGGACTATCGATAATTTACACCTTAGGCTCTGCTTCTAACTTGGGCCCAAATTGTAAAATGGTCTTATCTATTGGCGATTTCGTCCCAATTCACATTCCAAGTAATATTCGGCATGCTAATTACATTGCCAGTTGCCAAATTGCATTATCTCTTATAGTTTCCGAGATATGGACTATGGATAATTTACACCTTAGGCTCTGCTTCTAACTTGGGCCCAAATTGTAAAATTTTCTTATCTATTGGCGATTTCATTCCAATTCACATTCCAAGTAATATTCGGCATGCTAATTACATTGCCGGTTGCCAAATTGCATTATCTCTTATAGTTTCCGAGATATGGACTATCGATAATTTACACCTTAGGCTCTGCTTCTAACTTGGGCCCAAATTGTAAAATGGTCTTATCTATTGGCGATTTCGTTCCAATTCACATTCCAAGTAATATTCGGCATGCTAATTACATTGCCGGTTGCCAAATTGCATTATCACTTATAGTTTCCGAGATATGGACTATCGGTAATTTACACCTTAGGCTCTGCTTCTAACTTGGGCCCAAATTGTAAAATGGTCTTATCTATTGGCGATTTCGTTCCAATTCACATTCCAAGTAATATTCGGCATGCTAATTACATTGCCGGTTGCCAAATTGCATTATCACTTATAGTTTCCGAGATATGGACTATCGGTAATTTACACCTTAGGCTCTGCTTCTAACTTGGGCCCAAATTGTAAAATGGTCTTATCTATTGGCGATTTCGTTCCAATTCACATTCCAAGTAATATTCGGCATGCTAATTACATTGCCGGTTGCCAAATTGCATTATCTCTTATAGTTTCCGAGATATGGACTATGGATAATTTACACCTTAGGCTCTGCTTCTAACTTGGTCCCAAATTGTAAAATGGTCTTATCTATTGGCGATTTCGTTCCAATTCACATTCCAAGTAATATACGGCATGCTAATTACATTGCCGGTTGCCAAATTGCATTATCTCTTATAGTTTCCGAGATATGGACTATCGATAATTTACACCTTAGGCTCTGCTTCTAACTTGGGCCCAAATTGTAAAATGGTCTTATCTATTGGCGATTTCGTTCCAATTCACATTCCAAGTAATATTCGACATGCTAATTACATTGCCGGTGGTCAAGTTGCATTATCTCTTATAGTTTCCGAGATATGGACTATCGATAATTTACACCTTAGGCTCTGCTTCTAACTTGGGCCCAAATTGTAAAATGGTCTTATCTATTGGCGATTTCGTTCCAATTCACATTCCAAGTAATATTCGGCATGCTAATTACAATGCCGGTTCCCAAATTGCATTATCTCTTATAGTTTCCGAGATATGGACTATCGATTATTTTTAACCTTAGGCTCTGCTTCTAACTTGGGCCCAAACTGTAAAATGGTCTTATCTATTGGCGATTTCGTTCCAATTCACATTCCAAGTAGTATTCGGCATGCTAATTACATTGCCGGTTGCCAAATTGCATTATCTCTTATAGTTTCCGAGATATGGACTATCGATAATTTACACCTTAGGCTCTGCTTCTAACTTGGGCCCAAATTGTAAAATGGTCTTATCTATTGGCGATTTCGTCCCAATTCACATTCCAAGTAATATTCGGCATGCTAATTACATTGCCAGTTGCCAAATTGCATTATCTCTTATAGTTTCCGAGATATGGACTATGGATAATTTACACCTTAGGCTCTGCTTCTAACTTGGGCCCAAATTGTAAAATTTTCTTATCTATTGGCGATTTCATTCCAATTCACATTCCAAGTAATATTCGGCATGCTAATTACATTGCCGGTTGCCAAATTGCATTATCTCTTATAGTTTCCGAGATATGGACTATCGATAATTTACACCTTAGGCTCTGCTTCTAACTTGGGCCCAAATTGTAAAATGGTCTTATCTATTGGCGATTTCGTTCCAATTCACATTCCAAGTAATATTCGGCATGCTAATTACATTGCCGGTTGCCAAATTGCATTATCACTTATAGTTTCCGAGATATGGACTATCGGTAATTTACACCTTAGGCTCTGCTTCTAACTTGGGCCCAAATTGTAAAATGGTCTTATCTATTGGCGATTTCGTTCCAATTCACATTCCAAGTAATATTCGGCATGCTAATTACATTGCCGGTTGCCAAATTGCATTATCACTTATAGTTTCCGAGATATGGACTATCGGTAATTTACACCTTAGGCTCTGCTTCTAACTTGGGCCCAAATTGTAAAATGGTCTTATCTATTGGCGATTTCGTTCCAATTCACATTCCAAGTAATATTCGGCATGCTAATTACATTGCCGGTTGCCAAATTGAATTATCTCTTATAGTTTCCGAGATATGGACTATCGATAATTTACACCTTAGGCTCTGCTTCTAACTTGGGCCCAAATTGTAAAATGGTCTTATCTATTGGCGATTTCGTTCCAATTCACATTCCAAGTGGTATTCGGCATGCTAATTACATTGCCGGTTGCCAAATTGCATTATCTCTTATAGTTTCCGAGATATGGACTATCGATAATTTACACCTTAGGCTCTGCTTCTAACTTGGGCCCAAATTGTAAAATGGTCTTATCTATTGGCGATTTCGTTCCAATTCACATTCCAAGTAATATTCGGCATGCTAATTACATTGCCGGTTGCCAAATTGCATTATCTCTTATAGTTTCCGAGATATGGACTATCGATAATTTACACCTTAGGCTCTGCTTCTAACTTGGGCCCAAATTGTAAAATGGTCTTATCTATTGGCGATTTCGTTCCAATTCACATTCCAAGTAATATTCGGCATGCTAATTACATTGCCGGTTGCCAAATTGCATTATCACTTATAGTTTCCGAGATATGGACTATCGGTAATTTACACCTTAGGCTCTGCTTCTAACTTGGGCCCAAATTGTAAAATGGTCTTATCTATTGGCGATTTCGTTCCAATTCACATTCCAAGTAATATTCGGCATGCTAATTACATTGCCGGTTGCCAAATTGAATTATCTCTTATAGTTTCCGAGATATGGACTATCGATAATTTACACCTTAGGCTCTGCTTCTAACTTGGGCCCAAATTGTAAAATGGTCTTATCTATTGGCGATTTCGTTCCAATTCACATTCCAAGTGGTATTCGGCATGCTAATTACATTGCCGGTTGCCAAATTGCATTATCTCTTATAGTTTCCGAGATATGGACTATCGATAATTTACACCTTAGGCTCTGCTTCTAACTTGGGCCCAAATTGTAAAATGGTCTTATCTATTGGCGATTTCGTTCCAATTCACATTCCAAGTAATATTCGGCATGCTAATTACATTGCCGGTTGCCAAATTGCATTATCTCTTATAGTTTCCGAGATATGGACTATCGATAATTTACACCTTAGGCTCTGCTTCTAACTTGGGCCCAAATTGTAAAATGGTCTTATCTATTGGCGATTTCGTCCCAATTCACATTCCAAGTAATATTCGGCATGCTAATTACATTGCCGGTTGCGAAACTGCATTATCTCTTATAGTTTCCGAGATATGGACTATCGATAATTTACACCTTAGGCTCTGCTTCTAACTTGGGCCCAAATTGTAAAATGGTCTTATCTATTGGCGATTTCGTTCCAATTCACATTCCAAGTAATATTCGGCATGCTAATTACATTGCCGGTTGCCAAATTGCATTATCTCTTTTAGTTTCCGAGATATGGACTATCGATAATTTACACCTTAGGCTCTGCTTCTAACTTGGGCCCAAATTGTAAAATGGTCTTATCTATTGGCGATTTCGTTCCAATTCACATTCCAAGTAATATTCGGCATGCTAATTACATTGCCGGTTGCCAAATTGAATTATCTCTTATAGTTTCCGAGATATGGACTATCGATAATTTACACCTTAGGCTCTGCTTCTAACTTGGGCCCAAATTGTAAAATGGTCTTATCTATTGGCGATTTCGTTCCAATTCACATTCCAAGTGGTATTCGGCATGCTAATTACATTGCCGGTTGCCAAATTGCATTATCTCTTATAGTTTCCGAGATATGGACTATCGATAATTTACACCTTAGGCTCTGCTTCTAACTTGGGCCCAAATTGTAAAATGGTCTTATCTATTGGCGATTTCGTTCCAATTTACATTCCAAGTAATATTCGGCATGCTAATTACATTGCCGGTTGCCAAATTGCATTATCTCTGATAGTTTCCGAGATATGGACTATCGATAATTTACACCTTAGGCTCTGCTTCTAACTTGGGCCCAAATTGTAAAATTTTCTTATCTATTGGCGATTTCATTCCAATTCACATTCCAAGTAATATTCGGCATGCTAATTACATTGCCGGTTGCCAAATTGCATTATCTCTTATAGTTTCCGAGATATGGACTATCGATAATTTACACCTTAGGCTCTGCTTCTAACTTGGGCCCAAATTGTAAAATGGTCTTATCTATTGGCGATTTCGTTCCAATTCACATTCCAAGTAATATTCGGCATGCTAATTACATTGCCGGTTGCCAAATTGCATTATCACTTATAGTTTCCGAGATATGGACTATCGGTAATTTACACCTTAGGCTCTGCTTCTAACTTGGGCCCAAATTGTAAAATGGTCTTATCTATTGGCGATTTCGTTCCAATTCACATTCCAAGTAATATTCGGCATGCTAATTACATTGCCGGTTGCCAAATTGAATTATCTCTTATAGTTTCCGAGATATGGACTATCGATAATTTACACCTTAGGCTCTGCTTCTAACTTGGGCCCAAATTGTAAAATGGTCTTATCTATTGGCGATTTCGTTCCAATTCACATTCCAAGTGGTATTCGGCATGCTAATTACATTGCCGGTTGCCAAATTGCATTATCTCTTATAGTTTCCGAGATATGGACTATCGATAATTTACACCTTAGGCTCTGCTTCTAACTTGGGCCCAAATTGTAAAATGGTTTTATCTATTGGCGATTTCGTTCCAATTCACATTCCAAGTAATATTCGGCATGCTAATTACATTGCCGGTTGCCAAATTGAATTATCTCTTATAGTTTCCGAGATATGGACTATCGATAATTTACACCTTAGGCTCTGCTTCTAACTTGGGCACAAATTGTAAAATGGTCTTATCTATTGGCGATTTCGTTCCAATTCACATTCCAAGTGGTATTCGGCATGCTAATTACATTGCCGGTTGCCAAATTGCATTATCTCTTATAGTTTCCGAGATATGGACTATCGATAATTTACACCTTAGGCTCTGCTTCTAACTTGGGCCCAAATTGTAAAATGGTCTTATCTATTGGCGATTTCGTTCCAATTCACATTCCAAGTAATATTCGGCATGCTAATTAAATTGCCGGTTGCCAAATTGCATTATCTCTTATAGTTTCCGAGATATGGACTATCGATAATTTACACCTTAGGCTCTGCTTCTAACTTGGGCCCAAATTGTAAAATGGTCTTATCTATTGGCGATTTCGTTCCAATTCACATTCCAAGTGGTATTCGGCATGCTAATTACATTGCCGGTTGCCAAATTGCATTATCTCTTATAGTTTCCGAGATATGGACTATCGATAATTTACACCTTAGGCTCTGCTTCTAACTTGGGCCCAAATTGTAAAATGGTCTTATCTATTGGCGATTTCGTTCCAATTCACACTCCAAGTAATATTCGGCATGCTAATTACATTGCCGGTTGCGAAATTGCATTATCTCTTATAGTTTCCGAGATATGGACTATCCATAATTTACACCTTAGGCTCTGCTTCTAACTTGGGCCCAAATTGTAAAATGGTCTTATCTATTGGCGATTTCGTTCCAATTCACATTCCAAGTAATATTCGGCATGCTAATTACATTGCCGGTTGCCAAATTGCATTATCTCTTATAGTTTCCGAGATATGGACTATGGATAATTTACACCTTAGGCTCTGCTTCTAACTTGGTCCCAAATTGTAAAATGGTCTTATCTATTGGCGATTTCGTTCCAATTCACATTCCAAGTAATATACGGCATGCTAATTACATTGCCGGTTGCCAAATTGCATTATCTCTTATAGTTTCCGAGATATGGACTATCGATAATTTACACCTTAGGCTCTGCTTCTAACTTGGGCCCAAATTGTAAAATGGTCTTATCTATTGGCGATTTCGTTCCAATTCACATTCCAAGTAATATTCGACATGCTAATTACATTGCCGGTGGTCAAGTTGCATTATCTCTTATAGTTTCCGAGATATGGACTATCGATAATTTACACCTTAGGCTCTGCTTCTAACTTGGGCCCAAATTGTAAAATGGTCTTATCTATTGGCGATTTCGTTCCAATTCACATTCCAAGTAATATTCGGCATGCTAATTACAATGCCGGTTCCCAAATTGCATTATCTCTTATAGTTTCCGAGATATGGACTATCGATTATTTTTAACCTTAGGCTCTGCTTCTAACTTGGGCCCAAACTGTAAAATGGTCTTATCTATTGGCGATTTCGTTCCAATTCACATTCCAAGTAGTATTCGGCATGCTAATTACATTGCCGGTTGCCAAATTGCATTATCTCTTATAGTTTCCGAGATATGGACTATCGATAATTTACACCTTAGGCTCTGCTTCTAACTTGGGCCCAAATTGTAAAATGGTCTTATCTATTGGCGATTTCGTCCCAATTCACATTCCAAGTAATATTCGGCATGCTAATTACATTGCCAGTTGCCAAATTGCATTATCTCTTATAGTTTCCGAGATATGGACTATGGATAATTTACACCTTAGGCTCTGCTTCTAACTTGGGCCCAAATTGTAAAATTTTCTTATCTATTGGCGATTTCATTCCAATTCACATTCCAAGTAATATTCGGCATGCTAATTACATTGCCGGTTGCCAAATTGCATTATCTCTTATAGTTTCCGAGATATGGACTATCGATAATTTACACCTTAGGCTCTGCTTCTAACTTGGGCCCAAATTGTAAAATGGTCTTATCTATTGGCGATTTCGTTCCAATTCACATTCCAAGTAATATTCGGCATGCTAATTACATTGCCGGTTGCCAAATTGCATTATCACTTATAGTTTCCGAGATATGGACTATCGGTAATTTACACCTTAGGCTCTGCTTCTAACTTGGGCCCAAATTGTAAAATGGTCTTATCTATTGGCGATTTCGTTCCAATTCACATTCCAAGTAATATTCGGCATGCTAATTACATTGCCGGTTGCCAAATTGCATTATCACTTATAGTTTCCGAGATATGGACTATCGGTAATTTACACCTTAGGCTCTGCTTCTAACTTGGGCCCAAATTGTAAAATGGTCTTATCTATTGGCGATTTCGTTCCAATTCACATTCCAAGTAATATTCGGCATGCTAATTACATTGCCGGTTGCCAAATTGAATTATCTCTTATAGTTTCCGAGATATGGACTATCGATAATTTACACCTTAGGCTCTGCTTCTAACTTGGGCCCAAATTGTAAAATGGTCTTATCTATTGGCGATTTCGTTCCAATTCACATTCCAAGTGGTATTCGGCATGCTAATTACATTGCCGGTTGCCAAATTGCATTATCTCTTATAGTTTCCGAGATATGGACTATCGATAATTTACACCTTAGGCTCTGCTTCTAACTTGGGCCCAAATTGTAAAATGGTCTTATCTATTGGCGATTTCGTTCCAATTCACATTCCAAGTAATATTCGGCATGCTAATTACATTGCCGGTTGCCAAATTGCATTATCTCTTATAGTTTCCGAGATATGGACTATCGATAATTTACACCTTAGGCTCTGCTTCTAACTTGGGCCCAAATTGTAAAATGGTCTTATCTATTGGCGATTTCGTTCCAATTCACATTCCAAGTAATATTCGGCATGCTAATTACATTGCCGGTTGCCAAATTGCATTATCACTTATAGTTTCCGAGATATGGACTATCGGTAATTTACACCTTAGGCTCTGCTTCTAACTTGGGCCCAAATTGTAAAATGGTCTTATCTATTGGCGATTTCGTTCCAATTCACATTCCAAGTAATATTCGGCATGCTAATTACATTGCCGGTTGCCAAATTGAATTATCTCTTATAGTTTCCGAGATATGGACTATCGATAATTTACACCTTAGGCTCTGCTTCTAACTTGGGCCCAAATTGTAAAATGGTCTTATCTATTGGCGATTTCGTTCCAATTCACATTCCAAGTGGTATTCGGCATGCTAATTACATTGCCGGTTGCCAAATTGCATTATCTCTTATAGTTTCCGAGATATGGACTATCGATAATTTACACCTTAGGCTCTGCTTCTAACTTGGGCCCAAATTGTAAAATGGTCTTATCTATTGGCGATTTCGTTCCAATTCACATTCCAAGTAATATTCGGCATGCTAATTACATTGCCGGTTGCCAAATTGCATTATCTCTTATAGTTTCCGAGATATGGACTATCGATAATTTACACCTTAGGCTCTGCTTCTAACTTGGGCCCAAATTGTAAAATGGTCTTATCTATTGGCGATTTCGTCCCAATTCACATTCCAAGTAATATTCGGCATGCTAATTACATTGCCGGTTGCGAAACTGCATTATCTCTTATAGTTTCCGAGATATGGACTATCGATAATTTACACCTTAGGCTCTGCTTCTAACTTGGGCCCAAATTGTAAAATGGTCTTATCTATTGGCGATTTCGTTCCAATTCACATTCCAAGTAATATTCGGCATGCTAATTACATTGCCGGTTGCCAAATTGCATTATCTCTTTTAGTTTCCGAGATATGGACTATCGATAATTTACACCTTAGGCTCTGCTTCTAACTTGGGCCCAAATTGTAAAATGGTCTTATCTATTGGCGATTTCGTTCCAATTCACATTCCAAGTAATATTCGGCATGCTAATTACATTGCCGGTTGCCAAATTGAATTATCTCTTATAGTTTCCGAGATATGGACTATCGATAATTTACACCTTAGGCTCTGCTTCTAACTTGGGCCCAAATTGTAAAATGGTCTTATCTATTGGCGATTTCGTTCCAATTCACATTCCAAGTGGTATTCGGCATGCTAATTACATTGCCGGTTGCCAAATTGCATTATCTCTTATAGTTTCCGAGATATGGACTATCGATAATTTACACCTTAGGCTCTGCTTCTAACTTGGGCCCAAATTGTAAAATGGTCTTATCTATTGGCGATTTCGTTCCAATTTACATTCCAAGTAATATTCGGCATGCTAATTACATTGCCGGTTGCCAAATTGCATTATCTCTGATAGTTTCCGAGATATGGACTATCGATAATTTACACCTTAGGCTCTGCTTCTAACTTGGGCCCAAATTGTAAAATTTTCTTATCTATTGGCGATTTCATTCCAATTCACATTCCAAGTAATATTCGGCATGCTAATTACATTGCCGGTTGCCAAATTGCATTATCTCTTATAGTTTCCGAGATATGGACTATCGATAATTTACACCTTAGGCTCTGCTTCTAACTTGGGCCCAAATTGTAAAATGGTCTTATCTATTGGCGATTTCGTTCCAATTCACATTCCAAGTAATATTCGGCATGCTAATTACATTGCCGGTTGCCAAATTGCATTATCACTTATAGTTTCCGAGATATGGACTATCGGTAATTTACACCTTAGGCTCTGCTTCTAACTTGGGCCCAAATTGTAAAATGGTCTTATCTATTGGCGATTTCGTTCCAATTCACATTCCAAGTAATATTCGGCATGCTAATTACATTGCCGGTTGCCAAATTGAATTATCTCTTATAGTTTCCGAGATATGGACTATCGATAATTTACACCTTAGGCTCTGCTTCTAACTTGGGCCCAAATTGTAAAATGGTCTTATCTATTGGCGATTTCGTTCCAATTCACATTCCAAGTGGTATTCGGCATGCTAATTACATTGCCGGTTGCCAAATTGCATTATCTCTTATAGTTTCCGAGATATGGACTATCGATAATTTACACCTTAGGCTCTGCTTCTAACTTGGGCCCAAATTGTAAAATGGTCTTATCTATTGGCGATTTCGTTCCAATTCACATTCCAAGTAATATTCGGCATGCTAATTACATTGCCGGTTGCCAAATTGCATTATCTCTTATAGTTTCCGAGATATGGACTATCGATAATTTACACCTTAGGCTCTGCTTCTAACTTGGGCCCAAATTGTAAAATGGTCTTATCTATTGGCGATTTCGTCCCAATTCACATTCCAAGTAATATTCGGCATGCTAATTACATTGCCGGTTGCGAAACTGCATTATCTCTTATAGTTTCCGAGATATGGACTATCGATAATTTACACCTTAGGCTCTGCTTCTAACTTGGGCCCAAATTGTAAAATGGTCTTATCTATTGGCGATTTCGTTCCAATTCACATTCCAAGTAATATTCGGCATGCTAATTACATTGCCGGTTGCCAAATTGCATTATCTCTTTTAGTTTCCGAGATATGGACTATCGATAATTTACACCTTAGGCTCTGCTTCTAACTTGGGCCCAAATTGTAAAATGGTCTTATCTATTGGCGATTTCGTTCCAATTCACATTCCAAGTAATATTCGGCATGCTAATTACATTGCCGGTTGCCAAATTGAATTATCTCTTATAGTTTCCGAGATATGGACTATCGATAATTTACACCTTAGGCTCTGCTTCTAACTTGGGCCCAAATTGTAAAATGGTCTTATCTATTGGCGATTTCGTTCCAATTCACATTCCAAGTGGTATTCGGCATGCTAATTACATTGCCGGTTGCCAAATTGCATTATCTCTTATAGTTTCCGAGATATGGACTATCGATAATTTACACCTTAGGCTCTGCTTCTAACTTGGGCCCAAATTGTAAAATGGTCTTATCTATTGGCGATTTCGTTCCAATTTACATTCCAAGTAATATTCGGCATGCTAATTACATTGCCGGTTGCCAAATTGCATTATCTCTGATTGTTTCCGAGATATGGACTATCGATAATTTACACCTTAGGCTCTGCTTCTAACTTGGGCCCAAATTGTAAAATCGTCTTATCTATTGGCGATTTCGTTCCAATTCACATTCCAAGTAATATTCGGCATGCTAATTACATTGCCGGTTGCCAAATTGCATTATCTCTTATAGTTTCCGAGATATGGACTATCGATAATTTACACCTTAGGCTCTGCTTCTAACTTGGGCCCAAATTGTAAAATGGTTTTATCTATTGGCGATTTCGTTCCAATTCACATTCCAAGTAATATTCGGGATGCTAATTACATTGCCGGTTGCCAAATTGAATTATCTCTTATAGTTTCCGAGATATGGACTATCGATAATTTACACCTTAGGCTCTGCTTCTAACTTGGGCCCAAATTGTAAAATGGTCTTATCTATTGGCGATTTCGTTCCAATTCACATTCCAAGTGGTATTCGGCATGCTAATTACATTGCCGGTTGCCAAATTGCATTATCTCTTATAGTTTCCGAGATATGGACTATCGATAATTTACACCTTAGGCTCTGCTTCTAACTTGGGCCCAAATTGTAAAATGGTCTTATCTATTGGCGATTTCGTTCCAATTCACATTCCAAGTAATATTCGGCATGCTAATTAAATTGCCGGTTGCCAAATTGCATTATCTCTTATAGTTTCCGAGATATGGACTATCGATAATTTACACCTTAGGCTCTGCTTCTAACTTGGGCCCAAATTGTAAAATGGTCTTATCTATTGGCGATTTCGTTCCAATTCACATTCCAAGTGGTATTCGGCATGCTAATTACATTGCCGGTTGCCAAATTGCATTATCTCTTTTAGTTTCCGAGATATGGACTATCGATAATTTACACCTTAGGCTCTGCTTCTAACTTGGGCCCAAATTGTAAAATGGTCTTATCTATTGGCGATTTCGTTCCAATTCACATTCCAAGTAATATTCGGCATGCTAATTACATTGCCGGTTGCCAAATTGAATTATCTCTTATGGTTTCCGAGATATGGACTATCGATAATTTACACCTTAGGCTCTGCTTCTAACTTGGGCCCAAATTGTAAAATGGTCTTATCTATTGGCGATTTCGTTCCAATTCACATTCCAAGTGGTATTCGGCATGCTAATTACATTGCCGGTTGCCAAATTGCATTATCTCTTATAGTTTCCGAGATATGGACTATCGATAATTTACACCTTAGGCTCTGCTTCTAACTTGGGCCCAAATTGTAAAATGGTCTTATCTATTGGCGATTTCGTTCCAATTCACATTCCAAGTAATATTCGGCATGCTAATTACATTGCCGGTTGCCAAATTGCATTATCTCTTTTAGTTTCCGAGATATGGACTATCGATAATTTACACCTTAGGCTCTGCTTCTAACTTGGGCCCAAATTGTAAAATGGTCTTATCTATTGGCGATTTCGTCCCAATTCACATTCCAAGTAATATTCGGCATGCTAATTACATTGCCGGTTGCGAAACTGCATTATCTCTTATAGTTTCCGAGATATGGAGTATCGATAATTTACACCTTAGGCTCTGCTTCTAACTTGGGCCCAAATTGTAAAATGGTCTTATCTATTGGCGATTTCGTTCCAATTCACATTCCAAGTAATATTCGGCATGCTAATTACATTGCCGGTTGCCAAATTGCATTATCTCTTTTAGTTTCCGAGATATGGACTATCGATAATTTACACCTTAGGCTCTGCTTCTAACTTGGGCCCAAATTGTAAAATGGTCTTATCTATTGGCGATTTCGTTCCAATTCACATTCCAAGTAATATTCGGCATGCTAATTACATTGCCGGTTGCCAAATTGAATTATCTCTTATAGTTTCCGAGATATGGACTATCGATAATTTACACCTTAGGCTCTGCTTCTAACTTGGGCCCAAATTGTAAAATGGTCTTATCTATTGGCGATTTCGTTCCAATTCACATTCCAAGTGGTATTCGGCACGCTAATTACATTGCCGGTTGCCAAATTGCATTATCTCTTATAGTTTCCGAGATATGGACTATCGATAATTTACACCTTAGGCTCTGCTTCTAACTTGGGCCCAAATTGTAAAATGGTCTTATCTATTGGCGATTTCGTTCCAATTCACATTCCAAGTAATATTCGGCATGCTAATTACATTGCCGGTTGCCAAATTGCATTATCTCTTATAGTTTCCGAGATATGGACTATCGATAATTTACACCTTAGGCTCTGCTTCTAACTTGGGCCCAAATTGTAAAATGGTCTTATCTATTGGCGATTTCGTTCCAATTCACATTCCAAGTGGTATTCGGCATGCTAATTACATTGCCGGTTGCCAAATTGCATTATCTCTTATAGTTTCCGAGATATGGACTATCGATAATTTACACCTTAGGCTCTGCTTCTAACTTGGGCCCAAATTGTAAAATGGTCTTATCTATTGGCGATTTCGTTCCAATTCACATTCCAAGTAATATTCGGCATGCTAATTACATTGCCGGTTGCCAAATTGCATTATCTCTTATAGTTTCCGAGATATGGACTATCGATAATTTACACCTTAGGCTCTGCTTCTAACTTGGGCCCAAATTGTAAAATGGTCTTATCTATTGGCGATTTCGTCCCAATTCACATTCCAAGTAATATTCGGCATGCTAAATACATTGCCGGTTGCGAAACTGCATTATCTCTTATAGTTTCCGAGATATGGAGTATCGATAATTTACACATTAGGCTCTGCTTCTAACTTGGGCCCAAATTGTAAAATGGTCTTATCTATTGGCGATTTCGTTCCAATTCACATTCCAAGTAATATTCGGCATGCTAATTACATTGCCGGTTGCCAAATTGCATTATCTCTTTTAGTTTCCGAGATATGGACTATCGATAATTTACACCTTAGGCTCTGCTTCTAACTTGGGCCCAAATTGTAAAATGGTCTTATCTATTGGCGATTTCGTTCCAATTCACATTCCAAGTAATATTCGGCATGCTAATTACATTGCCGGTTGCCAAATTGAATTATCTCTTATAGTTTCCGAGATATGGACTATCGATAATTTACACCTTAGGCTCTGCTTCTAACTTGGGCCCAAATTGTAAAATGGTCTTATCTATTGGCGATTTCGTTCCAATTCACATTCCAAGTGGTATTCGGCATGCTAATTACATTGCCGGTTGCCAAATTGCATTATCTCTTATAGTTTCCGAGATATGGACTATCGATAATTTACACCTTAGGCTCTGCTTCTAACTTGGGCCCAAATTGTAAAATGGTCTTATCTATTGGCGATTTCGTTCCAATTCACATTCCAAGTAATATTCGGCATGCTAATTACATTGCCGGTTGCGAAACTGCATTATCTCTTATAGTTTCCGAGATATGGACTATCGATAATTTACACCTTAGGCTCTGCTTCTAACTAGGGCCCAAATTGTAAAATGGTCTTATCTATTGGCGATTTCGTTCCAATTCACATTCCAAGTAATATTCGGCATGCTAATTACATTGCCGGTTGCCAAATTGCATTATCTCTTTTAGTTTCCGAGATATGGACTATCGATAATTTACACCTTAGGCTCTGCTTCTAACTTGGGCCCAAATTGTAAAATGGTCTTATCTATTGGCGATTTCGTTCCAATTCACATTCCAAGTAATATTCGGCATGCTATTTACATTGCCGGTTGCCAAATTGCATTATCTCTTATAGTTTCCGAGATATGGACTATCGATAATTTACACCTTAGGCTCTGCTTCTAACTTGGGCCCAAATTGTAAAATGGCCTTATCTATTGGCGATTTCGTTCCAATTCACATTCCAAGTAATATTCGGCATGCTAATTACATTGCCGGTTGCCAAATTGCATTATCTCTTATAGTTTCCGAGATATGGACTATCGATAATTTACACCTTAGGCTCTGCTTCTAACTTGGGCCCAAATTGTAAAATGGTCTTATCTATTGGCGATTTCGTTCCAATTCACATTCCAAGTAATATTCGGCATGCTAATTACATTGCCGGTTTCCAAATTGAATTATCTCTTATAGTTTCCGAGATATGGACTATCGATAATTTACACCTTAGGCTCTGCTTCTAACTTGGGCCCAAATTGTAAAATGGTCTTACCTATTGGCGATTTCGTTCCAATTCACATTCCAAGTAATATTCGGCATGCTAATTACATTGCCGGTTGCCAAATTGCATTATATCTTATAGTTTCCGAGATATGGACTATCGATAATTTACACCTTAGGCTCTGCTTCTAACTTGGGCCCAAATTGTAAAATGGTCTTATCTATTGGCGATTTCGTTCCAATTCACATTCCAAGTAATATTCGGCATGCTAATTACATTGCCGGCTGCCAAAATGCATTATCTCTTATAGTTTCCGAGATATGGACTATCGATAATTTACACCTTAGGCTCTGCTTCTAACTTGGGCCCAAATTGTAATATGGTCTTATCTATTGGCGATTTCGTTCCAATTCACTTTCCAAGTAATATTCGGCATGCTAATTACATTGCCGGTTGCCAAATTGCATTATCTCTTATAGTTTCCGAGATATGGACTATCGACAATTTACACCTTAGGCTCTGCTTCTAACTTGGGCCCAAATTGTAAAATGGTCTTACCTATTGGCGATTTCGTTCCAATTCACATTCCAAGTAATATTCGGCATGCTAATTACATTGCCGGTTGCCAAATTGCATTATCACTTATAGTTTCCGAGATATGGACTATCGATAATTTACACCTTAGGCTCTGCTTCTAACTTGGGGCCAAATTGTAAAATGGTCTTATCTATTGGCGATTTCGTTCCAATTCACATTCCAAGTAATATTCGGCATGCTAATTACATTGCCGGTTGCCAAATTGTATTATCTCTTATAGTTTCCGAGATATAGACTATCGGTAATTTACACCTTAGGCTCTGCTTCTAACTTGGGCCCAAATTGTAAAATCGTCTTATCTATTGGCGATTTCGTTCCAATTCACATTCCAAGTAATATTCGGCATGCTGATTACATTGCCGGTTGCCAAATTGCATTATCTCTTATAGTTTCCGAGATATGGACTATCGATAATTTACACCTTAGGCTCTGCTTCTAACTTGGGCCCAAATTGTAAAATGGTCTTATCTATTGGCGATTTCGTTCCAATTCACATTCCAAGTAATATTCGGCATGCTAATTACATTGCCTTTTGCCAAATTGAATTATCTCTTATAGTTTCCGAGATATGGACTATCGATAATTTACACCTTAGGCTCTGCTTCTAACTTGGGCCCAAATTGTAAAATGGTCCTATCTATTGGCGATTTCGTTCCAATTCACATTCCAAGTGGTATTCGGCATGCTAATTACATTGCCGGTTGCCAAATTGCATTATCTCTTATAGTTTCCGAGATATGGACTATCGATAATTTACACCTTAGGCTCTGCTTCTAACTTGGGCCCAAATTGTAAAATGGTCTTATCTATTGGCGATTTCGTCCCAATTCACATTCCAAGTAATATTCGGCATGCTAATTACTTTGCCGGTTGCGAAACTGCATTATCTCTTATAGTTTCCGAGATATGGACTATCGATAATTTACACCTTAGGCTCTGCTTCTAACTTGGGCCCAAATTGTAAAATGGTCTTATCTATTGGCGATTTCGTTCCAATTCACATTCCAAGTAATATTCGGCATGCTAATTACATTGCCGGTTGCCAAATTGCATTATCTCTTATAGTTTCCGAGATATGGACTATCGATAATTTACACCTTAGGCTCTGCTTCTAACTTGGGCCCAAATTGTAATATGGTCTTATCTATTGGCGATTTCGTTCCAATTCACACTCCAAGTAATATTCGGCATGCTAATTACATTGCCGGTTGCGAAATTGCATTATCTCTTATAGTTTCCGAGATATGGACTATCCATAATTTACACCTTAGGCTCTGCTTCTAACTTGGGCCCAAATTGTAAAATGGTCTTATCTATTGGCGATTTCGTTCCAATTCACATTCCAAGTAATATTCGGCATGCTAATTACATTGCCGGTTGCCAAATTGCATTATCTCTTATAGTTTCCGAGATATGGACTCTGGATAATTTACACCTTAGGCTCTGCTTCTAACTTGGTCCCAAATTGTAAAATGGTCTTATCTATTGGCGATTTCGTTCCAATTCACATTCCAAGTAATATACGGCATGCTAATTACATTGCCGGTTGCCAAATTGCATTATCTCTTATAGTTTCCGAGATATGGACTATCGATAATTTACACCTTAGGCTCTGCTTCTAACTTGGGCCCAAATTGTAAAATGGTCTTATCTATTGGCGATTTCGTTCCAATTCACATTCCAAGTAATATTCGACATGCTAATTACATTGCCGGTGGCCAAGTTGCATTATCTCTTATAGTTTCCGAGATATGGACTATCGATAATTTACACCTTAGGCTCTGCTTCTAACTTGGGCCCAAATTGTAAAATGGTCTTATCTATTGGCGATTTCGTTCCAATTCTCATTCCAAGTAATATTCGGCATGCTAATTACAATGCCGGTTCCCAAATTGCATTATCTCTTATAGTTTCCGAGATATGGACTATCGATTATTTTTAACCTTCGGCTCTGCTTCTAACTTGGGCCCAAACTGTAAAATGGTCTTATCTATTGGCGATTTCGTTCCAATTCACAGTCCAAGTAGTATTCGGCATGCTAATTACATTGCCGGTTGCCAAATTGCATTATCTCTTATAGTTTCCGAGATATGGACTATCGATAATTTACACCTTAGGCTCTGCTTCTAACTTGGGCCCAAATTGTAAAATGGTCTTATCTATTGGCGATTTCGTTCCAATTCACATTCCAAGTGGTATTCGGCATGCTAATTACATTGCCGGTTGCCAAATTGCATTATCTCTTATAGTTTCCGAGATATGGACTATCGATAATTTACACCTTAGGCTCTGCTTCTAACTTGGGCCCAAATTGTAAAATGGTCTTATCTATTGGCGATTTCGTTCCAATTCACATTCCAAGTGGTATTCGGCATGCTAATTACATTGCCGGTTGCCAAATTGCATTATCTCTTATAGTTTCCGAGATATGGACTATCGATAATTTACACCTTAGGCTCTGCTTCTAACTTGGGCCCAAATTGTGAAATGGTCTTATCTATTGGCGATTTCGTTCCAATTCACATTCCAAGTAATATTCGGCATGCTAATTAAATTGCCGGTTGCCAAATTGCATTATCTCTTATAGTTTCCGAGATATGGACTATCGATAATTTACACCTTAGGCTCTGCTTCTAACTTGGGCCCAAATTGTAAAATGGTCTTATCTATTGGCGATTTCGTTCCAATTCACATTCCAAGTGGTATTCGGCATGCTAATTACATTGCCGGTTGCCAAATTGCATTATCTCTTTTAGTTTCCGAGATATGGACTATCGATAATTTACACCTTAGGCTCTGCTTCTAACTTGGGCCCAAATTGTAAAATGGTCTTATCTATTGGCGATTTCGTTCCAATTCACATTCCAAGTAATATTCGGCATGCTAATTACATTGCCGGTTGCCAAATTGAATTATCTCTTATGGTTTCCGAGATATGGACTATCGATAATTTACACCTTAGGCTCTGCTTCTAACTTGGGCCCAAATTGTAAAATGGTCTTATCTATTGGCGATTTCGTTCCAATTCACATTCCAAGTGGTATTCGGCATGCTAATTACATTGCCGGTTGCCAAATTGCATTATCTCTTATAGTTTCCGAGATATGGACTATCGATAATTTACACCTTAGGCTCTGCTTCTAACTTGGGCCCAAATTGTAAAATGGTCTTATCTATTGGCGATTTCGTTCCAATTCACATTCCAAGTAATATTCGGCATGCTAATTACATTGCCGGTTGCCAAATTGCATTATCTCTTATAGTTTCCGAGATATGGACTATCGATAATTTACACCTTAGGCTCTGCTTCTAACTTGGGCCCAAATTGTAAAATGGTCTTATCTATTGGCGATTTCGTCCCAATTCACATTCCAAGTAATATTCGGCATGCTAATTACATTGCCGGTTGCGAAACTGCATTATCTCTTATAGTTTCCGAGATATGGAGTATCGATAATTTACACCTTAGGCTCTGCTTCTAACTTGGGCCCAAATTGTAAAATGGTCTTATCTATTGGCGATTTCGTTCCAATTCACATTCCAAGTAATATTCGGCATGCTAATTACATTGCCGGTTGCCAAATTGCATTATCTCTTTTAGTTTCCGAGATATGGACTATCGATAATTTACACCTTAGGCTCTGCTTCTAACTTGGGCCCAAATTGTAAAATGGTCTTATCTATTGGCGATTTCGTTCCAATTCACATTCCAAGTAATATTCGGCATGCTAATTACATTGCCGGTTGCCAAATTGAATTATCTCTTATAGTTTCCGAGATATGGACTATCGATAATTTACACCTTAGGCTCTGCTTCTAACTTGGGCCCAAATTGTAAAATGGTCTTATCTATTGGCGATTTCGTTCCAATTCACATTCCAAGTGGTATTCGGCTCGCTAATTACATTGCCGGTTGCCAAATTGCATTATCTCTTATAGTTTCCGAGATATGGACTATCGATAATTTACACCTTAGGCTCTGCTTCTAACTTGGGCCCAAATTGTAAAATGGTCTTATCTATTGGCGATTTCGTTCCAATTCACATTCCAAGTAATATTCGGCATGCTAATTACATTGCCGGTTGCCAAATTGCATTATCTCTTATAGTTTCCGAGATATGGACTATCGATAATTTACACCTTAGGCTCTGCTTCTAACTTGGGCCCAAATTGTAAAATGGTCTTATCTATTGGCGATTTCGTTCCAATTCACATTCCAAGTAATATTCGGCATGCTAATTACATTGCCGGTTGCCAAATTGCATTATCTCTTATAGTTTCCGAGATATGGACTATGGATAATTTACACCTTAGGCTCTGCTTCTAACTTGGTCCCAAATTGTAAAATGGTCTTATCTATTGGCGATTTCGTTCCAATTCACATTCCAAGTAATATACGGCATGCTAATTACATTGCCGGTTGCCAAATTGCATTATCTCTTATA
The DNA here is from genome assembly GCF_030347505.1 of Rhynchophorus ferrugineus. Classification (NCBI taxonomy): domain Eukaryota; kingdom Metazoa; phylum Arthropoda; class Insecta; order Coleoptera; family Curculionidae; genus Rhynchophorus; species Rhynchophorus ferrugineus. The sequence continues at coordinate 173,233 of NW_027472747.1, read as the reverse complement.
GTTTCCGAGATATGGGCTATCGATAATTTACACCTTAGGCTCTGCTTCTAACTTGGGCCCAAATTGTAAAATGGTCTTATCTATTGGCGATTTCGTCCCAATTCACATTCCAAGTAATATTCGGCATGCTAATTACATTGCCGGTTGCCAAATTGCATTATCTCTTATAGTTTCCGAGATATGGACTATCGATAATTTACACCTTAGGCTCTGCTTCTAACTTGGGCCCAAATTGTAAAATGGTCTTATCTATTGGCGATTTCGTTCCAATTCACATTCCAAGTGGTATTCGGCACGCTAATTACATTGCCGGTTGCCAAATTGCATTATCTCTTATAGTTTCCGAGATATGGACTATCGATAATTTACACCTTAGGCTCTGCTTCTAACTTGGGCCCAAATTGTAAAATGGTCTTATCTATTGGCGATTTCGTTCCAATTCACATTCCAAGTAATATTCGGCATGCTAATTACATTGCCGGTTGCCAAATTGCATTATCTCTTATAGTTTCCGAGATATGGACTATCGATAATTTACACCTTAGGCTCTGCTTCTAACTTGGGCCCAAATTGTAAAATGGTCTTATCTATTGGCGATTTCGTTCCAATTCACATTCCAAGTGGTATTCGGCATGCTAATTACATTGCCGGTTGCCAAATTGCATTATCTCTTATAGTTTCCGAGATATGGACTATCGATAATTTACACCTTAGGCTCTGCTTCTAACTTGGGCCCAAATTGTAAAATGGTCTTTTCTATTGGCGATTTCGTTCCAATTCACATTCCAAGTAATATTCGGCATGCTAATTACATTGCCGGTTGCCAAATTGCATTATCTCTTATAGTTTCCGAGATATGGACTATCGATAATTTACACCTTAGGCTCTGCTTCTAACTTGGGCCCAAATTGTAAAATGGTCTTATCTATTGGCGATTTCGTCCCAATTCACATTCCAAGTAATATTCGGCATGCTAAATACATTGCCGGTTGCGAAACTGCATTATCTCTTATAGTTTCCGAGATATGGAGTATCGATAATTTACACCTTAGGCTCTGCTTCTAACTTGGGCCCAAATTGTAAAATGGTCTTATCTATTGGCGATTTCGTTCCAATTCACATTCCAAGTAATATTCGGCATGCTAATTACATTGCCGGTTGCCAAATTGCATTATCTCTTTTAGTTTCCGAGATATGGACTATCGATAATTTACACCTTAGGCTCTGCTTCTAACTTGGGCCCAAATTGTAAAATGGTCTTATCTATTGGCGATTTCGTTCCAATTCACATTCCAAGTAATATTCGGCATGCTAATTACATTGCCGGTTGCCAAATTGAATTATCTCTTATAGTTTCCGAGATATGGACTATCGATAATTTACACCTTAGGCTCTGCTTCTAACTTGGGCCCAAATTGTAAAATGGTCTTATCTATTGGCGATTTCGTTCCAATTCACATTCCAAGTGGTATTCGGCATGCTAATTACATTGCCGGTTGCCAAATTGCATTATCTCTTATAGTTTCCGAGATATGGACTATCGATAATTTACACCTTAGGCTCTGCTTCTAACTTGGGCCCAAATTGTAAAATGGTCTTATTTATTGGCGATTTCGTTCCAATTCACATTCCAAGTAATATTCGGCATGCTAATTACATTGCCGGTTGCGAAACTGCATTATCTCTTATAGTTTCCGAGATATGGACTATCGATAATTTACACCTTAGGCTCTGCTTCTAACTTGGGCCCAAATTGTAAAATGGTCTTATCTATTGGCGATTTCGTTCCAATTCACATTCCATGTAATATTCGGCATGCTAATTACATTGCCGGTTGCCAAATTGCATTATCTCTTTTAGTTTCCGAGATATGGACTATCGATAATTTACACCTTAGGCTCTGCTTCTAACTTGGGCCCAAATTGTAAAATGGTCTTATCTATTGGCGATTTCGTTCCAATTCACATTCCAAGTAATATTCGGCATGCTATTTACATTGCCGGTTGCCAAATTGCATTATCTCTTATAGTTTCCGAGATATGGACTATCGATAATTTACACCTTAGGCTCTGCTTCTAACTTGGGCCCAAATTGTAAAATGGCCTTATCTATTGGCGATTTCGTTCCAATTCACATTCCAAGTAATATTCGGCATGCTAATTACATTGCCGGTTGCCAAATTGCATTATCTCTTATAGTTTCCGAGATATGGACTATCGATAATTTACACCTTAGGCTCTGCTTCTAACTTGGGCCCAAATTGTAAAATGGTCTTATCTATTGGCGATTTCGTTCCAATTCACATTCCAAGTAATATTCGGCATGCTAATTACATTGCCGGTTTCCAAATTGAATTATCTCTTATAGTTTCCGAGATATGGACTATCGATAATTTACACCTTAGGCTCTGCTTCTAACTTGGGCCCAAATTGTAAAATGGTCTTACCTATTGGCGATTTCGTTCCAATTCACATTCCAAGTAATATTCGGCATGATAATTACATTGCCGGTTGCCAAATTGCATTATATCTTATAGTTTCCGAGATATGGACTATCGATAATTTACACCTTAGGCTCTGCTTCTAACTTGGGCCCAAATTGTAAAATGGTCTTATCTATTGGCGATTTCGTTCCAATTCACATTCCAAGTAATATTCGGCATGCTAATTACATTGCCGGTTGCCAAATTGCATTATCTCTTATAGTTTCCGAGATATGGACTATCGATAATTTACACCTTAGGCTCTGCTTCTAACTTGGGCCCAAATTGTAATATGGTCTTATCTATTGGCGATTTCGTTCCAATTCACTTTCCAAGTAATATTCGGCATGCTAATTACATTGCCGGTTGCCAAATTGCATTATCTCTTATAGTTTCCGAGATATGGACTATCGACAATTTACACCTTAGGCTCTGCTTCTAACTTGGGCCCAAATTGTAAAATGGTCTTATCTATTGGCGATTTCGTTCCAATTCACATTCCAAGTAATATTCGGCATGCTAATTACATTGCCGGTTGCCAAATTGCATTATCTCTTATAGTTTCCGAGATATGGACTATCGATAATTTACACCTTAGGCTCTGCTTCTAACTTGGGCCCAAATTGTAAAATGGTCTTATCTATTGGCGATTTCGTTCCAATTCACATTCCAAGTAATATTCGGCATGCTAATTACATTGCCGGTTGCCAAATTGCATTATCTCTTATAGTTTCCGAGATATGGACTATCGATAATTTACACCTTAGGCTCTGCTTCTAACTTGGGCCCAAATTGTAAAATGGTATTCTCTATTATCGATTTCGTTCCAATTCACATTCCAAGTAATATTCGGCATGCTAATTACATTGCCGGTTCCCAAATTGCATTATCTCTTATAGTTTCCGAGATATGGACTATCGATTATTTTTAACCTTAGGCTCTGCTTCTAACTTGGGCCCAAACTGTAAAATGGTCTTATCTATTGGCGATTTCGTTCCAATTCACATTCCAAGTAGTATTCGGCATGCTAATTACATTGCCGGTTGCCAAATTGCATTATCTCTTATAGTTTCCGAGATATGGACTATCGATAATTTACACCTTAGGCTCTGCTTCTAACTTGGGCCCAAGTTGTAAAATGGTCTTATCTATTGGCGATTTCGTTCCAATTCACATTCCAAGTAATATTCGGCATGCTAATTACATTGCCGGTTGCCAAATTGCATTATCTCTTATAGTTTCCGAGATATGGACTATCGATAATTTACACCTTAGGCTCTTCTTCTAACTTGGACCCAAATTGTAAAATGGTCTTATCTATTGGCGATTTCGTTCCAATTCACATTCCAAGTAATATTCGGCATGCTAATTACATTGCCGGTTGCCAAATTGCATTATCTCTTATAGTTTCCGAGATATGGACTATCGATAATTTACACCTTAGGCTCTGCTTCTAACTTGGGCCCAAATTGTAAAATGGTCTTCTCTATTGGCGATTTCGTTCCAATTCACATTCCAAGTAATATTCGGCATGCTAATTACATTGCGGGTTCCCAAATTGCATTATCTCTTATAGTTTCCGAGATATGGACTATCGATTATTTTTAACCTTAGGCTCTGCTTCTAACTTGTGCCCAAACTGTAAAATGGTCTTATCTATTGGCGATTTCGTTCCAATTCACATTCCAAGTAGTATTCGGCATGCTAATTACATTGCCGGTTGCCAAATTGCATTATCTCTTATAGTTTCCGAGATATGGACTATCGATAATTTACACCTTAGGCTCTGCTTCTAACTTGGGCCCAAATTGTAAAATGGTCTTATCTATTGGCGATTTCGTCCCAATTCACATTCCAAGTAATATTCGGCATGCTAATTACATTGCCAGTTGCCAAATTGCATTATCTCTTATAGTTTCCGAGATATGGACTATGGATAATTTACACCTTAGGCTCTGCTTCTAACTTGGGCCCAAATTGTAAAATGGTCTTATCTATTGGCGATTTCGTTCCAATTCACATTCCAAGTAATATTCGGCATGCTAATTACATTGCCGGTTGCCAAATTGCATTATCTCTTTTAGTTTCCGAGTTATGGACTATCGATAATTTACACCTTAGGCTCTGCTTCTAACTTGGGCCCAAATTGTAAAATGGTCTTATCTATTGGCGATTTCGTTCCAATTCACATTCCAAGTAATATTCGGCATGCTAATTACATTGCCGGTTGCCAAATTGCATTATCTCTTATAGTTTCCGAGATATGGACTATCGATAATTTACACCTTAGGCTCTGCTTCTAACTTGGGCCCAAATTGTAAAATGGCCTTATCTATTGGCGATTTCGTTCCAATTCACATTCCAAGTAATATTCGGCATGCTAATTACATTGCCGGTTGCCAAATTGGATTATCTCTTATAGTTTCCGAGATATGGACTATCGATAATTTACACCTTAGGCTCTGCTTCTAACTTGGGAACAAATTGTAAAATGGTCTTATCTATTGGCGATTTCGTTCCAATTCACATTCCAAGTAATATTCGGCATGCAAATTACATTGCCGGTGGCCAAATTGAATTATCTCTTATAGTTTCCGAGATATGGACTATCGATAATTTACACCTTAGGCTCTGCTTCTAACTTGGGCCCAAATTGTAAAATGGTCTTACCTATTGGCGATTTCGTTCCAATTCACATTCCAAGTAATATTCGGCATGCTAATTACATTGCCGGTTGCCAAATTGCATTATCTCTTATAGTTTCCGAGATATGGACTATCGATAATTTACACCTTAGGCTCTGCTTCTAACTTGGGGCCAAATTGTAAAATGGTCTTTTCTATTGGCGATTTCGTTCCAATTCACATTCCATGTAATATTCGGCATGCTAATTACATTGCCGGTTGCCAAATTGTATTATCTCTTATAGTTTCCGAGATATGGACTATCGGTAATTTACACCTTAGGCTCTGCTTCTAACTTGGGCCCAAATTGTAAAATCGTCTTATCTATTGGCGATTTCGTTCCAATTCACATTCCAAGTAATATTCGGCATGCTGATTACATTGCCGGTTGCCAAATTGCATTATCTCTTATAGTTTCCGAGATATGGACTATCGATAATTTACACCTTAGGCTCTGCTTCTAACTTGGGCCCAAATTGTAAAATGGTCTTATCTATTGGCGATTTCGTTCCAATTCACATTCCAAGTAATATTCGGCATGCTAATTACATTGCCTTTTGCCAAATTGAATTATCTCTTATAGTTTCCGAGATATGGACTATCGATAATTTACACCTTAGGCTCTGCTTCTAACTTGGGCCCAAATTGTAAAATGGTCCTATCTATTGGCGATTTCGTTGCAATTCACATTCCAAGTGGTATTCGGCATGCTAATTACATTGCCGGTTGCCAAATTGCATTATCTCTTATAGTTTCCGAGATATGGACTATCGATAATTTACACCTTAGGCTCTGCTTCTAACTTGGGCCCAAATTGTAAAATGGTCTTATCTATTGGCGATTTCGTTCCAATTCACATTCCAAGTAATATTCGGCATGCTAATTACATTGCCGGTTGCCAAATTGCATTATCTCTTATAGTTTCCGAGATATGGACTATGGATAATTTACACCTTAGGCTCTGCTTCTAACTTGGTCCCAAATTGTAAAATGGTCTTATCTATTGGCGATTTCGTTCCAATTCACATTCCAAGTAATATACGGCATGCTAATTACATTGCCGGTTGCCAAATTGCATTATCTCTTATAGTTTCCGAGATATGGACTATCGATAATTTACACCTTAGGCTCTGCTTCTAACTTGGGCCCAAATTGTAAAATGGTCTTATCTATTGGCGATTTCGTTCCAATTCACATTCCAAGTAATATTCAGCATGCTAATTACAATGCCGGTTCCCAAATTGCATTATCTCTTATAGTTTCGGAGATATGGACTATCGATTATTTTTAACCTTAGGCTCTGCTTCTAACTTGGGCCCAAACTGTAAAATGGTCTTATCTATTGGCGATTTCGTTCCAATTCACATTCCAAGTAGTATTCGGCATGCTAATTACATTGCCGGTTGCCAAATTGCATTATCTCTTATAGTTTCCGAGATATGGACTATCGATAATTTACACCTTAGGCTCTGCTTCTAACTTGGGCCCAAATTGTAAAATGGTCTTATCTATTGGCGATTTCGTCCCAATTCACATTCCAAGTAATATTCGGCATGCTAATTACATTGCCAGTTGCCAAATTGCATTATCTCTTATAGTTTCCGAGATATGGACTATGGATAATTTACACCTTAGGCTCTGCTTCTAACTTGGGCCCAAATTGTAAAATTTTCTTATCTATTGGCGATTTCATTCCAATTCACATTCCAAGTAATATTCAGCATGCTAATTACATTGCCGGTTGCCAAATTGCATTATCTCTTATAGTTTCCGAGATATGGACTATCGATAATTTACACCTTAGGCTCTGCTTCTAACTTGGGCCCAAATTGTAAAATGGTCTTATCTATTGGCGATTTCGTCCCAATTCACATTCCAAGTAATATTCGGCATGCTAATTACATTGCCGGTTGCCAAATTGCATTATCTCTTTTAGTTTCCGAGATATGGACTATCGATAATTTACACCTTAGGCTCTGCTTCTAACTTGGGCCCAAATTGTAAAATGGTCTTATCTATTGGCGATTTCGTTCCAATTCACATTCCAAGTAATATTCGGCATGCTAATTACATTGCCGGTTGCCAAATTGAATTATCTCTTATAGTTTCCGAGATATGGACTATCGATAATTTACACCTTAGGCTCTGCTTCTAACTTGGGCCCAAATTGTAAAATGGTCTTATCTATTGGCGATTTCGTTCCAATTCACATTCCAAGTGGTATTCGGCATGCTAATTACATTGCCGGTTGCCAAATTGCATTATCTCTTATAGTTTCCGAGATATGGACTATCGATAATTTACACCTTAGGCTCTGCTTCTAACTTGGGCCCAAATTGTAAAATGGTCTTATCTATTGGCGATTTCGTTCCAATTTACATTCCAAGTAATATTCGGCATGCTAATTACATTGCCGGTTGCCAAATTGCATTATCTCTTATAGTTTCCGAGATATGGACTATCGATAATTTACACCTTAGGCTCTGCTTCTAACTTGGGCCCAAATTGTAAAATGGTCTTATCTATTGGCGGTTTCGTCCCAATTCACATTCCAAGTAATATTCGGCATGCTAATTACATTGCCGGTTGCGAAACTGCATTATCTCTTATAGTTTCCGAGATATGGACTATCGATAATTTACAACTTAGGCTCTGCTTCTAACTTGGGCCCAAATTGTAAAATGGTCTTATCTATTGGCGATTTCGTTCCAATTCACATTCCAAGTAATATTCGGCATGCTAATTACATTGCCGGTTGCCAAATTGCATTATCTCTTTTAGTTTCCGAGATATGGACTATCGATAAATTACACCTTAGGCTCTGCTTCTAACTTGGGCCCAAATTGTAAAATGGTCTTATCTATTGGCGATTTCGTTCCAATTCACATTCCAAGTAATATTCGGCATGCTAATTACATTGCCGGTTGCCAAATTGCATTATCTCTTATAGTTTCCGAGATATGGACTATCGATAATTTACACCTTAGGCTCTGCTTCTAACTTGGGCCCAAATTGTAAAATGGTCTTATCTATTGGCGATTTCGTTCCAATTCACATTCCAAGTAATATTCGGCATGCTAATTACATTGCCGGTTGCCAAATTGCATTATCTCTTATAGTTTCCGAGATATGGACTATCGGTAATTTACAACTTAGGCTCTGCTTCTAACTTGGGCCCAAATTGTAAAATGGTCTTATCTATTGGCGATTTCGTTCCAATTCACCTTCCAAGTAATATTCGGCATGCTAATTACATTGCCGGTTGCCAAATTGCATTATCTCTTATAGTTTCCGAGATATGGACTATCGATAATTTACACCTTAGGCTCTGCTTCTAACTTGGGCCCAAATTGTAAAATGGTCTTACCTATTGGCGATTTCGTTCCAATTCACATTCCAAGTAATATTCGGCATGCTAATTACATTGCCGGTTGCCAAATTGCATTATATCTTATAGTTTCCGAGATATGGACTATCGATAATTTACACCTTAGGCTCTGCTTCTAACTTGATCCCAAATTGTAAAATGGTCTTATCTATTGGCGATCTCGTTCCAATTCACATTCCAAGTAATATTCGGCATGCTAATTACATTGCCGGTTGCCAAATTGCATTATCTCTTATAGTTTCCGAGATATGGACTATCGATAATTTACACCTTAGGCTCTGCTTCTAACTTGGGCCCAAATTGTAAAATGGTCTTCTCTATTGGCGATTTCGTTCCAATTCACATTCCAAGTAATATTCGGCATGCTAATTACATTGCGGGTTCCCAAATTGCATTATCTCTTATAGTTTCCGAGATATGGACTATCGATTATTTTTAACCTTAGGCTCTGCTTCTAACTTGGGCCCAAACTGTAAAATGGTCTTATCTATTGGCGATTTCGTTCCAATTCACATTCCAAGTAGTATTCGGCATGCTAATTACATTGCCGGTTGCCAAATTGCATTATCTCTTATAGTTTCCGAGATATGGACTATCGATAATTTACACCTTAGGCTCTGCTTCTAACTTGGGCCCAAGTTGTAAAATGGTCTTATCTATTGGCGATTTCGTTCCAATTCACATTCCAAGTAATATTCGGCATGCTAATTACATTGCCGGTTGACAAATTGCATTATGTCTTATAGTTTCCGAGATATGGACTATCGATAATTTACACCTTAGGCTCTGCTTCTAACTTGGGCCCAAATTGTAAAATGGTCTTATCTATGCGATTTCGTTCCAATTCACACCCCAAGTAATATTCGGCATGTTAATTACATTGCCGGTTGCGAAATTGCATTATCTCTTATAGTTTCCGAGATATGGACTATCAATAATTTACACCTTAGGCTCTGCTTCTAACTTGGGCCCAAATTGTAAAATGGTCTTATCTATTGGCGATTTCGTTCCAATTCACATTCCAAGTAATATTCGGCATGCTAATTACATTGCCGGTTGCCAAATTGCATTATATCTTATAGTTTCCGAGATATGGACTATGGATAATTTACACCTTAGGCTCTGCTTCTAACTTGGGCCCAAATTGTAAAATGGTCTTATCTATTGGCGATTTCGTTCCAATTCACATTCCAAGTAATATTCGGCATGCTAATTACATTGCCGGTTGCCAAATTGCATTATCTCTTATAGTTTCCGAGATATGGACTATCGATAATTTACACCTTAGGCTCTGCTTCTAACTTGGGCCCAAATTGTAAAATGGTCTTATCTATTGGCGATTTCGTTCCAATTCACATTCCAAGTAATATTCGGCATGCTAATTACATTGCCGGTTGCCAAATTGCATTATCTCTTATAGTTTCCGAGATATGGACTATCGATAATTTACACCTTAGGCTCTGCTTCTAACTTGGGCCCAAATTGTAAAATGGTCTTCTCTATTGGCGATTTCGTTCCAAGTCACATTCCAAGTAATATTCGGCATGCTAATTACATTGCGGGTTCCCAAATTGCATTATCTCTTATAGTTTCCGAGATATGGACTATCGATTATTTTTAACCTTAGGCTCTGCTTCTAACTTGGGCCCAAACTGTAAAATGGTCTTATCTATTGACGATTTTGTTCCAATTCACATTCCAAGTAATATTCGGCATGCTAATTACATTGCCGGTTGCCAAATTGCATTATCTCTTATAGTTTCCGAGATATGGACTATCGATAATTTACACCTTAGGCTCTGCTTCTAACTTGGGCCCAAATTGTAATATGGTCTTATCTATTGGCGATTTCGTTCCAATTCACTTTCAAAGTAATATTCGGCATGCTAATTACATTGCCGGTTGCCAAATTGCATTATCTCTTATAGTTTCCGAGATATGGACTATCGACAATTTACACCTTAGGCTCTGCTTCTAACTTGGGCCCAAATTGTAAAATGGTCTTATCTATTGGCGATTTCGTTCCAATTCACATTCCAAGTAATATTCGGCATGCTAATTACATTGCCGGTTGCCAAATTGCGTTATCTCTTATAGTTTCCGAGATATATACTATCGATAATTTACACCTTAGGCTCTGCTTCTAACTTGGGCCCAAATTGTAAAATCGTCTTATCTATTGGCGATTTCGTTCCAATTCACATTCCAAGTAATATTCGGCATTCTAATTACATTGCCAGTTGCCAAATTGCATTATCTCTTATAGTTTCCGAGATATGGACTATGGATAATTTACACCTTAGGCTCTGCTTCTAACTTGGGCCCAAATTGTAAAATGGTCTTATCTATTGGCGATTTCGTTCCAATTCACATTCCAAGTAATATTCGGCATGCTAATTACATTGCCGGTTGCCAAATTGCATTATCTTTTATAGTTTCCGAGATATGGACTATCGATAATTTACACCTTAGGCTCTGCTTCTAACTTGGGCCCAAATTGTAAAATGGCCTTATCTATTGGCGATTTCGTTCCAATTCACATTCCAAGTAATACTCGGCATGCTGATTACATTGCCGGTTGCCAAATTGCATTATCTCTTATAGTTTCACAAGATATGGACTATCGATAATTTACACCTTAGGCTCTGCTTCTAACTTGTGCCCAAATTGTAAAATGGTCTTATCTATTGGCTATTTCGTTCCAATTCACATTCCAAGTAATATTCGGCATGCTAATTACATTGCCGGTTGCCAAATTGCATTATCTTTTATAGTTTCCGAGATATGGACTATCGATAATTTACACCTTAGGATCTGCTTCTAACTTGGGCCCAAATTGTAAAATGGTCTTATCTATTGGCGATTTCGTTCCAATTCACGTTCCAAGTAATATTCGGCATGCTAATTACATTCCCGGTTGCCAAATTGAATTATCTCCTATAGTTTCCGAGATATGGACTATCGATAATTTACACCTTAGGCTCTGCTTCTAACTTGGGCCCAAATTGTAAAATGGTCTTACCTATTGGCGATTTCGTTCCAATTCACATTCTAAGTAATATTCGGCATGCTAATTACATTGCCGGTGGCCAAGTTGCATTATCTCTTATAGTTTCCGAGATATGGACTATCGATAATTTACACCTTAGGCTCTGCTTCTAACTTGGGCCCAAATTGTAAAATGGTCTTATCTATTGGCGATTTCGTTCCAATTCACATTCCAAGTAATATTCGGCATGCTAATTACATTGCCGGTTGCCAAATTGCATTATCTCTTATAGTTTCCGAGATATGGACTATCGATAATTTACACCTTAGGCTCTGCTTCTAACTTTTGCCCAAATTGTAAAATGGTCTTATCTATTGGCGATTTCGTTCCAATTCACATTCCAAGTAATATTCGGCATGCTAATTACATTGCCGGTTGCCAAATTGCATTATCTCTTATAGTTTCCGAGATATGGACTATCGATAATTTACACCTTAGGCTCTGCTTCTAACTTGGGCCCAAATTGTAAAATGGTCTTATCTATTGGCGATTTCGTTCCAATTCACATTCCAAGTAATATTCGGCATGCTAATTACATTGCCGGTTCCCAAATTGCATTATCTCTTATAGCTTCCGAGATATGGACTATCGATTATTTTTAACCTTAGGCTCTGCTTCTAACTTGGGCCCAAACTGTAAAATGGTCTTATCTATTGGCGATTTCGTTCCAATTCACATTCCAAGTAGTATTCGGCATGCTAATTACATTGCCGGTTGCCAAATTGCATTATCTCTTATAGTTTCCGAGATATGGACTATCGATAATTTACACCTTAGGCTCTGCTTCTAACTTGGGCTCAAATTGTAAAATGGTCTTATCTATAGGCGATTTCGTCCCAATTCACAGTCCAAGTAATATTCGGCATGCTAATTACATTGCCAGTTGCCAAATTGCATTATCTCTTATAGTTTTCGAGATATGGACTATGGATAATTTACACCTTAGGCTCTGCTTCTAACTTGGGCCCAAATTGTAAAATGGTCTTATCTATTGGCGATTTCATTCCAATTCACATTCCAAGTAATATTCGGCATGCTAATTACATTGCCGGTTGCCAAATTGCATTATCTCTTATAGTTTCCGAGATATGGACTATCGATTATTTACACCTTAGGCTCTGCTTCTAACTTGGGCCCAAATTGTAAAATGGTCTTATCTATTGGCGATTTCGTTCCAATTCACATTCCAAGTATTATTCGGCATGCTAATTACATTGCCGGTTGCCAAATTGAATTATCTCTTATAGTTTCCGAGATATGGACTATCGATAATTTACACCTTAGGCTCTGCTTCTAACTTGGGCCCAAATTGTAAAATGGTCTTATCTATTGGCGATTTCGTTCCAATTCACATTCCAAGTGGTATTCGGCATGCTAATTACATTGCCGGTTGCCAAATTGCATTATCTCTTATAGTTTCCGAGATATGGACTATCGATAATTTACACCTTAGGCTCTGCTTCTAACTTGGGCCCAAATTGTAAAATGGTCTTATCTATTGGCGATTTCGTTCCAATTCACATTCCAAGTAATATTCGGCATGCTAATTACATTGCCGGTTGCCAAATTGCATTATCTCTTATAGTTTCCGAGATATGGACTATCGATAATTTACACCTTAGGCTCTGCTTCTAACTTGGGCCCAAATTGTAAAATGGTCTTATCTATTGGCGATTTCGTTCCAATTCACACCCCAAGTAATATTCGGCATGTTAATTACATTGCCGGTTGCGAAATTGCATTATCTCTTATAGTTTCCGAGATATGGACTATCAATAATTTACACCTTAGGCTCTGCTTCTAACTTGGGCCCAAATTGTAAAATGGTCTTATCTATTGGCGATTTCGTTCCAATTCACATTCCAAGTAATATTCGGCATGCTAATTACATTGCCGGTTGCCAAATTGCATTATATCTTATAGTTTCCGAGATATGGACTATGGATAATTTACACCTTAGGCTCTGCTTCTAACTTGGGCCCAAATTGTAAAATGGTCTTATCTATTGGCGATTTCGTTCCAATTCACATTCCAAGTAATATTCGGCATGCTAATTACATTGCCGGTTGCCAAATTGCATTATCTCTTATAGTTTCCGAAATATGGACTATCGATAATTTACACCTTAGGCTCTGCTTCTAACTTGGGCCCAAATTGTAAAATGGTCTTATCTATTGGCGATTTCGTTCCAATTCACATTCCAAGTAATATTCGGCATGCTAATTACATTGCCGGTTGCCAAATTGCATTATCTCTTATAGTTTCCGAGATATGGACTATCGATAATTTACACCTTAGGCTCTGCTTCTAACTTGGGCCCAAATTGTAAAATGGTCTTCTCTATTGGCGATTTCGTTCCAATTCACATTCCAAGTAATATTCGGCATGCTAATTACATTGCGGGTTCCCAAATTGCATTATCTCTTATAGTTTCCGAGATATGGACTATCGATTATTTTTAACCTTAGGCTCTGCTTCTAACTTGGGCCCAAACTGTAAAATGGTCTTATCTATTGGCGATTTCGTTCCAATTCACATTCCAAGTAATATTCGGCATGCTAATTACATTGCCGGTTGCCAAATTACATTATCTCTTATAGTTTCCGAGATATGGACTATCGATAATTTACACCTTAGGCTCTGCTTCTAACTTGGGCCCAAATTGTAATATGGTCTTATCTATTGGCGATTTCGTTCCAATTCACTTTCCAAGTAATATTCGGCATGCTAATTACATTGCCGGTTGCCAAATTGCATTATCTCTTATAGTTTCCGAGATATGGACTATCGACAATTTACACCTTAGGCTCTGCTTCTAACTTGGGCCCAAATTGTAAAATGGTCTTATCTATTGGCGATTTCGTTCCAATTCACATTCCAAGTAATATTCGGCATGCTAATTACATTGCCGGTTGCCAAATTGCATTATCTCTTATAGTTTCCGAGATATGGACTATCGATAATTTACACCTTAGGCTCTGCTTCTAACTTGGGCCCAAATTGTAAAATGGTCTTATCTATTGGCGATTTCGTTCCAATTCACATTCCAAGTAATATTCGGCATGCTAATTACATTGCCGGTTGCCAAATTGCATTATCTCTTATAGTTTCCGAGATATGGACTATCGATAATTTACACCTTAGGCTCTGCTTCTAACTTGGGCCCAAATTGTAAAATCGTCTTATCTATTGGCGATTTCGTTCCAATTCACATTCCAAGTAATATTCGGCATTCTAATTACATTGCCAGTTGCCAAATTGCATTATCTCTTATAGTTTCCGAGATATGGACTATGGATAATTTACACCTTAGGCTCTGCTTCTAACTTGGGCCCAAATTGTAAAATGGTCTTATCTATTGGCGATTTCGTTCCAATTCACATTCCAAGTAATATTCGGCATGCTAATTACATTGCCGGTTGCCAAATTGCATTATCTTTTATAGTTTCCGAGATATGGACTATCGATAATTTACACCTTAGGCTCTGCTTCTAACTTGTGCCCAAATTGTAAAATGGTCTTATCTATTGGCGATTTCGTTCCAATTCACATTCCAAGTAATATTCGGCATTCTAATTACATTGCCAGTTGCCAAATTGCATTATCTCTTATAGTTTCCGAGATATGGACTATGGATAATTTACACCTTAGGCTCTGCTTCTAACTTGGGCCCAAATTGTAAAATGGCCTTATCTATTGGCGATTTCGTTCCAATTCACATTCCAAGTAATACTCGGCATGCTGATTACATTGCCGGTTGCCAAATTGCATTATCTCTTATAGTTTCAGAGATATGGACTATCGATAATTTACACCTTAGGCTCTGCTTCTAACTTGTGCCCAAATTGTAAAATGGTCTTATCTATTGGCTATTTCGTTCCAATTCACATTCCAAGTAATATTCGGCATGCTAATTACATTGCCGGTTGCCAAATTGCATTATCTCTTATAGTTTCCGAGATATGGACTATCGATAATTTACACCTTAGGATCTGCTTCTAACTTGGGCCCAAATTGTAAAATGGTCTTATCTATTGGCGATTTCGTTCCAATTCACATACCAAGTAATATTCGGCATGCTAATTACATTCCCGGTTGCCAAATTGAATTATCTCCTATAGTTTCCGAGATATGGACTATCGATAATTTACACCTTAGGCTCTGCTTCTAACTTGGGCCCAAATTGTAAAATGGTCTTACCTATTGGCGATTTCGTTCCAATTCACATTCTAAGTAATATTCGGCATGCTAGTTACATTGCCGGTGGCCAAGTTGCATTATCTCTTATAGTTTCCGAGATATGGACTATCGATAATTTACACCTTAGGCTCTGCTTCTAACTTGGGCCCAAATTGTAAAATGGTCTTATCTATTGGCGATTTCGTTCCAATTCACATTCCAAGTAATATTCGGCATGCTAATTACATTGCCGGTTGCCAAATTGCATTATCTCTTATAGTTTCCGAGATATGGACTATCGATAATTTACACCTTAGGCTCTGCTTCTAACTTTTGCCCAAATTGTAAAATGGTCTTATCTATTGGCGATTTCGTTCCAATTCACATTCCAAGTAATATTCGGCATGCTAATTACATTGCCGGTTGCCAAATTGAATTATCTCCTATAGTTTCCGAGATATGGACTATCGATAATTTACACCTTAGGCTCTGCTTCTAACTTGGGCCCAAATTGTAAAATGGTCTTATCTATTGGCGATTTCGTTCCAATTCACATTCCAAGTAATATTCGGCATGCTAATTACATTGCCGGTTCCCAAATTGCATTATCTCTTATAGCTTCCGAGATATGGACTATCGATTATTTTTAACCTTAGGCTCTGCTTCTAACTTGGGCCCAAACTGTAAAATGGTCTTATCTATTGGCGATTTCGTTCCAATTCACATTCCAAGTAGTATTCGGCATGCTAATTACATTGCCGGTTGCCAAATTGCATTATCTCTTATAGTTTCCGAGATATGGACTATCGATAATTTACACCTTAGGCTCTGCTTCTAACTTGGGCTCAAATTGTAAAATGGTCTTATCTATTGGCGATTTCGTCCCAATTCACATTCCAAGTAATATTCGGCATGCTAATTACATTGCCAGTTGCCAAATTGCATTATCTCTTATAGTTTTCGAGATATGGACTATGGATAATTTACACCTTAGGCTCTGCTTCTAACTTGGGCCCAAATTGTAAAATGGTCTTATCTATTGGCGATTTCATTCCAATTCACATTCCAAGTAATATTCGGCATGCTAATTACATTGCCGGTTGCCAAATTGCATTATCTCTTATAGTTTCCGAGATATGGACTATCGATAATTTACACCTTAGGCTCTGCTTCTAACTTGGGCCCAAATTGTAAAATGGTCTTATCTATTGGCGATTTCGTTCCAATTCACATTCCAAGTATTATTCGGCATGCTAATTACATTGCCGGTTGCCAAATTGAATTATCTCTTATAGTTTCCGAGATATGGACTATCGATAATTTACACCTTAGGCTCTGCTTCTAACTTGGGCCCAAATTGTAAAATGGTCTTATCTATTGGCGATTTCGTTCCAATTCACATTCCAAGTGGTATTCGGCATGCTAATTACATTGCCGGTTGCCAAATTGCATTATCTCTTATAGTTTCCGAGATATGGACTATCGATAATTTACACCTTAGGCTCTGCTTCTAACTTGGGCCCAAATTGTAAAATGGTCTTATCTATTGGCGATTTCGTTCCAATTCACATTCCAAGTAATATTCGGCATGCTAATTACATTGCCGGTTGCCAAATTGCATTATCTCTTATAGTTTCCGAGATATGGACTATCGATAATTTACACCTTAGGCTCTGCTTCTAACTTGGGCCCAAATTGTAAAATGGTCTTATCTATTGGCGATTTCGTCCCAATTCACATTCCAAGTAATATTCGGCATGCTAATTACATTGCCGGTTGCGAAACTGCATTATCTCTTATAGTTTCCGAGATATGGACTATCGATAATTTACACCTTAGGCTCTGCTTCTAACTTGGGCCCAAATTGTAAAATGGTCTTATCTATTGGCGATTTCGTTCCAATTCACATTCCAAGTAATATTCGGCATGCTAATTACATTGCCGGTTGCCAAATTGCATTATCTCTTTTAGTTTCCGAGATATGGACTATCCATAATTTACACCTTAGGCTCTGCTTCTAACTTGGGCCCAAATTGTAAAATGGTCTTATCTATTGGCGATTTCGTTCCAATTCACATTCCAAGTAATATTCGGCATGCTAATTACATTGCCGGTTGCCAAATTGAATTATCTCTTATAGTTTCCGAGATATGGACTATCGACAATTTACACCTTAGGCACTGCTTCTAACTTGGGCCCAAATTGTAAAATGGTCTTATCTATTGGCGATTTCGTTCCAATTCACATTCCAAGTGGTATTCGGCATGCTAATTACATTGCCGGTTGCCAAATTGCATTATCTCTTATAGTTTCCGAGATATGGACTATCGATAATTTACACCTTAGGCTCTGCTTCTAACTTGGGCCCAAATTGTAAAATGGTCTTATCTATTGGCAATTTCGTTCCAATTTACATTCCAAGTAATATTCGGCATGCTAATTACATTGCCGGTTGCCAAATTGCATTATCTCTTATAGTTTCCGAGATATGGACTATCGATAATTTACACCTTAGGCTCTGCTTCTAACTTGGGCCCAAATTGTAAAATGGTCTTATCTATTGGCGATTTCGTTCCAATTCACATTCCAAGTAATATTCGGCATGCTAATTACATTGCCGGTTGCCAAATTGCATTATCTCTTTTAGTTTCCGAGATATGGACTATCGATAAATTACACCTTAGGCTCTGCTTCTAACTTGGGCCCAAATTGTAAAATGGTCTTATCTATTGGCGATTTCGTTCCAATTCACATTCCAAGTAATATTCGGCATGCTAATTACATTGCCGGTTGCCAAATTGCATTATCTCTTATAGTTTCCGAGATATGGACTTAGGCTCTGCTTCTAACTTGGGCCCAAATTGTAAAATGGTCTTATCTATTGGCGATTTCGTTCCAATTCACATTCCAAGTAATATTCGGCATGCTAATTACATTGCCGGTTCCCAAATTGCATTATCTCTTATAGCTTCCGAGATATGGACTATCGATTATTTTTAACCTTAGGCTCTGCTTCTAACTTGGGCCCAAACTGTAAAATGGTCTTATCTATTGGCGATTTCGTTCCAATTCACATTCCAAGTAGTATTCGGCATGCTAATTACATTGCCGGTTGCCAAATTGCATTATCTCTTATAGTTTCCGAGATATGGACTATCGATAATTTACACCTTAGGCTCTGCTTCTAACTTGGGCTCAAATTGTAAAATGGTCTTATCTATTGGCGATTTCGTCCCAATTCACATTCCAAGTAATATTCGGCATGCTAATTACATTGCCAGTTGCCAAATTGCATTATCTCTTATAGTTTTCGAGATATGGACTATGGATAATTTACACCTTAGGCTCTGCTTCTAACTTGGGCCCAAATTGTAAAATGGTCTTATCTATTGGCGATTTCATTCCAATTCACATTCCAAGTAATATTCGGCATGCTAATTACATTGCCGGTTGCCAAATTGCATTATCTCTTATAGTTTCCGAGATATGGACTATCGATAATTTACACCTTAGGCTCTGCTTCTAACTTGGGCCCAAATTGTAAAATGGTCTTATCTATTGGCGATTTCGTTCCAATTCACATTCCAAGTATTATTCGGCATGCTAATTACATTGCCGGTTGCCAAATTGAATTATCTCTTATAGTTTCCGAGATATGGACTATCGATAATTTACACCTTAGGCTCTGCTTCTAACTTGGGCCCAAATTGTAAAATGGTCTTATCTATTGGCGATTTCGTTCCAATTCACATTCCAAGTGGTATTCGGCATGCTAATTACATTGCCGGTTGCCAAATTGCATTATCTCTTATAGTTTCCGAGATATGGACTATCGATAATTTACACCTTAGGCTCTGCTTCTAACTTGGGCCCAAATTGTAAAATGGTCTTATCTATTGGCGATTTCGTTCCAATTCACATTCCAAGTAATATTCGGCATGCTAATTACATTGCCGGTTGCCAAATTGCATTATCTCTTATAGTTTCCGAGATATGGACTATCGATAATTTACACCTTAGGCTCTGCTTCTAACTTGGGCCCAAATTGTAAAATGGTCTTATCTATTGGCGATTTCGTCCCAATTCACATTCCAAGTAATATTCGGCATGCTAATTACATTGCCGGTTGCGAAACTGCATTATCTCTTATAGTTTCCGAGATATGGACTATCGATAATTTACACCTTAGGCTCTGCTTCTAACTTGGGCCCAAATTGTAAAATGGTCTTATCTATTGGCGATTTCGTTCCAATTCACATTCCAAGTAATATTCGGCATGCTAATTACATTGCCGGTTGCCAAATTGCATTATCTCTTTTAGTTTCCGAGATATGGACTATCCATAATTTACACCTTAGGCTCTGCTTCTAACTTGGGCCCAAATTGTAAAATGGTCTTATCTATTGGCGATTTCGTTCCAATTCACATTCCAAGTAATATTCGGCATGCTAATTACATTGCCGGTTGCCAAATTGAATTATCTCTTATAGTTTCCGAGATATGGACTATCGACAATTTACACCTTAGGCACTGCTTCTAACTTGGGCCCAAATTGTAAAATGGTCTTATCTATTGGCGATTTCGTTCCAATTCACATTCCAAGTGGTATTCGGCATGCTAATTACATTGCCGGTTGCCAAATTGCATTATCTCTTATAGTTTCCGAGATATGGACTATCGATAATTTACACCTTAGGCTCTGCTTCTAACTTGGGCCCAAATTGTAAAATGGTCTTATCTATTGGCAATTTCGTTCCAATTTACATTCCAAGTAATATTCGGCATGCTAATTACATTGCCGGTTGCCAAATTGCATTATCTCTTATAGTTTCCGAGATATGGACTATCGATAATTTACACCTTAGGCTCTGCTTCTAACTTGGGCCCAAATTGTAAAATGGTCTTATCTATTGGCGATTTCGTTCCAATTCACATTCCAAGTAATATTCGGCATGCTAATTACATTGCCGGTTGCCAAATTGCATTATCTCTTTTAGTTTCCGAGATATGGACTATCGATAAATTACACCTTAGGCTCTGCTTCTAACTTGGGCCCAAATTGTAAAATGGTCTTATCTATTGGCGATTTCGTTCCAATTCACATTCCAAGTAATATTCGGCATGCTAATTACATTGCCGGTTGCCAAATTGCATTATCTCTTATAGTTTCCGAGATATGGACTATCGATAATTTACACCTTAGGCTCTGCTTCTAACTTGGGCCCAAATTGTAAAATGGCCTTATCTATTGGCGATTTCGTTCCAATTCACATTCCAAGTAATATTCGACATGCTAATTACATTGCCGGTTGCCAAATTGCATTATCTCTTATAGTTTCCGAGATATGGACTATCGATAATTTACACCTTAGGCTCTGCTTCTAACTTGGGCCCAAATTGTAAAATGGTCTTATCTATTGGCGATTTCGTTCCAATTCACATTCCAAGTAATATTCGGCATGCTAATTACATTGCCGGTTTCCAAATTGAATTATCTCTTATAGTTTCCGAGATATGGACTATCGATAATTTACACCTTAGGCTCTGCTTCTAACTTGGGCCCAAATTGTAAAATGGTCTTACCTATTGGCGATTTCGTTCCAATTCACATTCCAAGTAATATTCGGCATGCTAATTACATTGCCGGTTGCCAAATTGCATTATATCTTATAGTTTCCGAGATATGGACTATCGATTATTTACACCTTAGGCTCTGCTTCTAACTTGGGCCCAAATTGTAAAATGGTCTTATCTATTGGCGATTTCGTTCCAATTCACATTCCAAGTAATATTCGGCATGCTAATTACATTGCCGGTTGCCAAATTGCATTATATCTTATAGTTTCCGAGATATGGACTATCGATAATTTACACCTTAGGCTCTGCTTCTAACTTGGGCCCAAATTGTAAAATGGTCTTCTCTATTGGCGATTTCGTTCCAATTCACATTCCAAGTAATATTCGGCATGCTAATTACATTGCGGGTTCCCAAATTGCATTATCTCTTATAGTTTCCGAGATATGGACTATCGATTATTTTTAACCTTAGGCTCTGCTTCTAACTTGGGCCCAAACTGTAAAATGGTCTTATCTATTGGCGATTTCGTTCCAATTCACATTCCAAGTAGTATTCGGCATGCTAATTACATTGCCGGTTGCCAAATTGCATTATCTCTTATAGTTTCCGAGATATGGACTATCGATAATTTACACCTAAGGCTCTGCTTCTAACTTGGGCCCAAGTTGTAAAATGGTCTTATCTATAGGCGATTTCGTTCCAATTCACATTCCAAGTAATATTCGGCATGCTAATTACATTGCCGGTTGTCAAATTGCATTATCTCTTATAGTTTCCGAGATATGGACTATCGATAATTTACACCTTAGGCTCTGCTTCTAACTTGGGCCCAAATTGTAAAATGGTCTTATCTATTGGCGATTTCGTTCCAATTCACATTCCAAGTAATATTCGGCATGCTAATTACATTGCCGGTTGCCAAATTGCATTATCTCTTATAGTTTCCGAGATACGGACTATCGATAATTTACACCTTAGGCTCTGCTTCTAACTTGGGCCCAAATTGTAAAATGGTCTTATCTATTGGCGATTTCGTTCCAATTCACACCCCAAGTAATATTCGGCATGTTAATTACATTGCCGGTTGCGAAATTGCATTATCTCTTATAGTTTCCGAGATATGGACTATCAATAATTTACACCTTAGGCTCTGCTTCTAACTTGGGCCCAAATTGTAAAATGGTCTTATCTATTGGCGATTTCGTTCCAATTCACATTCCAAGTAATATTCGGCATGCTAATTACATTGCCGGTTGCCAAATTGCATTATATCTTATAGTTTCCGAGATATGGACTATGGATAATTTACACCTTAGGCTCTGCTTCTAACTTGGGCCCAAATTGTAAAATGGTCTTATCTATTGGCGATTTCGTTCCAATTCACATTCCAAGTAATATTCGGCATGCTAATTACATTGCCGGTTGCCAAATTGCATTATCTCTTATAGTTTCCGAGATATGGACTATCGATAATTTACACCTTAGGCTCTGCTTCTAACTTGGGCCCAAATTGTAAAATGGTCTTATCTATTGGCGATTTCATTCCAATTCACATTCCAAGTAATATTCGGCATGCTAATTACATTGCCGGTTGCCAAATTGCATTATCTCTTATAGTTTCCGAGATATGGACTATCGATAATTTACACCTTAGGCTCTGCTTCTAACTTGGGCCCAAATTGTAAAATGGTCTTCTCTATTGGCGATTTCGTTCCAATTCACATTCCAAGTAATATTCGGCATGCTAATTACATTTCGGGTTCCCAAATTGCATTATCTCTTATAGTTTCCGAGATATGGACTATCGATTATTTTTAACCTTAGGCTCTGCTTCTAACTTGGGCCCAAACTGTAAAATGGTCTTATCTATTGGCGATTTCGTTCCAATTCACATTCCAAGTAATATTCGGCATGCTAATTACATTGCCGGTTGCCAAATTGCATTATCTCTTATAGTTTCCGAGATATGGACTATCGATAATTTACACCTTAGACTCTGCTTCTAACTTGGGCCCAAATTGTAATATGGTCTTATCTATTGGCGATTTCGTTCCAATTCACTTTCCAAGTAATATTCGGCATGCTAATTACATTGCCGGTTGCCAAATTGCAGTATCTCTTATAGTTTCCGAGATATGGACTATCGACAATTTACACCTTAGGCTCTGCTTCTAACTTGGGCCCAAATTGTAAAATGGTCTTATCTATTGGCGATTTCGTTCCAATTCACATTCCAAGTAATATTCGGCATGCTAATTACATTGCCGGTTGCCAAATTGCATTATCTCTTATAGTTTCCGAGATATGGACTATCGATAATTTACACCTTAGGCTCTGCTTCTAACTTGGGCCCAAATTGTAAAATCGTCTTATCTATTGGCGATTTCGTTCCAATTCACATTCCAAGTAATATTCGGCATGCTAATTACATTGCCAGTTGCCAAATTGCATTATCTCTTATAGTTTCCGAGATATGGACTATGGATAATTTACACCTTAGGCTCTGCTTCTAACTTGGGCCCAAATTGTAAAATGGTCTTATCTATTGGCGATTTCGTTCCAATTCACATTCCAAGTAATATTCGGCATGCTAATTACATTGCCGGTTGCCAAATTTCATTATCTTTTATAGTTTCCGAGATATGGACTATCGATAATTTACACCTTAGGCTCTGCTTCTAACTTGGGCCCAAATTGTAAAATCGTCTTATCTATTGGCGATTTCGTTCCAATTCACATTCCAAGTAATATTCGGCATGCTAATTACATTGCCGGTTGCCAAACTGCATTATCTTTTATAGTTTCCGAGATATGGACTATCGATAATTTACACCTTAGGCTCTGCTTCTAACTTGGGCCCAAATTGTAAAATGGCCTTATCTATTGGCGATTTCGTTCCAATTCACATTCCAAGTAATATTCGGCATGCTAATTACATTGCCGGTTGCCAAATTGTATTATCTTTTATAGTTTCCGAGATATGGACTATCGATAATTTACACCTTAGGCTCTGCTTCTAACTTGGGCCCAAATTGTAAAATGGCCTTATCTATTGGCGATTTCGTTCCAATTCACATTCCAAGTAATACTCGGCATGCTGATTACATTGCCGGTTGCCAAATTGCATTATCTCTTATAGTTTCAGAGATATGGACTATCGATAATTTACACCTTAGGCTCTGCTTCTAACTTGGGCCCAAATTGTAAAATGGTCTTATCTATTGGCTATTTCGTTCCAATTCACATTCCAAGTAATATTTGGCATGCTAATTACATTGCCGGTTGCCAAATTGCATTATCTCTTATAGTTTCCGAGATATGGACTATCGATAATTTACACCTTAGGATCTGCTTCTAACTTGGGCCCAAATTGTAAAATGGTCTTATCTATTGGCGATTTCGTTCCAATTCACATTCCAAGTAATATTCGGCATGCTAATTACATTCCCGGTTGCCAAATTGAATTATCTCCTATAGTTTCCGAGATATGGACTATCGATAATTTACACCTTAGGCTCTGCTTCTAACTTGGGCCCAAATTGTAAAATGGTCTTATCTATTGGCGATTTCGTTCCAATTCACATTCCAAGTAATATTAGGCATGCTAATTACATTGCCGGTTGCCAAATTGAATTATCTCTTATAGTTTCCGAGATATGGACTATCGATAATTTACACCTTAGGCTCTGCTTCTAACTTGGGGCCAAATTGTAAAATGGTCTTATCTATTGGCGATTTCGTTCCAATTCACATTCCAAGTGGTATTCGGCATGCTAATTACATTGCCGGTTGCCAAATTGCATTATCTCTTATAGTTTCCGAGATATGGACTATCGATAATTTACACCTTAGGCTCTGCTTCTAACTTGGGCCCAAATTGTAAAATGGTCTTATCTATTGGCGATTTCGTTCCAATTTACATTCCAAGTAATATTCGGCATGCTAATTACATTGCCGGTTGCCAAATTGCATTATCTCTTATAGTTTCCGAGATATGGACTATCGATAATTTACACCTTAGGCTCTGCTTCTAACTTGGGCCCAAATTGTAAAATGGTCTTATCTATTGGCGATTTCGTCCCAATTCACATTCCAAGTAATATTCGGCATGCTAATTACATTGCCGGTTGCGAAACTGCATTATCTCTTATAGTTTCCGAGATATGGACTATCGATAATTTACACCTTAGGCTCTGCTTCTAACTTGGGCCCAAATTGTAAAATGGCCTTATCTATTGGCGATTTCGTTCCAATTCACATTCCAAGTAATATTCGGCATGCTAATTACATTGCCGGTTGCCAAATTGCATTATCTCTTATAGTTTCCGAGATATGGACTATCGATAATTTACACCTTAGGCTCTGCTTCTAACTTGGGCCCAAATTGTAAAATGGTCTTATCTATTGGCGATTTCGTTCCAATTCACATTCCAAGTAATATTCGGCATGCTAATTACATTGCCGGTTTCCAAATTGAATTATCTCTTATAGTTTCCGAGATATGGACTATCGATAATTTACACCTTAGGCTCTGCTTCTAACTTGGGCCCAAATTGTAAAATGGTCTTACCTATTGGCGATTTCGTTCCAATTCACATTCCAAGTAATATTCGGCATGCTAATTACATTGCCGGTTGCCAAATTGCATTATATCTTATAGTTTCCGAGATATGGACTATCGATAATTTACACCTTAGGCTCTGCTTCTAACTTGGGCCCAACTTGTAAAATGGTCTTATCTATTGGCGATTTCGTTCCAATTCACATTCCAAGTAATATTCGGCATGCTAATTACATTGCCGGTTGCCAAATTGCATTATCTCTTATAGTTTCCGAGATATGGACTATCGATTATTTTTAACCTTAGGCTCTGCTTCTAACTTGGGCCCAAACTGTAAAATGGTCTTATCTATTGGCGATTTCGTTCCAATTCACATTCCAAGTAGTATTCGGCATGCTAATTACATTGCCGGTTGCCAAATTGCATTATCTCTTATAGTTTCCGAGATATGGACTATCGATTATTTTTAACCTTAGGCTCTGCTTCTAACTTGGGCCCAAATTGTAAAATGGTCTTATCTATTGGCGATTTCGTTCCAATTCACATTCCAAGTAATATTCGGCATGCTAATTACATTGCCCGTTGCCAAATTGCATTATCTCTTATAGTTTCCGAGATATGGACTATCGATAATTTACACCTTAGGCTCTGCTTCTAACTTGGGCCCAAGTTGTAAAATGGTCTTATCTATAGGCGATTTCGTTCCAATTCACATTCCAAGTAATATTCGGCATGCTAATTACATTGCGGGTTCCCAAATTGCATTATCTCTTATAGTTTCCGAGATATGGACTATCGATTATTTTTAACCTTAGGCTCTGCTTCTAACTTGGGCCCAAACTGTAAAATGGTCTTATCTATTGGCGATTTCGTTCCAATTCACATTCCAAGTAGTATTCGGCATGCTAATTACATTGCCGGTTGCCAAATTGCATTATCTCTTATAGTTTCCGAGATATGGACTATCGATAATTTACACCTTAGGCTCTGCTTCTAACTTGGGCCCAAGTTGTAAAATGGTCTTATCTATAGGCGATTTCGTTCCAATTCACATTCCAAGTAATATTCGGCATGCTAATTACATTGCCGGTTGCCAAATTGCATTATCTCTTATAGTTTCCGAGATATGGACTATCGATATTTTACACCTTAGGCTCTGCTTCTAACTTGGGCCCAAATTGTAAAATGGTCTTATCTATTGGCGATTTCGTTCCAATTCACATTCCAAGTAATATTCGGCATGCTAATTACATTGCCGGTTGCCAAATTGCATTATCTCTTATAGTTTCCGAGATACGGACTATCGATAATTTACACCTTAGGCTCTGCTTCTAACTTGGGCCCAAATTGTAAAATGGTCTTATCTATTGGCGATTTCGTTCCAATTCACACCCCAAGTAATATTCGGCATGTTAATTACATTGCCGGTTGCGAAATTGCATTATCTCTTATAGTTTCCGAGATATGGACTATCAATAATTTACACCTTAGGCTCTGCTTCTAACTTGGGCCCAAATTGTAAAATGGTCTTATCTATTGGCGATTTCGTTCCAATTCACATTCCAAGTAATATTCGGCATGCTAATTACATTGCCGGTTTCCAAATTGAATTATCTCTTATAGTTTCCGAGATATGGACTATCGATAATTTACACCTTAGGCTCTGCTTCTAACTTGGGCCCAAATTGTAAAATGGTCTTACCTATTGGCGATTTCGTTCCAATTCACATTCCAAGTAATATTCGGCATGCTAATTACATTGCCGGTTGCCAAATTGCATTATATCTTATAGTTTCCGAGATATGGACTATCGATAATTTACACCTTAGGCTCTGCTTCTAACTTGGGCCCAACTTGTAAAATGGTCTTATCTATTGGCGATTTCGTTCCAATTCACATTCCAAGTAATATTCGGCATGCTAATTACATTGCCGGTTGCCAAATTGCATTATCTCTTATAGTTTCCGAGATATGGACTATCGATTATTTTTAACCTTAGGCTCTGCTTCTAACTTGGGCCCAAACTGTAAAATGGTCTTATCTATTGGCGATTTCGTTCCAATTCACATTCCAAGTAGTATTCGGCATGCTAATTACATTGCCGGTTGCCAAATTGCATTATCTCTTATAGTTTCCGAGATATGGACTATCGATTATTTTTAACCTTAGGCTCTGCTTCTAACTTGGGCCCAAATTGTAAAATGGTCTTATCTATTGGCGATTTCGTTCCAATTCACATTCCAAGTAATATTCGGCATGCTAATTACATTGCCCGTTGCCAAATTGCATTATCTCTTATAGTTTCCGAGATATGGACTATCGATAATTTACACCTTAGGCTCTGCTTCTAACTTGGGCCCAAGTTGTAAAATGGTCTTATCTATAGGCGATTTCGTTCCAATTCACATTCCAAGTAATATTCGGCATGCTAATTACATTGCGGGTTCCCAAATTGCATTATCTCTTATAGTTTCCGAGATATGGACTATCGATTATTTTTAACCTTAGGCTCTGCTTCTAACTTGGGCCCAAACTGTAAAATGGTCTTATCTATTGGCGATTTCGTTCCAATTCACATTCCAAGTAGTATTCGGCATGCTAATTACATTGCCGGTTGCCAAATTGCATTATCTCTTATAGTTTCCGAGATATGGACTATCGATAATTTACACCTTAGGCTCTGCTTCTAACTTGGGCCCAAGTTGTAAAATGGTCTTATCTATAGGCGATTTCGTTCCAATTCACATTCCAAGTAATATTCGGCATGCTAATTACATTGCCGGTTGCCAAATTGCATTATCTCTTATAGTTTCCGAGATATGGACTATCGATATTTTACACCTTAGGCTCTGCTTCTAACTTGGGCCCAAATTGTAAAATGGTCTTATCTATTGGCGATTTCGTTCCAATTCACATTCCAAGTAATATTCGGCATGCTAATTACATTGCCGGTTGCCAAATTGCATTATCTCTTATAGTTTCCGAGATACGGACTATCGATAATTTACACCTTAGGCTCTGCTTCTAACTTGGGCCCAAATTGTAAAATGGTCTTATCTATTGGCGATTTCGTTCCAATTCACACCCCAAGTAATATTCGGCATGTTAATTACATTGCCGGTTGCGAAATTGCATTATCTCTTATAGTTTCCGAGATATGGACTATCAATAATTTACACCTTAGGCTCTGCTTCTAACTTGGGCCCAAATTGTAAAATGGTCTTATCTATTGGCGATTTCGTTCCAATTCACATTCCAAGTAATATTCGGCATGCTAATTACATTGCCGGTTGCCAAATTGCATTATATCTTATAGTTTCCGAGATATGGACTATGGATAATTTACACCTTAGGCTCTGCTTCTAACTTGGGCCCAAATTGTAAAATGGTCTTATCTATTGGCGATTTCGTTCCAATTCACATTCCAAGTAATATTCGGCATGCTAATTACATTGCCGGTTGCCAAATTGCATTATCTCTTATAGTTTCCGAGATATGGACTATCGATAATTTACACCTTAGGCTCTGCTTCTAACTTGGGCCCAAATTGTAAAATGGTCTTATCTATTGGCGATTTCATTCCAATTCACATTCCAAGTAATATTCGGCATGCTAATTACATTGCCGGTTGCCAAATTGCATTATCTCTTATAGTTTCCGAGATATGGACTATCGATAATTTACACCTTAGGCTCTGCTTCTAACTTGGGCCCAAATTGTAAAATGGTCTTCTCTATTGGCGATTTCGTTCCAATTCACATTCCAAGTAACATTCGGCATGCTAATTACATTGCGGGTTCCCAAATTGCATTATCTCTTATAGTTTCCGAGATATGGACTATCGATTATTTTTAACCTTAGGCTCTGCTTCTAACTTGGGCCCAAACTGTAAAATGGTCTTATCTATTGGCGATTTCGTTCCAATTCACATTCCAAGTAATATTCGGCATGCTAATTACATTGCCGGTTGCCAAATTGCATTATCTCTTATAGTTTCCGAGATATGGACTATCGATAATTTACACCTTAGACTCTGCTTCTAACTTGGGCCCAAATTGTAATATGGTCTTATCTATTGGCGATTTCGTTCCAATTCACTTTCCAAGTAATATTCGGCATGCTAATTACATTGCCGGTTGCCAAATTGCAGTATCTCTTATAGTTTCCGAGATATGGACTATCGACAATTTACACCTTAGGCTCTGCTTCTAACTTGGGCCCAAATTGTAAAATGGTCTTATCTATTGGCGATTTCGTTCCAATTCACATTCCAAGTAATATTCGGCATGCTAATTACATTGCCAGTTGCCAAATTGCATTATCTCTTATAGTTTCCGAGATATGGACTATGGATAATTTACACCTTAGGCTCTGCTTCTAACTTGGGCCCAAATTGTAAAATGGTCTTATCTATTGGCGATTTCGTTCCAATTCACATTCCAAGTAATATTCGGCATGCTAATTACATTGCCGGCTGCCAAATTGCATTATCTTTTATAGTTTCCGAGATATGGACTATCGATAATTTACACCTTAGGCTCTGCTTCTAACTTGGGCCCAAATTGTAAAATGGCCTTATCTATTGGCGATTTCGTTCCAATTCACATTCCAAGTAATACTCGGCATGCTGATTACATTGCCGGTTGCCAAATTGCATTATCTCTTATAGTTTCAGAGATATGGACTATCGATAATTTACACCTTAGGCTCTGCTTCTAACTTGGGCCCAAATTGTAAAATGGTCTTATCTATTGGCTATTTCGTTCCAATTCACATTCCAAGTAATATTCGGCATGCTAATTACATTGCCGGTTGCCAAATTGCATTATCTCTTATAGTTTCCGAGATATGGACTATCGATAATTTACACCTTAGGATCTGCTTCTAACTTGGGCCTAAATTGTAAAATGGTCTTATCTATTGGCGATTTCGTTCCAATTCACATTCCAAGTAATATTCGGCATGCTAATTACATTCCCGGTTGCCAAATTGAATTATCTCCTATAGTTTCCGAGATATGGACTATCGATAATTTACACCTTAGGCTCTGCTTCTAACTTGGGCCCAAATTGTAAAATGGTCTTACCTATTGGCGATTTCGTTCCAATTCACATTCCAAGTAATATTCGGCATGCTAATTACTTTGCCGGTGGCCAAGTTGCATTATCTCTTATAGTTTCCGAGATATGGACTATCGATAATTTACACCTTAGGCTCTGCTTCTAACTTGGGCCCAAATTGTAAAATGGCCTTATCTATTGGCGATTTCGTTCCAATTCACATTCCAAGTAATATTCGGCATGCTGATTACATTGTCGGTTGCCAAATTGCATTATCTCTTATAGTTTCCGAGATATGGACTATCGATAATTTACACCTTAAGCTCTGCTTCTAACTTGGGCCCAAATTGTAAAATGGTCTTATCTATTGGCGATTTCGTTCCAATTCACATTCCAAGTAATATTCGGCATGCTAATTACATTGCCGGTTGCCAAATTGAATTATCTCCTATAGTTTCCGAGATATGGACTATCGATAATTTACACCTTAGGCTCTGCTTCTAACTTGGGCCCAAATTGTAAAATGGTCTTACCTATTGGCGATTTCGTTCCAATTCACATTCCAAGTAATATTCGGCATGCTAATTACATTGCCGGTGGCCAAGTTGCATTATCTCTTATAGTTTCCGAGATATGGACTATCGATAATTTACACCTTAGGCTCTGCTTCTAACTTGGGCCCAAATTGTAAAATGGTCTTATCTATTGGCGATTTCGTTCCAATTCACATTCCAAGTAATATTCGGCATGCTAATTACATTGCCGGTTCCCAAATTGCATTATCTCTTATAGCTTCCGAGATATGGACTATCGATTATTTTTAACCTTAGGCTCTGCTTCTAACTTGGGCCCAAACTGTAAAATGGTCTTATCTATTGGCGATTTCGTTCCAATTCACATTCCAAGTAGTATTCGGCATGCTAATTACATTGCCGGTTGCCAAATTGCATTATCTCTTATAGTTTCCGAGATATGGACTATCGATAATTTACACCTTAGGCTCTGCTTCTAACTTGGGCTCAAATTGTAAAATGGTCTTATCTATTGGCGATTTCGTCCCAATTCACATTCCAAGTAATATTCGGCATGCTAATTACATTGCCAGTTGCCAAATTGCATTATCTCTTATAGTTTTCGAGATATGGACTATGGATAATTTACACCTTAGGCTCTGCTTCTAACTTGGGCCCAAATTGTAAAATGGTCTTATCTATTGGCGATTTCATTCCAATTCACATTCCAAGTAATATTCGGCATGCTAATTACATTGCCGGTTGCCAAATTGCATTATCTCTTATAGTTACCGAGATATGGACTATCGATAATTTACACCTTAGGCTCTGCTTCTAACTTGGGCCCAAATTGTAAAATGGTCTTATCTATTGGCGATTTCGTCCCAATTCACATTCCAAGTAATATTCGGCATGCTAATTACATTGCCAGTTGCCAAATTGCATTATCTCTTATAGTTTCCGAGATATGGACTATGGATAATTTACACCTTAGGCTCTGCTTCTAACTTGGGCCCAAATTGTAAAATGGTCTTATCTATTGGCGATTTCATTCCAATTCACATTCCAAGTAATATTCGGCATGCTAATTACATTGCCGGTTGCCAAATTGCATTATCTCTTATAGTTTCCGAGATATGGACTATCGATAATTTACACATTAGGCTCTGCTTCTAACTTGGGCCCAAATTGTAAAATGGTCTTATCTATTGGCGATTTCGTTCCAATTCACATTCCAAGTAATATTCGGCATGCTAATTACATTGCCGTTTGCCAAATTGCATTATCTCTTATAGTTTCCGAGATATGAACTATCGGTAATTTACACCTTAGGCTCTGCTTCTAACTTGGGCCCAAATTGTAAAATCGTCTTATCTATTGGCGATTTCGTTCCAATTCACATTCCAAGTAATATTCGGCATGCTAATTACATTGCCGGTTGCCAAATTGCATTATCTCTTATAGTTTCCGAGATATGGTCTATCGATAATTTACACCTTAGGCTCTGCTTCTAACTTGGGCCCAAATTGTAAAATGGTCTTATCTATTGGCGATTTCGTTCCAATTCACATTCCAAGTAATATTCGGCATGCTAATTACATTGCCGGTTGCCAAATTGAATTATCTCTTATAGTTTCCGAGATATGGACTATCGATAATTTACACCTTAGGCTCTGCTTCTAACTTGGGCCCAAATTGTAAAATGGTCTTATCTATTGGCGATTTCGTCCCAATTCACATTCCAAGTAATATTCGGCATGCTAATTACATTGCCAGTTGCGAAACTGCATTATCTCTTATAGTTTCCGAGATATGGACTATCGATAATTTACACCTTAGGCTCTGCTTCTAACTTGGGCCCAAATTGTAAAATGGTCTTATCTATTGGCGATTTCGTTCCAATTCACATTCCAAGTAATATTCGGCATGCTAATTACATTGCCGGTTGCCAAATTGCATTATCTCTTTTAGTTTCCGAGATATGGACTATCGATAATTTACACCTTAGGCTCTGCTTCTAACTTGGGCCCAAATTGTAAAATGGCCTTATCTATTGGCGATTTCGTTCCAATTCACATTCCAAGTAATATTCGGCATGCTAATTACATTGCCGGTTGCCAAATTGCATTATCTCTTATAGTTTCCGAGATATGGACTATCGATAATTTACACCTTAGGCTCTGCTTCTAACTTGGGCCCAAATTGTAAAATGGTCTTATCTATTGGCGATTTCGTTCCAATTCACATTCCAAGTAATATTCGGCATGCTAATTACATTGCCGGTGGCCAAATTGAATTATCTCTTATAGTTTCCGAGATATGGACTATCGATAATTTACACCTTAGGCTCTGCTTCTAACTTCGGCCCAAATTGTAAAATGGTCTTACCTATTGGCGATTTCGTTCCAATTCACATTCCAAGTAATATTCGGCATGCTAATTACATTGCCGGTTGCCAAATTTCATTATCTCTTATAGTTTCCGAGATATGGACTATCGATAATTTACACCTTAGGCTCTGCTTCTAACTTGGGCCCAAATTGTAAAATGGTCTTATCTATTGGCGATTTCGTTCCAATTCACATTCCAAGTAATATTCGGCATGCTAATTACATTGCCGGTTGCCAAATTGCATTATCTCTTATAGTTTCCGAGATATGGACTATCGATAATTTACACCTTAGGCTCTGCTTCTAACTTGGGCCCAAATTGTAATATGGTCTTATCTATTGGCGATTTCGTTCCAATTCACATTCCAAGTAATATTCGGCATGCTAATTACATTGCCGGTTGCCAAATTGCATTATCTCTTATAGTTTCCGAGATATGGACTATCGATAATTTACACCTTAGGCTCTGCTTCTAACTTGGGCCCAAATTGTAAAATGGTCTTATCTATTGGCGATTTCGTTCCAATTCACATTCCAAGTAATATTCGGCATGCTAATTACATTGCCGGTTGCCAAATTGCATTATCTCTTATAGTTTCCGAAATATGGACTATCGATAATTTACACCTTAGGCTCTGCTTCTAACTTGGGCCCAAATTGTAAAATGGTCTTATCTATTGGCGATTTCGTTCCAATTCACATTCCAAGTAATATTCGGCATGCTAATTACATTGCCGGTTGCCAAATTGCATTATCTCTTATAGTTTCCGAGATATGGACTATCGATAATTTACACCTTAGGCTCTGCTTCTAACTTGGGCCCAAATTGTAAAATGGTCTTATCTATTGGCGATTTCGTTCCAATTCACATTCCAAGTAATATTCGGCATGCTAATTACATTGCCGGTTGCCAAATTGCATTATCTCTTATAGTTTCCGAGATACGGACTATCGATAATTTACACCTAAGGCTCTGCTTCTAACTTGGGCCCAAATTGTAAAATGGTCTTATCTATTGGCGATTTCGTTCCAATTCACATTCCAAGTAATATTCGGCATGCTAATTACATTGCCGGTTGCGAAATTGCATTATCTCTTATAGTTTCCGAGATATGGACTATCAATAATTTACACCTTAGGCTCTGCTTCTAACTTGGGCCCAAATTGTAAAATGGTCTTATCTATTGGCGATTTCGTTCCAATTCACATTCCAAGTAATATTCGGCATGCTAATTACATTGCCGGTTGCCAAATTGCATTATCTCTTATAGTTTCCGAGATATGGACTATGGATAATTTACACCTTAGGCTCTGCTTCTAACTTGGGCCCAAATTGTAAAATGGTCTTATCTATTGGCGATTTCGTTCCAATTCACATTCCAAGTAATATTCGGCATGCTAATTACATTGCCGGTTGCCAAATTGCATTATCTCTTATAGTTTCCGAGATATGGACTATCGATAATTTACACCTTAGGCTCTGCTTCTAACTTGGGCCCAAATTGTAAAATTGTCTTATCTATTGGCGATTTCGTTCCAATTCACATTCCAAGTAATATTCGGCATGCTAATTACATTGCCGTTTGCCAAATTGCTTTATCTCTTATAGTTTCCGAGATATGGACTATCGATAATTTACAC
Source organism: Rhynchophorus ferrugineus (assembly GCF_030347505.1). NCBI lineage: Eukaryota > Metazoa > Arthropoda > Insecta > Coleoptera > Curculionidae > Rhynchophorus > Rhynchophorus ferrugineus. The sequence goes on along the minus strand of NW_027472747.1, from coordinate 137,709 downwards.
CTTAGGCTCTGCTTCTAACTTGGGCCCAAATTGTAAAATGGTCTTCTCTATAGGCGATTTCGTTCCAATTCACATTCCAAGTAATATTCGGCATGCTAATTACATTGCCGGTTGCCAAATTGCATTATCTCTTATAGTTTCCGAGATATGGACTATCGATAATTTACACCTTAGGCTCTGCTTCTAACTTGGGCCCAAATTGTAAAATGGTCTTATCTATTGGCGATTTCGTTCCAATTCACATTCCAAGTAATATTCCGCATGCTAATTACATTGCCGGTTGCCAAATTGCATTATCTCTTATAGTTTCCGTGATATGGACTATCGATAATTTACACCTTAGGCTCTGCTTCTAACTTGGGCCCAAATTGTAAAATCGTCTTATCTATTGGCGATTTCGTTCCAATTCACATTCCAAGTAATATTCGGCATGCTAATTACATTGCCGGTTGCCAAATTGCATTATCTCTTATAGTTTCCGAGATATGTACTATCGGTAATTTACACCTTAGGCTCTGCTTCTAACTTGGGCCCAAATTGTAAAATGGTCTTATCTATTGGCGATTTCGTTCCAATTCACATTCCAAGTAATATCCGGCATGCTAATTACATTGCCGGTTGCCAAATTGAATTATCTCTTATAGTTTCCGAGATATGGACTATCGATAATTTACACCTTAGGCTCTGCTTCTAACTTGGGCCCAAATTGTAAAATGGTCTTACCTATTGGCGATTTCGTTCCAATTCACATTCCAGGTAATATTCGGCATGCTAATTACATTGCCGGTTGCCAAATTGCATATCTCTTATAGATTCCGAGATATGGACTATCGATAATTTACACCTTAGGCTCTGCTTCTAACTTGGGCCCAAATTGTAAAATGGTCTTATCTATTGGCGATTTCGTTCCAATTCACATTCCAAGTAATATTCGGCATGCTAATTACATTGCCGGTTGCTAAATTGCATTATCTCTTATAGTTTCCGAGATATGGACTATCGATAATTTACATCTTAGGCTCTGCTTCTAACTTGGGCCCAAATTGTAAAATGGTCTTATCTATTGCCGATTTCGTTCCAATTCACATTCCAAGTAATATTCGGCATGCTAATTACATTGCCGGTTGCCAAATTGCATTATCTCTTATAGTTTCCGAGATATGGACTATCGGTAATTTACACCTTAGGCTCTGCTTCTAACTAGGGCCCAAATAATAAAATGGTCTTATCTATTGGCGATTTCATTCCAATTCACATTCCAAGTAATATTCGGCTTGCTAATTACATTGCCGGTTGCCAAATTGCATTATCTCTTATAGTTTCCGAGATATGGACTATCGATTGTTTACACCTTAGGCTCTGCTTCTAACTTGGGCCCAAATTGTAAAATGGTCTTATCTATTGGCGATTTCGTTCCTATTCACATTCCAAGTAATATTCGGCATGCTAATTACATTGCCGGTTGCCAAATTGCATTATCTCTTGTAGTTTCCGAGATATGGACTATCGATAATTTACACCTTAGGCTCTGCCTCTAACTTGGGCCCAAATTGTAAAATGGTCTTATCTATTGGCGATTTCGTTCCAATTCACATTCCAAGTAATATCCGGCATGCTAATTACATTGCCGGTTGCCAAATTGAATTATCTCTTATAGTTTCCGAGATATGGACTATCGATAATTTACACCTTAGGCTCTGCTTCTAACTTGGGCCCAAATTGTAAAATGGTCTTAACTATTGGCGATTTCGTTCCAATTCACATTCCAAGTAATATTCGGCATGCTAATTACATTGCCGGTTGCCAAATTGCATTATCTCTTATAGTTTCCGAGATATGGACTATCGATTATTTACATCTTAGGCTCTGCTTCTAACTTGGGCCCAAATTGTAAAATGGTCTTATCTATTGGCGATTTCGTTCCAATTCACATTCCAAGTAATATTCGGCATGCTAATTACATTGCCGGTTGCCAAATTGCATTATCTCTTATAGTTTCCGAGATATGGACTATCGATAATTTACACCTTAGGCTCTGCTTCTAACTTGGGCCCAAATTGTAAAATGGTCTTATCTATTGGCGATTTCGTTCCAATTCACATTCCAAGTAATATTCGGCATGCTAATTACATTGCCGGTTGCCAAATTGCATTATCTCTTATAGTTTCCGAGATATGGACTATCGATAATTTACACCTTAGGCTCTGCTTCTAACTTGGGCCCAAATTGTAAAATGGTCTTATCTATTGGCGATTTCGTTCCAATTCACATTCCAAGTAATATTCGGCATGCTAATTACATTGCCGTTTGCCAAATTGCATTATCTCTTATAGTTTCCGAGATATGGACTATCGATAATTTACACCTTAGGCTCTGCTTCTAACTTGGGCCCAAATTGTAAAATCGTCTTATCTATTGGCGATTTCGTTCCAATTCACATTCCAAGTAATACTCGGCATGCTAATTACATTGCCGGTTGCCAAATTATCTCTTATAGTTTCCGAGATATGGACTATCGATAATTTACACCTTAGGCTCTGCTTCTAACTTTTGCCCAAATTGTAAAATGGTCTTATCTATTGGCGATTTCGTTCCGATTCACATTCCAAGTAATATTCGGCATGCTAATTACATTGCCGGTAGCCAAATTGAATTATCTCTTATAGTTTCCGAGATATGGACTATCGATAATTTACACCTTAGGCTCTGCTTCTAACTTGGGCCCAAATTGTAAAATGGTCTTATCTATTGGCGATTTCGTTCCAATTCACATTCCAAGTAGTATTCGGCATGCTAATTACATTGCCGGTTGCCAAATTGCATTATCTCTTATAGTTTCCGAGATATGGACTATCGATAATTTACACCTTAGGCTCTGCTTCTAACTTGGGCCCAAATTGTAAAATGGTCTTATCTATTGGCGATTTCGTTCCAATTCACATTCCAAGTAATATTCGGCATGCTAATTACATTGCCAGTTGCCAAATTGCATTATCTCTTATAGTTTCCGAGATATGGACTAAGGATAATTTACACCTTAGGCTCTGCTTCTAACTTGGGCCCAAATTGTAAAATGGTCTTATCTATTGGCGATATCGTTCCAATTCACATTCCAAGTAATATTCGGCATGCTAATTACATTGCCGGTTGCCAAATTGCATTACCTCTTATAGTTTCCGAGATATGGACTATCGATAATTTACACCTTAGGCTCTGCTTCTACCTTGGGTCCAAATTGTAAAATGGTCTTATCTATTGGTGATTTCGTTCCAATTCACTTTCCAAGTAATATTCGGCATGCAAATTACATTGCCGGTTGCCAAATTGCATTATCTCTTATAGTTTCCGAGATATGGACTATCGATAATTTACACCTCAGCCTCTGCTTCTAACTTGGGCCCAAATTGTAAAATGGTCTTATCTATTGGCGATTTCGTTCCAATTCACTCTCCAAGTTATATTTGGCATGCTAATTACATTGCCGGTTGCCAAATTGCATTATATCTTACAGTTTCCGAGATATGGACTATCGATAATTTACACCTTAGGCTCTGCTTCTAACTTGGGCTCAAATTGTAAAATGGTCTTATCTATTGGCGATTTCGTTCCAATTCACATTCCAAGTAATATTCGGCATGCTAATTGCATTGCCGGTTGCCAAATTGCATTATCTCTTATAGCTTCCGAGATATGGACTGTCGATAATTTACACCTTAGGCTCTGCTTCTAACTTGGGCCCAAATTGTAAAATGGTCTTATCTATTGGCGATTTCGTTCCAATTCACTTTCCAAGTAATATTCGGCATGCTAATTACATTGCCGGTTGCCAAATTGCATTATCTCTTATAGTTTCCGAGATATGGACTATCGATAATTTACACCTTAGGCTCTGCTTCTAACTTGGGCCCAAATTGTAAAATGGTCTTATCTATTGGCGATTTCGTTCCAATTCACATTCCAAGTAATATTTGGCATGCTAATTACATTGCCGGTTGCCAAATTGCATTATCTCTTATAGTTTCCGAGATATGGACTATCGATAATTTACACCTTAGGCTCTGCTTCTAACTTGGGCCCAAATTGTAAAATGGTCTTATCTTTTGGCGATTTCGTTCCAATTCACATTCCAAGTAATATTCGGCATGCTAATTACATTGCCGGTGGCCAAATTGAATTATCTCTTATAGTTTCCGAGATATGGACTATCGATAATTTACACCTTAGGCTCTGCTTCTAACTTGGGCCCAAATTGTAAAATGGCCTTATCTATTGGCGATTTCGTTCCAATTCACATTCCTAGTAATATTCGGCATGCTAATTACATTGCCGGTTGCCAAATTGCATTATCTCTTATAGTTTCCGAGATATGGACTATCGATAATTTACACCTTAGGCTCTGCTTCTAACTTGGGCCCAAATTGTAAAATGGTCTTATCTATTGGCGATTTCGTTCCAATTCACATTCCAAGTAATATTCGGCATGCTAATTACATTGCCGGTTGCCAAATTGCATTATCTCTTATAGTTTCCGAGATATGGACTATCGATAATTTACACCTTAGGCTCTGCTTCTAACTTGGGCCCAAATTGTAATATGGTCTTATCTATTGGCGATTTCGTTCCAATTCACATTCCAAGTAATATTCGGCATGCTAATTACATTGCCGGTTGCCAAATTGCATTATCTCTTATAGTTTCCGAGATATGGACTATCGATAATTTACACCTTAGGCTCTGCTTCTAACTTGGGCCCAAATTGTAAAATGGTCTTCTCTATTGGCGATTTCGTTCCAATTCACATTCCAAGTAATATTCGACATGCTAATTACATTGCCAGTTGCCAAATTGCATTATCTCTTATAGTTTCCGAGATATGGACTATCGATAATTTACACCTTAGGCTCTGCTTCTAACTTGGGCCCAAATTGTAAAATGGTCTTCTCTATTGGCGATTTCGTTCCAATTCACATTCCAAGTAACATTCGGCATGCTAATTACATTGCGGGTTCCCAAATTGCATTATCTCTTATAGTTTCCGAGATATGGACTATCGATTATTTTTAACCTTAGGCTCTGCTTCTAACTTGGGCCCAAACTGTAAAATGGTCTTATCTATTGGCGATTTCGTTCCAATTCACATTCCAAGTAATATTCGGCATGCTAATTACATTGCCGGTTGCCAAATTGCATTATCTCTTATAGTTTCCGAGATATGGACTATCGATAATTTACACCTTAGACTCTGCTTCTAACTTGGGCCCAAATTGTAAAATGGTCTTCTCTATTGGCGATTTCGTTCCAATTCACATTCCAAGTAATATTCGACATGCTAATTACATTGCCAGTTGCCAAATTGCATTATCTCTTATAGTTTCCGAGATATGGACTATCGATAATTTACACCTTAGGCTCTGCTTCTAACTTGGGCCCAAATTGTAAAATGGTCTTCTCTATTGGCGATTTCGTTCCAATTCACATTCCAAGTAACATTCGGCATGCTAATTACATTGCGGGTTCCCAAATTGCATTATCTCTTATAGTTTCCGAGATATGGACTATCGATTATTTTTAACCTTAGGCTCTGCTTCTAACTTGGGCCCAAACTGTAAAATGGTCTTATCTATTGGCGATTTCGTTCCAATTCACATTCCAAGTAATATTCGGCATGCTAATTACATTGCCGGTTGCCAAATTGCATTATCTCTTATAGTTTCCGAGATATGGACTATCGATAATTTACACCTTAGACTCTGCTTCTAACTTGGGCCCAAATTGTAATATGGTCTTATCTATTGGCGATTTCGTTCCAATACACTTTCCAAGTAATATTCGGCATGCTAATTACATTGCCGGTTGCCAAATTGCAGTATCTCTTATAGTTTCCGAGATATGGACTATCGACAATTTACACCTTAGGCTCTGCTTCTAACTTGGGCCCAAATTGTAAAATGGTCTTATCTATTGGCGATTTCGTTCCAATTCACATTCCAAGTAATATTCGGCATGCTAATTACATTGCCAGTTGCCAAATTGCATTATCTCTTATAGTTTCCGAGATATGGACTATGGATAATTTACACCTTAGGCTCTGCTTCTAACTTGGGCCCAAATTGTAAAATGGTCTTATCTATTGGCGATTTCGTTCCAATTCACATTCCAAGTAATATTCGGCATGCTAATTACATTGCCGGTTGCCAAATTGCATTATCTTTTATAGTTTCCGAGATATGGACTATCGATAATTTACACCTTAGGCTCTGCTTCTAACTTGGGCCCAAATTGTAAAATGGCCTTATCTATTGGCGATTTCGTTCCAATTCACATTCCAAGTAATACTCGGCATGCTGATTACATTGCCGGTTGCCAAATTGCATTATCTCTTATAGTTTCAGAGATATGGACTATCGATAATTTACACCTTAGGCTCTGCTTCTAACTTGGGCCCAAATTGTAAAATGGTCTTATCTATTGGCTATTTCGTTCCAATTCACATTCCAAGTAATATTCGGCATGCTAATTACATTGCCGGTTGCCAAATTGCATTATCTCTTATAGTTTCCGAGATATGGACTATCGATAATTTACACCTTAGGATCTGCTTCTAACTTGGGCCCAAATTGTAAAATGGTCTTATCTATTGGCGATTTCGTTCCAATTCACATTCCAAGTAATATTCGGCATGCTAATTACATTCCCGGTTGCCAAATTGAATTATCTCCTATAGTTTCCGAGATATGGACTATCGATAATTTACACCTTAGGCTCTGCTTCTAACTTGGGCCCAAATTGTAAAATGGTCTTACCTATTGGCGATTTCGTTCCAATTCACATTCCAAGTAATATTCGGCATGCTAATTACTTTGCCGGTGGCCAAGTTGCATTATCTCTTATAGTTTCCGAGATATGGACTATCGATAATTTACACCTTAGGCTCTGCTTCTAACTTGGGCCCAAATTGTAAAATGGTCTTATCTATTGGCGATTTCGTTCCAATTCACATTCCAAGTAATATTCGGCATGCTAATTACATTGCCGGTTGCCAAATTGCATTATCTCTTATAGTTTCCGAGATATGGACTATCGATAATTTACACCTTAAGCTCTGCTTCTAACTTGGGCCCAAATTGTAAAATGGTCTTATCTATTGGCGATTTCGTTCCAATTCACATTCCAAGTAATATTCGGCATGCTAATTACATTGCCGGTTGCCAAATTGAATTATCTCCTATAGTTTCCGAGATATGGACTATCGATAATTTACACCTTAGGCTCTGCTTCTAACTTGGGCCCAAATTGTAAAATGGTCTTACCTATTGGCGATTTCGTTCCAATTCACATTCCAAGTAATATTCGGCATGCTAATTACATTGCCGGTGGCCAAGTTGCATTATCTCTTATAGTTTCCGAGATATGGACTATCGATAATTTACACCTTAGGCTCTGCTTCTAACTTGGGCCCAAATTGTAAAATGGTCTTATCTATTGGCGATTTCGTTCCAATTCACATTCCAAGTAATATTCGGCATGCTAATTACATTGCCGGTTCCCAAATTGCATTATCTCTTATAGCTTCCGAGATATGGACTATCGATTATTTTTAACCTTAGGCTCTGCTTCTAACTTGGGCCCAGACTCTAAAATGGTCTTATCTATTGGCGATTTCGTTCCAATTCACAGTCCAAGTAGTATTCGGCATGCTAATTACATTGCCGGTTGCCAAATTGCATTATCTCTTATAGTTTCCGAGATATGGACTATCGATAATTTACACCTTAGGCTCTGCTTCTAACTTGGGCTCAAATTGTAAAATGGTCTTATCTATTGGCGATTTCGTCCCAATTCACATTCCAAGTAATATTCGGCATGCTAATTACATTGCCAGTTGCCAAATTGCATTATCTCTTATAGTTTTCGAGATATGGACTATGGATAATTTACACCTTAGGCTCTGCTTCTAACTTGGGCCCAAATTGTAAAATGGTCTTATCTATTGGCGATTTCATTCCAATTCACATTCCAAGTAATATTCGGCATGCTAATTACATTGCCGGTTGCCAAATTGCATTATCTCTTATAGTTACCGAGATATGGACTATCGATAATTTACACCTTAGGCTCTGCTTCTAACTTGGGCCCAAATTGTAAAATGGTCTTATCTATTGGCGATTTCGTCCCAATTCACATTCCAAGTAATATTCGGCATGCTAATTACATTGCCAGTTGCCAAATTGCATTATCTCTTATAGTTTCCGAGATATGGACTATGGATAATTTACACCTTAGGCTCTGCTTCTAACTTGAGCCCAAATTGTAAAATGGTCTTATCTATTGGCGATTTCATTCCAATTCACATTCCAAGTAATATTCGGCATGCTAATTACATTGCCGGTTGCCAAATTGCATTATCTCTTATAGTTTCCGAGATATGGACTATCGATAATTTACACCTTAGGCTCTGCTTCTAACTTGGGCCCAAATTGTAAAATGGTCTTATCTATTGGCGATTTCGTTCCAATTCACATCCCAAGTAATATTCGGCATGCTAATTACATTGCCGTTTGCCAAATTGCATTATCTCTTATAGTTTCCGAGATATGAACTATCGGTAATTTACACCTTAGGCTCTGCTTCTAACTTGGGCCCAAATTGTAAAATCGTCTTATCTATTGGCGATTTCGTTCCAATTCACATTCCAAGTAATATTCGGCATGCTAATTACATTGCCGGTTGCCAAATTGCATTATCTCTTATAGTTTCCGAGATATGGACTATCGATAATTTACACCTTAGGCTCTGCTTCTAACTTGGGCCCAAATTGTAAAATGGTCTTATCTATTGGCGATTTCATTCCAATTCACATTCCAAGTAATATTCGGCATGCTAATTACATTGCCGGTTGCCAAATTGCATTATCTCTTATAGTTTCCGAGATATGGACTATCGATAATTTACACCTTAGGCTCTGCTTCTAACTTGGGCCCAAATTGTAAAATGGTCTTCTCTATTGGCGATTTCGTTCCAATTCACATTCCAAGTAACATTCGGCATGCTAATTACATTGCGGGTTCCCAAATTGCATTATCTCTTATAGTTTCCGAGATATGGACTATCGATTATTTTTAACCTTAGGCTCTGCTTCTAACTTGGGCCCAAACTGTAAAATGGTCTTATCTATTGGCGATTTCGTTCCAATTCACATTCCAAGTAATATTCGGCATGCTAATTACATTGCCGGTTGCCAAATTGCATTATCTCTTATAGTTTCCGAGATATGGACTATCGATAATTTACACCTTAGACTCTGCTTCTAACTTGGGCCCAAATTGTAATATGGTCTTATCTATTGGCGATTTCGTTCCAATTCACTTTCCAAGTAATATTCGGCATGCTAATTACATTGCCGGTTGCCAAATTGCAGTATCTCTTATAGTTTCCGAGATATGGACTATCGACAATTTACACCTTAGGCTCTGCTTCTAACTTGGGCCCAAATTGTAAAATGGTCTTATCTATTGGCGATTTCGTTCCAATTCACATTCCAAGTAATATTCGGCATGCTAATTACATTGCCAGTTGCCAAATTGCATTATCTCTTATAGTTTCCGAGATATGGACTATGGATAATTTACACCTTAGGCTCTGCTTCTAACTTGGGCCCAAATTGTAAAATGGTCTTATCTATTGGCGATTTCGTTCCAATTCACATTCCAAGTAATATTCGGCATGCTAATTACATTGCCGGTTGCCAAATTGCATTATCTTTTATAGTTTCCGAGATATGGACTATCGATAATTTACACCTTAGGCTCTGCTTCTAACTTGGGCCCAAATTGTAAAATGGCCTTATCTATTGGCGATTTCGTTCCAATTCACATTCCAAGTAATACTCGGCATGCTGATTACATTGCCGGTTGCCAAATTGCATTATCTCTTATAGTTTCAGAGATATGGACTATCGATAATTTACACCTTAGGCTCTGCTTCTAACTTGGGCCCAAATTGTAAAATGGTCTTATCTATTGGCTATTTCGTTCCAATTCACATTCCAAGTAATATTCGGCATGCTAATTACATTGCCGGTTGCCAAATTGCATTATCTCTTATAGTTTCCGAGATATGGACTATCGATAATTTACACCTTAGGATCTGCTTCTAACTTGGGCCCAAATTGTAAAATGGTCTTATCTATTGGCGATTTCGTTCCAATTCACATTCCAAGTAATATTCGGCATGCTAATTACATTCCCGGTTGCCAAATTGAATTATCTCCTATAGTTTCCGAGATATGGACTATCGATAATTTACACCTTAGGCTCTGCTTCTAACTTGGGCCCAAATTGTAAAATGGTCTTACCTATTGGCGATTTCGTTCCAATTCACATTCCAAGTAATATTCGGCATGCTAATTACTTTGCCGGTGGCCAAGTTGCATTATCTCTTATAGTTTCCGAGATATGGACTATCGATAATTTACACCTTAGGCTCTGCTTCTAACTTGGGCCCAAATTGTAAAATGGTCTTATCTATTGGCGATTTCGTTCCAATTCACATTCCAAGTAATATTCGGCATGCTAATTACATTGCCGGTTGCCAAATTGCATTATCTCTTATAGTTTCCGAGATATGGACTATCGATAATTTACACCTTAAGCTCTGCTTCTAACTTGGGCCCAAATTGTAAAATGGTCTTATCTATTGGCGATTTCGTTCCAATTCACATTCCAAGTAATATTCGGCATGCTAATTACATTGCCGGTTGCCAAATTGAATTATCTCCTATAGTTTCCGAGATATGGACTATCGATAATTTACACCTTAGGCTCTGCTTCTAACTTGGGCCCAAATTGTAAAATGGTCTTACCTATTGGCGATTTCGTTCCAATTCACATTCCAAGTAATATTCGGCATGCTAATTACATTGCCGGTGGCCAAGTTGCATTATCTCTTATAGTTTCCGAGATATGGACTATCGATAATTTACACCTTAGGCTCTGCTTCTAACTTGGGCCCAAATTGTAAAATGGTCTTATCTATTGGCGATTTCGTTCCAATTCACATTCCAAGTAATATTCGGCATGCTAATTACATTGCCGGTTCCCAAATTGCATTATCTCTTATAGCTTCCGAGATATGGACTATCGATTATTTTTAACCTTAGGCTCTGCTTCTAACTTGGGCCCAAACTGTAAAATGGTCTTATCTATTGGCGATTTCGTTCCAATTCACATTCCAAGTAGTATTCGGCATGCTAATTACATTGCCGGTTGCCAAATTGCATTATCTCTTATAGTTTCCGAGATATGGACTATCGATAATTTACACCTTAGGCTCTGCTTCTAACTTGGGCTCAAATTGTAAAATGGTCTTATCTATTGGCGATTTCGTCCCAATTCACATTCCAAGTAATATTCGGCATGCTAATTACATTGCCAGTTGCCAAATTGCATTATCTCTTATAGTTTTCGAGATATGGACTATGGATAATTTACACCTTAGGCTCTGCTTCTAACTTGGGCCCAAATTGTAAAATGGTCTTATCTATTGGCGATTTCATTCCAATTCACATTCCAAGTAATATTCGGCATGCTAATTACATTGCCGGTTGCCAAATTGCATTATCTCTTATAGTTACCGAGATATGGACTATCGATAATTTACACCTTAGGCTCTGCTTCTAACTTGGGCCCAAATTGTAAAATGGTCTTATCTATTGGCGATTTCGTCCCAATTCACATTCCAAGTAATATTCGGCATGCTAATTACATTGCCAGTTGCCAAATTGCATTATCTCTTATAGTTTCCGAGATATGGACTATGGATAATTTACACCTTAGGCTCTGCTTCTAACTTGGGCCCAAATTGTAAAATGGTCTTATCTATTGGCGATTTCATTCCAATTCACATTCCAAGTAATATTCGGCATGCTAATTACATTGCCGGTTGCCAAATTGCATTATCTCTTATAGTTTCCGAGATATGGACTATCGATAATTTACACCTTAGGCTCTGCTTCTAACTTGGGCCCAAATTGTAAAATGGTCTTATCTATTGGCGATTTCGTTCCAATTCACATTCCAAGTAATATTCGGCATGCTAATTACATTGCCGTTTGCCAAATTGCATTATCTCTTATAGTTTCCGAGATATGAACTATCGGTAATTTACACCTTAGGCTCTGCTTCTAACTTGGGCCCAAATTGTAAAATCGTCTTATCTATTGGCGATTTCGTTCCAATTCACATTCCAAGTAATATTCGGCATGCTAATTACATTGCCGGTTGCCAAATTGCATTATCTCTTATAGTTTCCGAGATATGGTCTATCGATAATTTACACCTTAGGCTCTGCTTCTAACTTGGGCCCAAATTGTAAAATGGTCTTATCTATTGGCGATTTCGTTCCAATTCACATTCCAAGTAATATTCGGCATGCTAATTACATTGCCGGTTGCCAAATTGAATTATCTCTTATAGTTTCCGAGATATGGACTATCGATAATTTACACCTTAGGCTCTGCTTCTAACTTGGGCCCAAATTGTAAAATGGTCTTATCTATTGGCGATTTCGTCCCAATTCACATTCCAAGTAATATTCGGCATGCTAATTACATTGCCGGTTGCGAAACTGCATTATCTCTTATAGTTTCCGAGATATGGACTATCGATAATTTACACCTTAGGCTCTGTTTCTAACTTGGGCCCAAATTGTAAAATGGTCTTATCTATTGGCGATTTCGTTCCAATTCACATTCCAAGTAATATTCGGCATGCTAATTACATTGCCGGTTGCCAAATTGCATTATCTCTTTTAGTTTCCGAGATATGGACTATCGATAATTTACACCTTAGGCTCTGCTTCTAACTTGGGCCCAAATTGTATAATGGTCTTATCTATTGGCGATTTCGTTCCAATTCACATTCCAAGTAATATTCGGCATGCTAATTACATTGCCGGTTGCCAAATTGCATTATCTCTTATAGTTTCCGAGATATGGACTATCGATAATTTACACCTTAGGCTCTGCTTCTAACTTGGGCCCAAATTGTAAAATGGCCTTATCTATTGGCGATTTCGTTCCAATTCACATTCCAAGTAATATTCGGCATGCTAATTACATTGCCGGTTGCCAAATTGCATTATCTCTTATAGTTTCCGAGATATGGACTATCGATAATTTACACCTTAGGCTCTGCTTCTAACTTGGGCCCAAATTGTAAAATGGTCTTATCTATTGGCGATTTCGTTCCAATTCACATTCCAAGTAATATTCGGCATGCTAATTACATTGCCGGTGGCCAAATTGAATTATCTCTTATAGTTTCCGAGATATGGACTATCGATAATTTACACCTTAGGCTCTGCTTCTAACTTCGGCCCAAATTGTAAAATGGTCTTACCTATTGGCGATTTCGTTCCAATTCACATTCCAAGTAATATTCGGCATGCTAATTACATTGCCGGTTGCCAAATTTCATTATCTCTTATAGTTTCCGAGATATGGACTATCGATAATTTACACCTTAGGATCTGCTTCTAACTTGGGCCCAAATTGTAAAATGGTCTTATCTATTGGCGATTTCGTTCCAATTCACATTCCAAGTAATATTCGGCATGCTAATTACATTCCCGGTTGCCAAATTGAATTATCTCCTATAGTTTCCGAGATATGGACTATCGATAATTTACACCTTAGGCTCTGCTTCTAACTTGGGCCCAAATTGTAAAATGGTCTTACCTATTGGCGATTTCGTTCCAATTCACATTCCAAGTAATATTCGGCATGCTAATTACTTTGCCGGTGGCCAAGTTGCATTATCTCTTATAGTTTCCGAGATATGGACTATCGATAATTTACACCTTAGGCTCTGCTTCTAACTTGGGCCCAAATTGTAAAATGGTCTTATCTATTGGCGATTTCGTTCCAATTCACATTCCAAGTAATATTCGGCATGCTAATTACATTGCCGGTTGCCAAATTGCATTATCTCTTATAGTTTCCGAGATATGGACTATCGATAATTTACACCTTAAGCTCTGCTTCTAACTTGGGCCCAAATTGTAAAATGGTCTTATCTATTGGCGATTTCGTTCCAATTCACATTCCAAGTAATATTCGGCATGCTAATTACATTGCCGGTTGCCAAATTGAATTATCTCCTATAGTTTCCGAGATATGGACTATCGATAATTTACACCTTAGGCTCTGCTTCTAACTTGGGCCCAAATTGTAAAATGGTCTTACCTATTGGCGATTTCGTTCCAATTCACATTCCAAGTAATATTCGGCATGCTAATTACATTGCCGGTGGCCAAGTTGCATTATCTCTTATAGTTTCCGAGATATGGACTATCGATAATTTACACCTTAGGCTCTGCTTCTAACTTGGGCCCAAATTGTAAAATGGTCTTATCTATTGGCGATTTCGTTCCAATTCACATTCCAAGTAATATTCGGCATGCTAATTACATTGCCGGTTCCCAAATTGCATTATCTCTTATAGCTTCCGAGATATGGACTATCGATTATTTTTAACCTTAGGCTCTGCTTCTAACTTGGGCCCAAACTGTAAAATGGTCTTATCTATTGGCGATTTCGTTCCAATTCACATTCCAAGTAGTATTCGGCATGCTAATTACATTGCCGGTTGCCAAATTGCATTATCTCTTATAGTTTCCGAGATATGGACTATCGATAATTTACACCTTAGGCTCTGCTTCTAACTTGGGCTCAAATTGTAAAATGGTCTTATCTATTGGCGATTTCGTCCCAATTCACATTCCAAGTAATATTCGGCATGCTAATTACATTGCCAGTTGCCAAATTGCATTATCTCTTATAGTTTTCGAGATATGGACTATGGATAATTTACACCTTAGGCTCTGCTTCTAACTTGGGCCCAAATTGTAAAATGGTCTTATCTATTGGCGATTTCATTCCAATTCACATTCCAAGTAATATTCGGCATGCTAATTACATTGCCGGTTGCCAAATTGCATTATCTCTTATAGTTACCGAGATATGGACTATCGATAATTTACACCTTAGGCTCTGCTTCTAACTTGGGCCCAAATTGTAAAATGGTCTTATCTATTGGCGATTTCGTCCCAATTCACATTCCAAGTAATATTCGGCATGCTAATTACATTGCCAGTTGCCAAATTGCATTATCTCTTATAGTTTCCGAGATATGGACTATGGATAATTTACACCTTAGGCTCTGCTTCTAACTTGGGCCCAAATTGTAAAATGGTCTTATCTATTGGCGATTTCATTCCAATTCACATTCCAAGTAATATTCGGCATGCTAATTACATTGCCGGTTGCCAAATTGCATTATCTCTTATAGTTTCCGAGATATGGACTATCGATAATTTACACCTTAGGCTCTGCTTCTAACTTGGGCCCAAATTGTAAAATGGTCTTATCTATTGGCGATTTCGTTCCAATTCACATTCCAAGTAATATTCGGCATGCTAATTACATTGCCGTTTGCCAAATTGCATTATCTCTTATAGTTTCCGAGATATGAACTATCGGTAATTTACACCTTAGGCTCTGCTTCTAACTTGGGCCCAAATTGTAAAATCGTCTTATCTATTGGCGATTTCGTTCCAATTCACATTCCAAGTAATATTCGGCATGCTAATTACATTGCCGGTTGCCAAATTGCATTATCTCTTATAGTTTCCGAGATATGGTCTATCGATAATTTACACCTTAGGCTCTGCTTCTAACTTGGGCCCAAATTGTAAAATGGTCTTATCTATTGGCGATTTCGTTCCAATTCACATTCCAAGTAATATTCGGCATGCTAATTACATTGCCGGTTGCCAAATTGAATTATCTCTTATAGTTTCCGAGATATGGACTATCGATAATTTACACCTTAGGCTCTGCTTCTAACTTGGGCCCAAATTGTAAAATGGTCTTATCTATTGGCGATTTCGTCCCAATTCACATTCCAAGTAATATTCGGCATGCTAATTACATTGCCGGTTGCGAAACTGCATTATCTCTTATAGTTTCCGAGATATGGACTATCGATAATTTACACCTTAGGCTCTGTTTCTAACTTGGGCCCAAATTGTAAAATGGTCTTATCTATTGGCGATTTCGTTCCAATTCACATTCCAAGTAATATTCGGCATGCTAATTACATTGCCGGTTGCCAAATTGCATTATCTCTTTTAGTTTCCGAGATATGGACTATCGATAATTTACACCTTAGGCTCTGCTTCTAACTTGGGCCCAAATTGTATAATGGTCTTATCTATTGGCGATTTCGTTCCAATTCACATTCCAAGTAATATTCGGCATGCTAATTACATTGCCGGTTGCCAAATTGCATTATCTCTTATAGTTTCCGAGATATGGACTATCGATAATTTACACCTTAGGCTCTGCTTCTAACTTGGGCCCAAATTGTAAAATGGCCTTATCTATTGGCGATTTCGTTCCAATTCACATTCCAAGTAATATTCGGCATGCTAATTACATTGCCGGTTGCCAAATTGCATTATCTCTTATAGTTTCCGAGATATGGACTATCGATAATTTACACCTTAGGCTCTGCTTCTAACTTGGGCCCAAATTGTAAAATGGTCTTATCTATTGGCGATTTCGTTCCAATTCACATTCCAAGTAATATTCGGCATGCTAATTACATTGCCGGTGGCCAAATTGAATTATCTCTTATAGTTTCCGAGATATGGACTATCGATAATTTACACCTTAGGCTCTGCTTCTAACTTCGGCCCAAATTGTAAAATGGTCTTACCTATTGGCGATTTCGTTCCAATTCACATTCCAAGTAATATTCGGCATGCTAATTACATTGCCGGTTGCCAAATTTCATTATCTCTTATAGTTTCCGAGATATGGACTATCGATAATTTACACCTTAGGCTCTGCTTCTAACTTGGGCCCAAATTGTAAAATGGTCTTATCTATTGGCGATTTCGTTCCAATTCACATTCCAAGTAATATTCGGCATGCTAATTACATTGCCGGTTGCCAAATTGCATTATCTCTTATAGTTTCCGAGATATGGACTATCGATAATTTACACCTTAGGCTCTGCTTCTAACTTGGGCCCAAATTGTAATATGGTCTTATCTATTGGCGATTTCGTTCCAATTCACATTCCAAGTAATATTCGGCATGCTAATTACATTGCCGGTTGCCAAATTGCATTATCTCTTATAGTTTCCGAGATATGGACTATCGATAATTTACACCTTAGGCTCTGCTTCTAACTTGGGCCCAAATTGTAAAATGGTCTTATCTATTGGCGATTTCGTTCCAATTCACATTCCAAGTAATATTCGGCATGCTAATTACATTGCCGGTTGCCAAATTGCATTATCTCTTATAGTTTCCGAAATATGGACTATCGATAATTTACACCTTAGGCTCTGCTTCTAATTTGGGCCCAAATTGTAAAATGGTCTTATCTATTGGCGATTTCGTTCCAATTCACATTCCAAGTAATATTCGGCATGCTAATTACATTGCCGGTTGCCAAATTGCATTATCTCTTATAGTTTCCGAGATATGGACTATCGATAATTTACACCTTAGGCTCTGCTTCTAACTTGGGCCCAAATTGTAAAATGGTCTTATCTATTGGCGATTTCGTTCCAATTCACATTCCAAGTAATATTCGGCATGCTAATTACATTGCCGGTTGCCAAATTGCATTATCTCTTATAGTTTCCGAGATACGGACTATCGATAATTTACACCTTAGGCTCTGCTTCTAACTTGGGCCCAAATTGTAAAATGGTCTTATCTATTGGCGATTTCGTTCCAATTCACACTCCAAGTAATATTCGGCATGCTAATTACATTGCCGGTTGCGAAATTGCATTATCTCTTATAGTTTCCGAGATATGGACTATCAATAATTTACACCTTAGGCTCTGCTTCTAACTTGGGCCCAAATTGTAAAATGGTCTTATCTATTGGCGATTTCGTTCCAATTCACATTCCAAGTAATATTCGGCATGCTAATTACATTGCCGGTTGCCAAATTGCATTATCTCTTATAGTTTCCGAGATATGGACTATGGATAATTTACACCTTAGGCTCTGCTTCTAACTTGGGCCCAAATTGTAAAATGGTCTTATCTATTGGCGATTTCGTTCCAATTCACAATCCAAGTAATATTCGGCATGCTAATTACATTGCCGGTTGCCAAATTGCATTATCTCTTATAGTTTCCGAGATATGGACTATCGATAATTTACACCTTAGGCTCTGCTTCTAACTTGGGCCCAAATTGTAAAATTGTCTTATCTATTGGCGATTTCGTTCCAATTCACATTCCAAGTAATATTCGGCATGCTAATTACATTGCCGTTTGCCAAATTGCTTTATCTCTTATAGTTTCCGAGATATGGACTATCGATAATTTACACCTTAGGCTCTGCTTCTAACTTGGGCCCAAATTGTAAAATGGTCTTCTCTATTGGCGATTTCGTTCCAATTCACATTCCAAGTAATATTCGGCATGCTAATTACATTGCCGGTTGCCAAATTGCATTATCTCTTATAGTTTCCGAGATATGGACTATCGATAATTTACACCTTAGGCTCTGCTTCTAACTTGGGCCCAAATTGTAAAATGGTCTTATCTATTGGCGATTTCGTTCCAATTCACATTCCAAGTAATATTCCGCATGCTAATTACATTGCCGGTTGCCAAATTGCATTATCTCTTATAGTTTCCGTGATATGGACTATCGATAATTTACACCTTAGGCTCTGCTTCTAACTTGGGCCCAAATTGTAAAATCGTCTTATCTATTGGCGATTTCGTTCCAATTCACATTCCAAGTAATATTCGGCATGCTAATTACATTGCCGGTTGCCAAATTGCATTATCTCTTATAGTTTCCGAGATATGGACTATCGGTAATTTACACCTTAGGCTCTGCTTCTAACTTGGGCCCAAATTTTAAAATGGTCTTATCTATTGGCGATTTCGTTCCAATTCACATTCCAAGTAATATCCGGCATGCTAATTACATTGCCGGTTGCCAAATTGAATTATCTCTTATAGTTTCCGAGATATGGACTATCGATAATTTACACCTTAGGCTCTGCTTCTAACTTGGGCCCAAATTGTAAAATGGTCTTACCTATTGGCGATTTCGTTCCAATTCACATTCCAGGTAATATTCGGCATGCTAATTACATTGCCGGTTGCCAAATTGCATATCTCTTATAGATTCCGAGATATGGACTATCGATAATTTACACCTTAGGCTCTGCTTCTAACTTGGGCCCAAATTGTAAAATGGTCTTATCTATTGGCGATTTCGTTCCAATTCACATTCCAAGTAATATTCGGCATGCTAATTACATTGCCGGTTGCTAAATTGCATTATCTCTTATAGTTTCCGAGATATGGACTATCGATAATTTACATCTTAGGCTCTGCTTCTAACTTGGGCCCAAATTGTAAAATGGTCTTATCTATTGCCGATTTCGTTCCAATTCACATTCCAAGTAATATTCGGCATGCTAATTACATTGCCGGTTGCCAAATTGCATTATCTCTTATAGTTTCCGAGATATGGACTATCGATAATTTACACCTTAGGCTCTGCTTCTAACTTGGGCCCAAATAATAAAATGGTCTTATCTATTGGCGATTTCATTCCAATTCACATTCCAAGTAATATTCGGCTTGCTAATTACATTGCCGGTTGCCAAATTGCATTATCTCTTATAGTTTCCGAGATATGGACTATCGATTGTTTACACCTTAGGCTCTGCTTCTAACTTGGGCCCAAATTGTAAAATGGTCTTATCTATTGGCGATTTCGTTCCAATTCACATTCCAAGTAATATTCGGCATGCTAATTACATTGCCGGTTGCCAAATTGCATTATATCTTACAGTTTCCGAGATATGGACTATCGATAATTTACACCTTAGGCTCTGCTTCTAACTTGGGCCCAAATTGTAAAATGGTCTTATCTATTGGCGATTTCGTTCCAATTCACTTTCCAAGTAATATTCGGCATGCTAATTACATTGCCGGTTGCCAAATTGCATTATATCTTACAGTTTCCGAGATATGGACTATCGATAATTTACACCTTAGGCTCTGCTTCTAACTTGGGCTCAAATTGTAAAATGGTCTTATCTATTGGCGATTTCGTTCCAATTCACATTCCAAGTAATATTCGGCATGCTAATTGCATTGCCGGTTGCCAAATTGCATTATCTCTTATAGCTTCCGAGATATGGACTGTCGATAATTTACACCTTAGGCTCTGCTTCTAACTTGGGCCCAAATTGTAAAATGGTCTTATCTATTGGCGATTTCGTTCCAATTCACTTTCCAAGTAATATTCGGCATGCTAATTACATTGCCGGTTGCCAAATTGCATTATCTCTTATAGTTTCCGAGATATGGACTATCGATAATTTACACCTTAGGCTCTGCTTCTAACTTGGGCCCAAATTGTAAAATGGTCTTATCTATTGGCGATTTCGTTCCAATTCACATTCCAAGTAATATTTGGCATGCTAATTACATTGCCGGTTGCCAAATTGCATTATCTCTTATAGTTTCCGAGATATGGACTATCGATAATTTACACCTTAGGCTCTGCTTCTAACTTGGGCCCAAATTGTAAAATGGTCTTATCTATTGGCGATTTCGTTCCAATTCACATTCCAAGTAATATTCGGCATGCTAATTACATTGCCGGTGGCCAAATTGAATTATCTCTTATAGTTTCCGAGATATGGACTATCGATAATTTACACCTTAGGCTCTGCTTCTAACTTGGGCCCAAATTGTAAAATGGCCTTATCTATTGGCGATTTCGTTCCAATTCACATTCCTAGTAATATTCGGCATGCTAATTACATTGCCGGTTGCCAAATTGCATTATCTCTTATAGTTTCCGAGATATGGACTATCGATAATTTACACCTTAGGCTCTGCTTCTAACTTGGGCCCAAATTGTAAAATGGTCTTATCTATTGGCGATTTCGTTCCAATTCACATTCCAAGTAATATTCGGCATGCTAATTACATTGCCGGTTGCCAAATTGCATTATCTCTTATAGTTTCCGAGATATGGACTATCGATAATTTACACCTTAGGCTCTGCTTCTAACTTGGGCCCAAATTGTAATATGGTCTTATCTATTGGCGATTTCGTTCCAATTCACATTCCAAGTAATATTCGGCATGCTAATTACATTGCCGGTTGCCAAATTGCATTATCTCTTATAGTTTCCGAGATATGGACTATCGATAATTTACACCTTAGGCTCTGCTTCTAACTTGGGCCCAAATTGTAAAATGGTCTTATCTATTGGCGATTTCGTTCCAATTCACATTCCAAGTAATATTCGACATGCTAATTACATTGCCAGTTGCCAAATTGCATTATCTCTTATAGTTTCCGAGATATGGACTATCGATAATTTACACCTTAGGCTCTGCTTCTAACTTGGGCCCAAATTGTAAAATGGTCTTCTCTATTGGCGATTTCGTTCCAATTCACATTCCAAGTAATATTCGACATGCTAATTACATTGCCAGTTGCCAAATTTCATTATCTCTTATAGTTTCCGAGATATGGACTATCGATAATTTACACCTTAGGCTCTGCTTCTAACTTGGGCCCAAATTGTAAAATGGTCTTCTCTATTGGCGATTTCGTTCCAATTCACATTCCAAGTAACATTCGGCATGCTAATTACATTGCGGGTTCCCAAATTGCATTATCTCTTATAGTTTCCGAGATATGGACTATCGATTATTTTTAACCTTAGGCTCTGCTTCTAACTTGGGCCCAAACTGTAAAATGGTCTTATCTATTGGCGATTTCGTTCCAATTCACATTCCAAGTAATATTCGGCATGCTAATTACATTGCCGGTTGCCAAATTGCATTATCTCTTATAGTTTCCGAGATATGGACTATCGATAATTTACACCTTAGACTCTGCTTCTAACTTGGGCCCAAATTGTAATATGGTCTTATCTATTGGCGATTTCGTTCCAATTCACTTTCCAAGTAATATTCGGCATGCTAATTACATTGCCGGTTGCCAAATTGCAGTATCTCTTATAGTTTCCGAGATATGGACTATCGACAATTTACACCTTAGGCTCTGCTTCTAACTTGGGCCCAAATTGTAAAATGGTCTTATCTATTGGCGATTTCGTTCCAATTCACATTCCAAGTAATATTCGGCATGCTAATTACATTGCCAGTTGCCAAATTGCATTATCTCTTATAGTTTCCGAGATATGGACTATGGATAATTTACACCTTAGGCTCTGCTTCTAACTTGGGCCCAAATTGTAAAATGGTCTTATCTATTGGCGATTTCGTTCCAATTCACATTCCAAGTAATATTCGGCATGCTAATTACATTGCCGGTTGCCAAATTGCATTATCTTTTATAGTTTCCGAGATATGGACTATCGATAATTTACACCTTAGGCTCTGCTTCTAACTTGGGCCCAAATTGTAAAATGGCCTTATCTATTGGCGATTTCGTTCCAATTCACATTCCAAGTAATACTCGGCATGCTGATTACATTGCCGGTTGCCAAATTGCATTATCTCTTATAGTTTCAGAGATATGGACTATCGATAATTTACACCTTAGGCTCTGCTTCTAACTTGGGCCCAAATTGTAAAATGGTCTTATCTATTGGCTATTTCGTTCCAATTCACATTCCAAGTAATATTCGGCATGCTAATTACATTGCCGGTTGCCAAATTGCATTATCTCTTATAGTTTCCGAGATATGGACTATCGATAATTTACACCTTAGGATCTGCTTCTAACTTGGGCCCAAATTGTAAAATGGTCTTATCTATTGGCGATTTCGTTCCAATTCACATTCCAAGTAATATTCGGCATGCTAATTACATTCCCGGTTGCCAAATTGAATTATCTCCTATAGTTTCCGAGATATGGACTATCGATAATTTACACCTTAGGCTCTGCTTCTAACTTGGGCCCAAATTGTAAAATGGTCTTACCTATTGGCGATTTCGTTCCAATTCACATTCCAAGTAATATTCGGCATGCTAATTACTTTGCCGGTGGCCAAGTTGCATTATCTCTTATAGTTTCCGAGATATGGACTATCGATAATTTACACCTTAGGCTCTGCTTCTAACTTGGGCCCAAATTGTAAAATGGTCTTATCTATTGGCGATTTCGTTCCAATTCACATTCCAAGTAATATTCGGCATGCTAATTACATTGCCGGTTGCCAAATTGCATTATCTCTTATAGTTTCCGAGATATGGACTATCGATAATTTACACCTTAAGCTCTGCTTCTAACTTGGGCCCAAATTGTAAAATGGTCTTATCTATTGGCGATTTCGTTCCAATTCACATTCCAAGTAATATTCGGCATGCTAATTACATTGCCGGTTGCCAAATTGAATTATCTCCTATAGTTTCCGAGATATGGACTATCGATAATTTACACCTTAGGCTCTGCTTCTAACTTGGGCCCAAATTGTAAAATGGTCTTACCTATTGGCGATTTCGTTCCAATTCACATTCCAAGTAATATTCGGCATGCTAATTACATTGCCGGTGGCCAAGTTGCATTATCTCTTATAGTTTCCGAGATATGGACTATCGATAATTTACACCTTAGGCTCTGCTTCTAACTTGGGCCCAAATTGTAAAATGGTCTTATCTATTGGCGATTTCGTTCCAATTCACATTCCAAGTAATATTCGGCATGCTAATTACATTGCCGGTTCCCAAATTGCATTATCTCTTATAGCTTCCGAGATATGGACTATCGATTATTTTTAACCTTAGGCTCTGCTTCTAACTTGGGCCCAAACTGTAAAATGGTCTTATCTATTGGCGATTTCGTTCCAATTCACATTCCAAGTAGTATTCGGCATGCTAATTACATTGCCGGTTGCCAAATTGCATTATCTCTTATAGTTTCCGAGATATGGACTATCGATAATTTACACCTTAGGCTCTGCTTCTAACTTGGGCTCAAATTGTAAAATGGTCTTATCTATTGGCGATTTCGTCCCAATTCACATTCCAAGTAATATTCGGCATGCTAATTACATTGCCAGTTGCCAAATTGCATTATCTCTTATAGTTTTCGAGATATGGACTATGGATAATTTACACCTTAGGCTCTGCTTCTAACTTGGGCCCAAATTGTAAAATGGTCTTATCTATTGGCGATTTCATTCCAATTCACATTCCAAGTAATATTCGGCATGCTAATTACATTGCCGGTTGCCAAATTGCATTATCTCTTATAGTTACCGAGATATGGACTATCGATAATTTACACCTTAGGCTCTGCTTCTAACTTGGGCCCAAATTGTAAAATGGTCTTATCTATTGGCGATTTCGTCCCAATTCACATTCCAAGTAATATTCGGCATGCTAATTACATTGCCAGTTGCCAAATTGCATTATCTCTTATAGTTTCCGAGATATGGACTATGGATAATTTACACCTTAGGCTCTGCTTCTAACTTGGGCTCAAATTGTAAAATGGTCTTATCTATTGGCGATTTCGTCCCAATTCACATTCCAAGTAATATTCGGCATGCTAATTACATTGCCAGTTGCCAAATTGCATTATCTCTTATAGTTTTCGAGATATGGACTATGGATAATTTACACCTTAGGCTCTGCTTCTAACTTGGGCCCAAATTGTAAAATGGTCTTATCTATTGGCGATTTCATTCCAATTCACATTCCAAGTAATATTCGGCATGCTAATTACATTGCCGGTTGCCAAATTGCATTATCTCTTATAGTTACCGAGATATGGACTATCGATAATTTACACCTTAGGCTCTGCTTCTAACTTGGGCCCAAATTGTAAAATGGTCTTATCTATTGGCGATTTCGTCCCAATTCACATTCCAAGTAATATTCGGCATGCTAATTACATTGCCAGTTGCCAAATTGCATTATCTCTTATAGTTTCCGAGATATGGACTATGGATAATTTACACCTTAGGCTCTGCTTCTAACTTGGGCCCAAATTGTAAAATGGTCTTATCTATTGGCGATTTCATTCCAATTCACATTCCAAGTAATATTCGGCATGCTAATTACATTGCCGGTTGCCAAATTGCATTATCTCTTATAGTTTCCGAGATATGGACTATCGATAATTTACACCTTAGGCTCTGCTTCTAACTTGGGCCCAAATTGTAAAATGGTCTTATCTATTGGCGATTTCGTTCCAATTCACATTCCAAGTAATATTCGGCATGCTAATTACATTGCCGGTTGCCAAATTGCATTATCTCTTATAGTTTCCGAGATATGGTCTATCGATAATTTACACCTTAGGCTCTGCTTCTAACTTGGGCCCAAATTGTAAAATGGTCTTATCTATTGGCGATTTCGTCCCAATTCACATTCCAAGTAATATTCGGCATGCTAATTACATTGCCGGTTGCCAAATTGAATTATCTCTTATAGTTTCCGAGATATGGACTATCGATAATTTACACCTTAGGCTCTGCTTCTAACTTGGGCCCAAATTGTAAAATGGTCTTATCTATTGGCGATTTCGTCCCAATTCACATTCCAAGTAATATTCGGCATGCTAATTACATTGCCGGTTGCGAAACTGCATTATCTCTTATAGTTTCCGAGATATGGACTATCGATAATTTACACCTTAGGCTCTGTTTCTAACTTGGGCCCAAATTGTAAAATGGTCTTATCTATTGGCGATTTCGTTCCAATTCACATTCCAAGTAATATTCGGCATGCTAATTACATTGCCGGTTGCCAAATTGCATTATCTCTTTTAGTTTCCGAGATATGGACTATCGATAATTTACACCTTAGGCTCTGCTTCTAACTTGGGCCCAAATTGTATAATGGTCTTATCTATTGGCGATTTCGTTCCAATTCACATTCCAAGTAATATTCGGCATGCTAATTACATTGCCGGTTGCCAAATTGCATTATCTCTTATAGTTTCCGAGATATGGACTATCGATAATTTACACCTTAGGCTCTGCTTCTAACTTGGGCCCAAATTGTAAAATGGCCTTATCTATTGGCGATTTCGTTCCAATTCACATTCCAAGTAATATTCGGCATGCTAATTACATTGCCGGTTGCCAAATTGCATTATCTCTTATAGTTTCCGAGATATGGACTATCGATAATTTACACCTTAGGCTCTGCTTCTAACTTGGGCCCAAATTGTAAAATGGTCTTATCTATTGGCGATTTCGTTCCAATTCACATTCCAAGTAATATTCGGCATGCTAATTACATTGCCGGTGGCCAAATTGAATTATCTCTTATAGTTTCCGAGATATGGACTATCGATAATTTACACCTTAGGCTCTGCTTCTAACTTCGGCCCAAATTGTAAAATGGTCTTACCTATTGGCGATTTCGTTCCAATTCACATTCCAAGTAATATTCGGCATGCTAATTACATTGCCGGTTGCCAAATTTCATTATCTCTTATAGTTTCCGAGATATGGACTATCGATAATTTACACCTTAGGCTCTGCTTCTAACTTGGGCCCAAATTGTAAAATGGTCTTATCTATTGGCGATTTCGTTCCAATTCACATTCCAAGTAATATTCGGCATGCTAATTACATTGCCGGTTGCCAAATTGCATTATCTCTTATAGTTTCCGAGATATGGACTATCGATAATTTACACCTTAGGCTCTGCTTCTAACTTGGGCCCAAATTGTAATATGGTCTTATCTATTGGCGATTTCGTTCCAATTCACATTCCAAGTAATATTCGGCATGCTAATTACATTGCCGGTTGCCAAATTGCATTATCTCTTATAGTTTCCGAGATATGGACTATCGATAATTTACACCTTAGGCTCTGCTTCTAACTTGGGCCCAAATTGTAAAATGGTCTTATCTATTGGAGATTTCGTTCCAATTCACATTCCAAGTAATATTCGGCATGCTAATTACATTGCCGGTTGCCAAATTGCATTATCTCTTATAGTTTCCGAAATATGGACTATCGATAATTTACACCTTAGGCTCTGCTTCTAACTTGGGCCCAAATTGTAAAATGGTCTTATCTATTGGCGATTTCGTTCCAATTCACATTCCAAGTAATATTCGGCATGCTAATTACATTGCCGGTTGCCAAATTGCATTATCTCTTATAGTTTCCGAGATATGGACTATCGATAATTTACACCTTAGGCTCTGCTTCTAACTTGGGCCCAAATTGTAAAATGGTCTTATCTATTGGCGATTTCGTTCCAATTCACATTCCAAGTAATATTCGGCATGCTAATTACATTGCCGGTTGCCAAATTGCATTATCTCTTATAGTTTCCGAGATACGGACTATCGATAATTTACACCTTAGGCTCTGCTTCTAACTTGGGCCCAAATTGTAAAATGGTCTTATCTATTGGCGATTTCGTTCCAATTCA
The DNA here is from genome assembly GCF_030347505.1 of Rhynchophorus ferrugineus. Taxonomy (NCBI): domain Eukaryota; kingdom Metazoa; phylum Arthropoda; class Insecta; order Coleoptera; family Curculionidae; genus Rhynchophorus; species Rhynchophorus ferrugineus. The sequence goes on along the minus strand of NW_027472747.1, from coordinate 110,258 downwards.
CACTCCAAGTAATATTCGGCATGCTAATTACATTGCCGGTTGCGAAATTGCATTATCTCTTATAGTTTCCGAGATATGGACTATCAATAATTTACACCTTAGGCTCTGCTTCTAACTTGGGCCCAAATTGTAAAATGGTCTTATCTATTGGCGATTTCGTTCCAATTCACATTCCAAGTAATATTCGGCATGCTAATTACATTGCCGGTTGCCAAATTGCATTATCTCTTATAGTTTCCGAGATATGGACTATGGATAATTTACACCTTAGGCTCTGCTTCTAACTTGGGCCCAAATTGTAAAATGGTCTTATCTATTGGCGATTTCGTTCCAATTCACATTCCAAGTAATATTCGGCATGCTAATTACATTGCCGGTTGCCAAATTGCATTATCTCTTATAGTTTCCGAGATATGGACTATCGATAATTTACACCTTAGGCTCTGCTTCTAACTTGGGCCCAAATTGTAAAATTGTCTTATCTATTGGCGATTTCGTTCCAATTCACATTCCAAGTAATATTCGGCATGCTAATTACATTGCCGTTTGCCAAATTGCTTTATCTCTTATAGTTTCCGAGATATGGACTATCGATAATTTACACCTTAGGCTCTGCTTCTAACTTGGGCCCAAATTGTAAAATGGTCTTCTCTATTGGCGATTTCGTTCCAATTCACATTCCAAGTAATATTCGGCATGCTAATTACATTGCCGGTTGCCAAATTGCATTATCTCTTATAGTTTCCGAGATATGGACTATCGATAATTTACACCTTAGGCTCTGCTTCTAACTTGGGCCCAAATTGTAAAATGGTCTTATCTATTGGCGATTTCGTTCCAATTCACATTCCAAGTAATATTCCGCATGCTAATTACATTGCCGGTTGCCAAATTGCATTATCTCTTATAGTTTCCGTGATATGGACTATCGATAATTTACACCTTAGGCTCTGCTTCTAACTTGGGCCCAAATTGTAAAATCGTCTTATCTATTGGCGATTTCGTTCCAATTCACATTCCAAGTAATATTCGGCATGCTAATTACATTGCCGGTTGCCAAATTGCATTATCTCTTATAGTTTCCGAGATATGGACTATCGGTAATTTACACCTTAGGCTCTGCTTCTAACTTGGGCCCAAATTTTAAAATGGTCTTATCTATTGGCGATTTCGTTCCAATTCACATTCCAAGTAATATCCGGCATGCTAATTACATTGCCGGTTGCCAAATTGAATTATCTCTTATAGTTTCCGAGATATGGACTATCGATAATTTACACCTTAGGCTCTGCTTCTAACTTGGGCCCAAATTGTAAAATGGTCTTACCTATTGGCGATTTCGTTCCAATTCACATTCCAGGTAATATTCGGCATGCTAATTACATTGCCGGTTGCCAAATTGCATATCTCTTATAGATTCCGAGATATGGACTATCGATAATTTACACCTTAGGCTCTGCTTCTAACTTGGGCCCAAATTGTAAAATGGTCTTATCTATTGGCGATTTCGTTCCAATTCACATTCCAAGTAATATTCGGCATGCTAATTATATTGCCGGTTGCTAAATTGCATTATCTCTTATAGTTTCCGAGATATGGACTATCGATAATTTACATCTTAGGCTCTGCTTCTAACTTGGGCCCAAATTGTAAAATGGTCTTATCTATTGCCGATTTCGTTCCAATTCACATTCCAAGTAATATTCGGCATGCTAATTACATTGCCGGTTGCCAAATTGCATTATCTCTTATAGTTTCCGAGATATGGACTATCGATAATTTACACCTTAGGCTCTGCTTCTAACTTGGGCCCAAATAATAAAATGGTCTTATCTATTGGCGATTTCATTCCAATTCACATTCCAAGTAATATTCGGCTTGCTAATTACATTGCCGGTTGCCAAATTGCATTATCTCTTATAGTTTCCGAGATATGGACTATCGATTGTTTACACCTTAGGCTCTGCTTCTAACTTGGGCCCAAATTGTAAAATGGTCTTATCTATTGGCGATTTCGTTCCAATTCACATTCCAAGTAATATTCGGCATGCTAATTACATTGCCGGTTGCCAAATTGCATTATCTCTTGTAGTTTCCGAGATATGGACTATCGATAATTTACACCTTAGGCTCTGCCTCTAACTTGGGCCCAAATTGTAAAATCGCCTTATCTATTGGCGATTTCGTTCCAATTCACATTCCAAATAATATTCGGCATGCTAATTACATTGCCGGTTGCCAAATTGCATTATCTCTTATAGTTTCCGAGATATGGACTATCGATAATTTACACCTTTGGCTCTGCTTCTAACTTGGGCCCAAATTGTAAAATGGTCTTATCTATTGGCGATTTCGTTCCAATTCACATTCCAAGTAATATCCGGCATGCTAATTACATTGCCGGTTGCCAAATTGAATTATCTCTTATAGTTTCCGAGATATGGACTATCGATAATTTACACCTTAGGCTCTGCTTCTAACTTGGGCCCAAATTGTAAAATGGTCTTAACTATTGGCGATTTCGTTCCAATTCACATTCCAAGTAATATTCGGCATGCTAATTACATTGCCGGTTGCCAAATTGCATTATCTCTTATAGTTTCCGAGATATGGACTATCGATAATTTACACCTTAGGCTCTGCTTCTAACTTGGGCCCAAATTGTAAAATGGTCTTATCTATTGGCGATTTCGTTCCAATTCACATTCCAAGTAATATTCGGCATGCTAATTACATTGCCGTTTGCCAAATTGCATTATCTCTTATAGTTTCCGAGATATGGACTATCGATAATTTACACCTTAGGCTCTGCTTCTAACTTGGGCCCAAATTGTAAAATCGTCTTATCTATTGGCGATTTCGTTCCAATTCACATTCCAAGTAATACTCGGCATGCTAATTACATTGCCGGTTGCCAAATTATCTCTTATAGTTTCCGAGATATGGACTATCGATAATTTACACCTTAGGCTCTGCTTCTAACTTTTGCCCAAATTGTAAAATGGTCTTATCTATTGGCGATTTCGTTCCGATTCACATTCCAAGTAATATTCGGCATGCTAATTACATTGCCGGTAGCCAAATTGAATTATCTCTTATAGTTTCCGAGATATGGACTATCGATAATTTACACCTTAGGCTCTGCTTCTAACTTGGGCCCAAATTGTAAAATGGTCTTATCTATTGGCGATTTCGTTCCAATTCACATTCCAAGTAGTATTCGGCATGCTAATTACATTGCCGGTTGCCAAATTGCATTATCTCTTATAGTTTCCGAGATATGGACTATCGATAATTTACACCTTAGGCTCTGCTTCTAACTTGGGCCCAAATTGTAAAATGGTCTTATCTATTGGCGATTTCGTTCCAATTCACATTCCAAGTAATATTCGGCATGCTAATTACATTGCCAGTTGCCAAATTGCATTATCTCTTATAGTTTCCGAGATATGGACTATGGATAATTTACACCTTAGGCTCTGCTTCTAACTTGGGCCCAAATTGTAAAATGGTCTTATCTATTGGCGATATCGTTCCAATTCACATTCCAAGTAATATTCGGCATGCTAATTACATTGCCGGTTGCCAAATTGCATTACCTCTTATAGTTTCCGAGATATGGACTATCGATAATTTACACCTTAGGCTCTGCTTCTACCTTGGGCATAAATTGTAAAATGGTCTTATCTATTGGTGATTTCGTTCCAATTCACTTTCCAAGTAATATTCGGCATGCAAATTACATTGCCGGTTGCCAAATTGCATTATCTCTTATAGTTTCCGAGATATGGACTATCGATAATTTACACCTCAGCCTCTGCTTCTAACTTGGGCCCAAATTGTAAAATGGTCTTATCTATTGGCGATTTCGTTCCAATTCACTCTCCAAGTTATATTTGGCATGCTAATTACATTGCCGGTTGCCAAATTGCATTATCTCTTACAGTTTCCGAGATATGGACTATCGATAATTTACACCTTAGGCTCTGCTTCTAACTTGGGCTCAAATTGTAAAATGGTCTTATCTATTGGCGATTTCGTTCCAATTCACATTCCAAGTAATATTCGGCATGCTAATTGCATTGCCGGTTGCCAAATTGCATTATCTCTTATAGCTTCCGAGATATGGACTGTCGATAATTTACACCTTAGGCTCTGCTTCTAACTTGGGCCCAAATTGTAAAATGGTCTTATCTATTGGCGATTTCGTTCCAATTCACTTTCCAAGTAATATTCGGCATGCTAATTACATTGCCGGTTGCCAAATTGCATTATCTCTTATAGTTTCCGAGATATGGACTATCGATAATTTACACCTTAGGCTCTGCTTCTAACTTGGGCCCAAATTGTAAAATGGTCTTATCTATTGGCGATTTCGTTCCAATTCACATTCCAAGTAATATTTGGCATGCTAATTACATTGCCGGTTGCCAAATTGCATTATCTCTTATAGTTTCCGAGATATGGACTATCGATAATTTACACCTTAGGCTCTGCTTCTAACTTGGGCCCAAATTGTAAAATGGTCTTATCTATTGGCGATTTCGTTCCAATTCACATTCCAAGTAATATTCGGCATGCTAATTACATTGCCGGTTGCCAAATTGCATTATCTCTTATAGTTTCCGAGATATGGACTATCGATAATTTACACCTTAGGCTCTGCTTCTAACTTGGGCCCAAATTGTAATATGGTCTTATCTATTGGCGATTTCGTTCCAATTCACATTCCAAGTAATATTCGGCATGCTAATTACATTGCCGGTTGCCAAATTGCATTATCTCTTATAGTTTCCGAGATATGGACTATCGATAATTTACACCTTAGGCTCTGCTTCTAACTTGGGCCCAAATTGTAAAATGGTCTTATCTATTGGCGATATCGTTCCAATTCACATTCCAAGTAATATTCGGCATGCTAATTACATTGCCGGTTGCCAAATTGCATTACCTCTTATAGTTTCCGAGATATGGACTATCGATAATTTACACCTTAGGCTCTGCTTCTAACTTGGGCCCAAATTGTAAAATGGTCTTATCTATTGGCGATTTCGTTCCAATTCACATTCCAAGTAATATTCGGCATGCAAATTACATTGCCGGTTGCCAAATTGCATTATCTCTTATAGTTTCCGAGATATGGACTATCGATAATTTACACCTTAGGCTCTGCTTCTAACTTGGGCCCAAATTGTAAAATGGCCTTATCTATTGGCGATTTCGTTCCAATTCACATTCCAAGTAATATTCGGCATGCTAATTACATTGCCGGTGGCCAAATTGAATTATCTCTTATAGTTTCCGAGATATGGACTATCGATAATTTACACCTTAGGCTCTGCTTCTAACTTGGGCCCAAATTGTAAAATGGTCTTATCTATTGGCGATTTCGTTCCAATTCACATTCCAAGTAATATTCGGCATGCTAATTACATTGCCGGTGGCCAAATTGAATTATCTCTTATAGTTTCCGAGATATGGACTATCGATAATTTACACCTTAGGCTCTGCTTCTAACTTCGGCCCAAATTGTAAAATGGTCTTACCTATTGGCGATTTCGTTCCAATTCACATTCCAAGTAATATTCGGCATGCTAATTACATTGCCGGTTGCCAAATTGCATTATCTCTTATAGTTTCCGAGATATGGACTATCGATAATTTACACCTTAGGCTCTGCTTCTAACTTGGGCCCAAATTGTAAAATGGTCTTATCTATTGGCGATTTCGTTCCAATTCACATTCCAAGTAATATTCGGCATGCTAATTACATTGCCGGTGGCCAAATTGAATTATCTCTTATAGTTTCCGAGATATGGACTATCGATAATTTACACCTTAGGCTCTGCTTCTAACTTCGGCCCAAATTGTAAAATGGTCTTACCTATTGGCGATTTCGTTCCAATTCACATTCCAAGTAATATTCGGCATGCTAATTACATTGCCGGTTGCCAAATTTCATTATCTCTTATAGTTTCCGAGATATGGACTATCGATAATTTACACCTTAGGCTCTGCTTCTAACTTGGGCCCAAATTGTAAAATGGTCTTATCTATTGGCGATTTCGTTCCAATTCACATTCCAAGTAATATTCGGCATGCTAATTACATTGCCGGTTGCCAAATTGCATTATCTCTTATAGTTTCCGAGATATGGACTATCGATAATTTACACCTTAGGCTCTGCTTCTAACTTGGGCCCAAATTGTAATATGGTCTTATCTATTGGCGATTTCGTTCCAATTCACATTCCAAGTAATATTCGGCATGCTAATTACATTGCCGGTTGCCAAATTGCATTATCTCTTATAGTTTCCGAGATATGGACTATCGATAATTTACACCTTAGGCTCTGCTTCTAACTTGGGCCCAAATTGTAAAATGGTCTTATCTATTGGCGATTTCGTTCCAATTCACATTCCAAGTAATATTCGGCATGCTAATTACATTGCCGGTTGCCAAATTGCATTATCTCTTATAGTTTCCGAAATATGGACTATCGATAATTTACACCTTAGGCTCTGCTTCTAACTTGGGCCCAAATTGTAAAATGGTCTTATCTATTGGCGATTTCGTTCCAATTCACATTCCAAGTAATATTCGGCATGCTAATTACATTGCCGGTTGCCAAATTGCATTATCTCTTATAGTTTCCGAGATATGGACTATCGATAATTTACACCTTAGGCTCTGCTTCTAACTTGGGCCCAAATTGTAAAATGGTCTTATCTATTGGCGATTTCGTTCCAATTCACATTCCAAGTAATATTCGGCATGCTAATTACATTGCCGGTTGCCAAATTGCATTATCTCTTATAGTTTCCGAGATACGGACTATCGATAATTTACACCTTAGGCTCTGCTTCTAACTTGGGCCCAAATTGTAAAATGGTCTTATCTATTGGCGATTTCGTTCCAATTCACATTCCAAGTAATATTCGGCATGCTAATTACATTGCCGGTTGCCAAATTGCATTATCTCTTATAGTTTCCGAGATATGGACTATCGATAATTTACACCTTAGGCTCTGCTTCTAACTTGGGCCCAAATTGTAAAATTGTCTTATCTATTAGCGATTTCGTTCCAATTCACATTCCAAGTAATATTCGGCATGCTAATTACATTGCCGTTTGCCAAATTGCTTTATCTCTTATAGTTTCCGAGATATGGACTATCGATAATTTACACCTTAGGCTCTGCTTCTAACTTGGGCCCAAATTGTAAAATGGTCTTCTCTATTGGCGATTTCGTTCCAATTCACATTCCAAGTAATATTCGGCATGCTAATTACATTGCCGGTTGCCAAATTGCATTATCTCTTATAGTTTCCGAGATATGGACTATCGATAATTTACACCTTAGGCTCTGCTTCTAACTTGGGCCCAAATTGTAAAATGGTCTTATCTATTGGCGATTTCGTTCCAATTCACATTCCAAGTAATATTCCGCATGCTAATTACATTGCCGGTTGCCAAATTGCATTATCTCTTATAGTTTCCGTGATATGGACTATCGATAATTTACACCTTAGGCTCTGCTTCTAACTTGGGCCCAAATTGTAAAATCGTCTTATCTATTGGCGATTTCGTTCCAATTCACATTCCAAGTAATATTCGGCATGCTAATTACATTGCCGGTTGCCAAATTGCATTATCTCTTATAGTTTCCGAGATATGGACTATCGGTAATTTACACCTTAGGCTCTGCTTCTAACTTGGGCCCAAATTTTAAAATGGTCTTATCTATTGGCGATTTCGTTCCAATTCACATTCCAAGTAATATCCGGCATGCTAATTACATTGCCGGTTGCCAAATTGAATTATCTCTTATAGTTTCCGAGATATGGACTATCGATAATTTACACCTTAGGCTCTGCTTCTAACTTGGGCCCAAATTGTAAAATGGTCTTACCTATTGGCGATTTCGTTCCAATTCACATTCAAGGTAATATTCGGCATGCTAATTACATTGCCGGTTGCCAAATTGCATATCTCTTATAGATTCCGAGATATGGACTATCGATAATTTACACCTTAGGCTCTGCTTCTAACTTGGGCCCAAATTGTAAAATGGTCTTATCTATTGGCGATTTCGTTTCAATTCACATTCCAAGTAATATTCGGCATGCTAATTACATTGCCGGTTGCTAAATTGCATTATCTCTTATAGTTTCCGAGATATGGACTATCGATAATTTACATCTTAGGCTCTGCTTCTAACTTGGGCCCAAATTGTAAAATGGTCTTATCTATTGCCGATTTCGTTCCAATTCACATTCCAAGTAATATTCGGCATGCTAATTACATTGCCGGTTGCCAAATTGCATTATCTCTTATAGTTTCCGAGATATGGACTATCGATAATTTACACCTTAGGCTCTGCTTCTAACTTGGGCCCAAATTATAAAATGGTCTTATCTATTGGCGATTTCATTCCAATTCACATTCCAAGTAATATTCGGCTTGCTAATTACATTGCCGGTTGCCAAATTGCATTATCTCTTATAGTTTCCGAGATATGGACTATCGATTGTTTACACCTTAGGCTCTGCTTCTAACTTGGGCCCAAATTGTAAAATGGTCTTATCTATTGGCGATTTCGTTCCAATTCACATTCCAAGTAATATTCGGCATGCTAATTACATTGCCGGTTGCCAAATTGCATTAACTCTTGTAGTTTCCGAGATATGGACTATCGATAATTTACACCTTAGGCTCTGCCTCTAACTTGGGCCCAAATTGTAAAATCGCCTTATCTATTGGCGATTTCGTTCCAATTCACATTCCAAATAATATTCGGCATGCTAATTACATTGCCGGTTGCCAAATTGCATTATCTCTTATAGTTTCCGAGATATGGACTATCGATAATTTACACCTTTGGCTCTGCTTCTAACTTGGGCCCAAATTGTAAAATGGTCTTATCTATTGGCGATTTCGTTCCAATTCACATTCCAAGTAATATCCGGCATGCTAATTACATTGCCGGTTGCCAAATTGAATTATCTCTTATAGTTTCCGAGATATGGACTATCGATAATTTACACCTTAGGCTCTGCTTCTAACTTGGGCCCAAATTGTAAAATGGTCTTAACTATTGGCGATTTCGTTCCAATTCACATTCCAAGTAATATTCGGCATGCTAATTACATTGCCGGTTGCCAAATTGCATTATCTCTTATAGTTTCCGAGATATGGACTATCGATAATTTACACCTTAGGCTCTGCTTCTAACTTGGGCCCAAATTGTAAAATAGTCTTATCTATTGGCGATTTCGTTCCAATTCACATTCCAAGTAATATTCGGCATGCTAATTACATTGCCGTTTGCCAAATTGCATTATCTCTTATAGTTTCCGAGATATGGACTATCGATAATTTACACCTTAGGCTCTGCTTCTAACTTGGGCCCAAATTGTAAAATCGTCTTATCTATTGGCGATTTCGTTCCAATTCACATTCCAAGTAATACTCGGCATGCTAATTACATTGCCGGTTGCCAAATTATCTCTTATAGTTTCCGAGATATGGACTATCGATAATTTACACCTTAGGCTCTGCTTCTAACTTTTGCCCAAATTGTAAAATGGTCTTATCTATTGGCGATTTCGTTCCGATTCACATTCCAAGTAATATTCGGCATGCTAATTACATTGCCGGTAGCCAAATTGAATTATCTCTTATAGTTTCCGAGATATGGACTATCGATAATTTACACCTTAGGCTCTGCTTCTAACTTGGGCCCAAATTGTAAAATGGTCTTATCTATTGGCGATTTCGTTCCAATTCACATTCCAAGTAGTATTCGGCATGCTAATTACATTGCCGGTTGCCAAATTGCATTATCTCTTATAGTTTCCGAGATATGGACTATCGATAATTTACACCTTAGGCTCTGCTTCTAACTTGGGCCCAAATTGTAAAATGGTCTTATCTATTGGCGATTTCGTTCCAATTCACATTCCAAGTAATATTCGGCATGCTAATTACATTGCCAGTTGCCAAATTGCATTATCTCTTATAGTTTCCGAGATATGGACTATGGATAATTTACACCTTAGGCTCTGCTTCTAACTTGGGCCCAAATTGTAAAATGGTCTTATCTATTGGCGATATCGTTCCAATTCACATTCCAAGTAATATTCGGCATGCTAATTACATTGCCGGTTGCCAAATTGCATTACCTCTTATAGTTTCCGAGATATGGACTATCGATAATTTACACCTTAGGCTCTGCTTCTACCTTGGGCATAAATTGTAAAATGGTCTTATCTATTGGTGATTTCGTTCCAATTCACTTTCCAAGTAATATTTGGCATGCAAATTACATTGCCGGTTGCCAAATTGCATTATCTCTTATAGTTTCCGAGATATGGACTATCGATAATTTACACCTCAGCCTCTGCTTCTAACTTGGGCCCAAATTGTAAAATGGTCTTATCTATTGGCGATTTCGTTCCAATTCACTCTCCAAGTTATATTTGGCATGCTAATTACATTGCCGGTTGCCAAATTGCATTATCTCTTACAGTTTCCGAGATATGGACTATCGATAATTTACACCTTAGGCTCTGCTTCTAACTTGGGCTCAAATTGTAAAATGGTCTTATCTATTGGCGATTTCGTTCCAATTCACATTCCAAGTAATATTCGGCATGCTAATTGCATTGCCGGTTGCCAAATTGCATTATCTCTTATAGCTTCCGAGATATGGACTGTCGATAATTTACACCTTAGGCTCTGCTTCTAACTTGGGCCCAAATTGTAAAATGGTCTTATCTATTGGCGATTTCGTTCCAATTCACTTTCCAAGTAATATTCGGCATGCTAATTACATTGCCGGTTGCCAAATTGCATTATCTCTTATAGTTTCCGAGATATGGACTATCGATAATTTACACCTTAGGCTCTGCTTCTAACTTGGGCCCAAATTGTAAAATGGTCTTATCTATTGGCGATTTCGTTCCAATTCACATTCCAAGTAATATTTGGCATGCTAATTACATTGCCGGTTGCCAAATTGCATTATCTCTTATAGTTTCCGAGATATGGACTATCGATAATTTACACCTTAGGCTCTGCTTCTAACTTGGGCCCAAATTGTAAAATGGTCTTATCTATTGGCGATTTCGTTCCAATTCACATTCCAAGTAATATTCGGCATGCTAATTACATTGCCGGTGGCCAAATTGAATTATCTCTTATAGTTTCCGAGATATGGACTATCGATAATTTACACCTTAGGCTCTGCTTCTAACTTGGGCCCAAATTGTAAAATGGCCTTATCTATTGGCGATTTCGTTCCAATTCACATTCCTAGTAATATTCGTCATGCTAATTACATTGCCGGTTGCCAAATTGCATTATCTCTTATAGTTTCCGAGATATGGACTATCGATAATTTACACCTTAGGCTCTGCTTCTAACTTGGGCCCAAATTGTAAAATGGTCTTATCTATTGGCGATTTCGTTCCAATTCACATTCCAAGTAATATTCGGCATGCTAATTACATTTCCGGTTGCCAAATTGCATTATCTCTTATAGTTTCCGAGATATGGACTATCGATAATTTACACCTTAGGCTCTGCTTCTAACTTGGGCCCAAATTGTAATATGGTCTTATCTATTGGCGATTTCGTTCCAATTCACATTCCAAGTAATATTCGGCATGCTAATTACATTGCCGGTTGCCAAATTGCATTATCTCTTATAGTTTCCGAGATATGGACTATCGATAATTTACACCTTAGGCTCTGCTTCTAACTTGGGCCCAAATTGTAAAATGGTCTTATCTATTGGCGATATCGTTCCAATTCACATTCCAAGTAATATTCGGCATGCTAATTACATTGCCGGTTGCCAAATTGCATTACCTCTTATAGTTTCCGAGATATGGACTATCGATAATTTACACCTTAGGCTCTGCTTCTAACTTGGGCCCAAATTGTAAAATGGTCTTATCTATTGGCGATTTCGTTCCAATTCACATTCCAAGTAATATTCGGCATGCAAATTACATTGCCGGTTGCCAAATTGCATTATCTCTTATAGTTTCCGAGATATGGACTATCGATAATTTACACCTTAGGCTCTGCTTCTAACTTGGGCCCAAATTGTAAAATGGCCTTATCTATTGGCGATTTCGTTCCAATTCACATTCCAAGTAATATTCGGCATGCTAATTACATTGCCGGTTGCCAAATTGCATTATCTCTTGTAGTTTCCGAGATATGGACTATCGATAATTTACACCTTAGGCTCTGCTTCTAACTTGGGCCCAAATTGTAAAATCGCCTTATCTATTGGCGATTTCGTTCCAATTCACATTCCAAGTAATATTCGGCATGCTAATTACATTGCCGGTTGCCAAATTGCATTATCTCTTATAGTTTCCGAGATATGGACTATCGATAATTTACACCTTAGGCTCTGCTTCTAACTTGGGCCCAAATTGTAAAATGGTCTTATCTATTGGCGATTTCGTTCCAATTCACATTCCAAGTAATATCCGGCATGCTAATTACATTGCCGGTTGCCAAATTGAATTATCTCTTATAGTTTCCGAGATATGGACTATCGATAATTTACACCTTAGGCTCTGCTTCTAACTTGGGCCCAAATTGTAAAATGGTCTTATCTATTGGCGATTTCGTTCCAATTCACATTCCAAGTAATATTCGACATGCTAATTACATTGCCAGTTGCCAAATTGCATTATCTCTTATAGTTTCCGAGATATGGACTATGGATAATTTACACCTTAGGCTCTGCTTCTAACTTGGGCCCAAATTGTAAAATGGTCTTATCTATTGGCGATATCGTTCCAATTCTCATTCTAAGTAATATTCGGCATGCTAATTACATTGCCGGTTGCCAAATTGCATTACCTCTTATAGTTTCCGAGATATGGACTATCGATAATTTACACCTTAGGCTCTGCTTCTAACTTGGGCCCAAATTGTAAAATGGTCTTATCTATTGGCGATTTCGTTCCAATTCACATTCCAAGTAATATTCGGCATGCAAATTACATTGCCGGTTGCCAAATTGCATTATCTCTTATAGTTTCCGAGATATGGACTATCGATAATTTACACCTTAGGCTCTGCTTCTAACTTGGGCCCAAATTGTAAAATGGTCTTATCTATTGGCGATTTCGTTCCAATTCACATTCCAAGTAATATTCGGCATGCTAATTACATTGCCGGTTGCCAAATTGCATTATCTCTTGTAGTTTCCGAGATATGGACTATCGATAATTTACACCTTAGGCTCTGCTTCTAACTTGGGCCCAAATTGTAAAATCGCCTTATCTATTGGCGATTTCGTTCCAATTCACATTCCAAGTAATATTCGGCATGCTAATTACATTGCCGGTTGCCAAATTGCATTATCTCTTATAGTTTCCGATATATGGACTATCGATAATTTACACCTTAGGCTCTGCTTCTAACTTGGGCCCAAATTGTAAAATGGTCTTATCTATTGGCGATTTCGTTCCAATTCACATTCCAAGTAATATCCGGCATGCTAATTACATTGCCGGTTGCCAAATTGAATTATCTCTTATAGTTTCCGAGATATGGACTATCGATAATTTACACCTTAGGCTCTGCTTCTAACTTGGGCCCAAATTGTAAAATGGTCTCACCTATTGGCTATTTCGTTCCAATTCACATTCCAAGTAATATTCGGCATGCTAATTACATTGCCGGTTGCCAAATTGCATTATCTCTTATAGTTTCCGAGATATGGACTATGGATAATTTACACCTTAGGCTCTGCTTCTAACTTGGGCCCAAATTGTAAAATGGTCTTATCTATTGGCGATATCGTTCCAATTCACATTCCAAGTAATATTCGGCATGCTAATTACATTGCCGGTTGCCAAATTGCATTACCTCTTATAGTTTCCGAGATATGGACTATCGATAATTTACACTTTAGGCTCTGCTTCTAACTTGGGCCCAAATTGTAAAATGGTCTTATCTATTGGCGATTTCGTTCCAATTCACATTCCAAGTAATATTCGGCATTGAAATTACATTGCCGGTTGCCAAATTGCATTATCTCTTATAGTTTCCGAGATATGGACTATCGATAATTTACACCTTAGGCTCTGCTTCTAACTTGGGCCCAAATTGTAAAATGGTCTTATCTATTGGCGATTTCGTTCCAATTCACATTCCAAGTAATATTCGGCATGCTAATTACATTGCCGGTTGCCAAATTGCATTATCTCTTGTAGTTTCCGAGATATGGACTATCGATAATTTACACCTTAGGCTCTGCTTCTAACTTGGGCCCAAATTGTAAAATCGCCTTATCTATTGGCGATTTCGTTCCAATTCACATTCCAAGTAATATTCGGCATGCTAATTACATTGCCGGTTGCCAAATTGCATTATCTCTTATAGTTTCCGAGATATGGACTATCGATAATTTACACCTTAGGCTCTGCTTCTAACTTGGGCCCAAATTGTAAAATGGTTTTATCTATTGGCGATTTCGTTCCAATTCACATTCCAAGTAATATCCGGCATGCTAATTACATTGCCGGTTGCCAAATTGAATTATCTCTTATAGTTTCCGAGATATGGACTATCGATAATTTACACCTTAGGCTCTGCTTCTAACTTGGGCCCAAATTGTAAAATGGTCTTATCTATTGGCGATTTCGTTCCAATTCACATTCCAAGTAATATTCGACATGCTAATTACATTGCCAGTTGCCAAATTGCATTATCTCTTATAGTTTCCGAGATATGGACTATGGATAATTTACACCTTAGGCTCTGCTTCTAACTTGGGCCCAAATTGTAAAATGGTATTATCTATTGGCGATATCGTTCCAATTCACATTCCAAGTAATATTCGGCATGCTAATTACATTGCCGGTTGCCAAATTGCATTACCTCTTATAGTTTCCGAGATATGGACTATCGATAATTTACACCTTAGGCTCTGCTTCTAACTTGGGCCCAAATTGTAAAATGGTCTTATCTATTGGCGATTTCGTTCCAATTCACATTCCAAGTAATATTCGGCATGCAAATTACATTGCCGGTTGCCAAATTGCATTATCTCTTATAGTTTCCGAGATATGGACTATCGATAATTTACACCTTAGGCTCTGCTTCTAACTTGGGCCCAAATTGTAAAATGGTCTTATCTATTGGCGATTTCGTTCCAATTCACATTCCAAGTAATATTCGGCATGCTAATTACATTGCCGGTTGCCAAATTGCATTATCTCTTGTAGTTTCCGAGATATGGACTATCGATAATTTACACCTTAGGCTCTGCTTCTAACTTGGGCCCAAATTGTAAAATCGCCTTATCTATTGGCGATTTCGTTCCAATTCACATTCCAAGTAATATTCGGCATGCTAATTACATTGCCGGTTGCCAAATTGCATTATCTCTTATAGTTTCCGAGATATGGACTATCGATAATTTACACCTTAGGCTCTGCTTCTAACTTGGGCCCAAATTGTAAAATGGTCTTATCTATTGGCGATTTCGTTCCAATTCACATTCCAAGTAATATCCGGCATGCTAATTACATTGCCGGTTGCCAAATTGAATTATCTCTTATAGTTTCCGAGATATGGACTATCGATAATTTACACCTTAGGCTCTGCTTGTAACTTGGGCCCAAATTGTAAAATGGTCTTACCTATTGGCGATTTCGTTCCAATTCACATTCCAAGTAATATTCGGCATGCTAATTACATTGCCGGTTGCCAAATTGCATTATCTCTTATAGTTTCCGAGATATGGACGATCGATAATTTACACCTTAGGCTCTGCTTCTAACTTGGGCCCAAATTGTAAAATGGTCTTATCTATTGGCGATTTCGTTCCAATTCACATTCCAAGTAATATTCGGCATGCTAATTACATTGCCGGTTGCCAAATTGCATTATCTCTTATAGATGCCGAGATATGGACTATCGATAATTTACACCTTAGGCTCTGCTTCTAACTTGGGCCCAAATTGTAAAATGGTCTTATCTATTGGCGATTTCGTTCCAATTCACATTCCAAGTAATATTCGGCATGCTAATTACATTGCCGGTTGCCAAATTGCATTATCTCTTGTAGTTTCCGAGATATGGACTATCGATAATTTACACCTTAGGCTCTGCTTCTAACTTGGGCCCAAATTGTAAAATCGCCTTATCTATTGGCGATTTCGTTCCAATTCACATTCCAAGTAATATTCGGCATGCTAATTACATTGCCGGTTGCCAAATTGCATTATCTCTTATAGTTTCCGAGATATGGACTATCGATAATTTACACCTTAGGCTCTGCTTCTAACTTGGGCCCAAATTGTAAAATGGTCTTATCTATTGGCGATTTCGTTCCAATTCACATTCCAAGTAATATCCGGCATGATAATTACATTGCCGGTTGCCAAATTGAATTATCTCTAATAGTTTCCGAGATATGGACTATCGATAATTTACACCTTAGGCTCTGCTTCTAACTTGGGCCCAAATTGTAAAATGGTCTTACCTATTGGCGATTTCGTTCCAATTCACATTCCAAGTAATATTCGGCATGCTAATTACATTGCCGGTTGCCAAATTGCATTATCTCTTATAGTTTCCGAGATATGGACTATCGATAACTTACACCTTAGGCTCTGCTTCTAACTTGGGCCCAAATTGTAAAATGGTCTTATCTATTGGCGATTTCGTTCCAATTCACATTCCAAGTAATATTCGGCATGCTAATTACATTGCCGGTGGCCAAATTGAATTATCTCTTATAGTTTCCGAGATATGGACTATCGATAATTTACACCTTAGGCTCTGCTTCTAACTTGGGCCCAAATTGTAAAATGGCCTTATCTATTGGCGATTTCGTTCCAATTCACATTCCTAGTAATATTCGGCATGCTAATTACATTGCCGGTTGCCAAATTGCATTATCTCTTATAGTTTCCGAGATATGGACTATCGATAATTTACACCTTAGGCTCTGCTTCTAACTTGGGCCCAAATTGTAAAATGGTCTTATCTATTGGCGATTTCGTTCCAATTCACATTCCAAGTAATATTCGGCATGCTAATTACATTGCCGGTTGCCAAATTGCATTATCTCTTATAGTTTCCGAGATATGGACTATCGATAATTTACACCTTAGGCTCTGCTTCTAACTTGGGCCCAAATTGTAATATGGTCTTATCTATTGGCGATTTCGTTCCAATTCACATTCCAAGTAATATTCGGCATGCTAATTACATTGCCGGTTGCCAAATTGCATTATCTCTTATAGTTTCCGAGATATGGACTATCGATAATTTACACCTTAGGCTCTGCTTCTAACTTGGGCCCAAATTGTAAAATGGTCTTATCTATTGGCGATATCGTTCCAATTCACATTCCAAGTAATATTCGGCATGCTAATTACATTGCCGGTTGCCAAATTGCATTACCTCTTATAGTTTCCGAGATATGGACTATCGATAATTTACACCTTAGGCTCTGCTTCTAACTTGGGCCCAAATTGTAAAATGGTCTTATCTATTGGCGATTTCGTTCCAATTCACATTCCAAGTAATATTCGGCATGCAAATTACATTGCCGGTTGCCAAATTGCATTATCTCTTATAGTTTCCGAGATATGGACTATCGATAATTTACACCTTAGGCTCTGCTTCTAACTTGGGCCCAAATTGTAAAATGGCCTTATCTATTGGCGATTTCGTTCCAATTCACATTCCAAGTAATATTCGGCATGCTAATTACATTGCCGGTTGCCAAATTGCATTATCTCTTGTAGTTTCCGAGATATGGACTATGGATAATTTACACCTTAGGCTCTGCTTCTAACTTGGGCCCAAATTGTAAAATGGTCTTATCTATTGGCGATATCGTTCCAATTCACATTCTAAGTAATATTCGGCATGCTAATTACATTGCCGGTTGCCAAATTGCATTACCTCTTATAGTTTCCGAGATATGGACTATCGATAATTTACACCTTAGGCTCTGCTTCTAACTTGGGCCCAAATTGTAAAATGGTCTTATCTATTGGCGATTTCGTTCCAATTCACATTCCAAGTAATATTCGGCATGCAAATTACATTGCCGGTTGCCAAATTGCATTATCTCTTATAGTTTCCGAGATATGGACTATCGATAATTTACACCTTAGGCTCTGCTTCTAACTTGGGCCCAAATTGTAAAATGGTCTTATCTATTGGCGATTTCGTTCCAATTCACATTCCAAGTAATATTCGGCATGCTAATTACATTGCCGGTTGCCAAATTGCATTATCTCTTGTAGTTTCCGAGATATGGACTATCGATAATTTACACCTTAGGCTCTGCTTCTAACTTGGGCCCAAATTGTAAAATCGCCTTATCTATTGGCGATTTCGTTCCAATTCACATTCCAAGTAATATTCGGCATGCTAATTACATTGCCGGTTGCCAAATTGCATTATCTCTTATAGTTTCCGATATATGGACTATCGATAATTTACACCTTAGGCTCTGCTTCTAACTTGGGCCCAAATTGTAAAATGGTCTTATCTATTGGCGATTTCGTTCCAATTCACATTCCAAGTAATATCCGGCATGCTAATTACATTGCCGGTTGCCAAATTGAATTATCTCTTATAGTTTCCGAGATATGGACTATCGATAATTTACACCTTAGGCTCTGCTTCTAACTTGGGCCCAAATTGTAAAATGGTCTTACCTATTGGCTATTTCGTTCCAATTCACATTCCAAGTAATATTCGGCATGCTAATTACATTGCCGGTTGCCAAATTGCATTATCTCTTATAGTTTCCGAGATATGGACTATGGATAATTTACACCTTAGGCTCTGCTTCTAACTTGGGCCCAAATTGTAAAATGGTCTTATCTATTGGCGATATCGTTCCAATTCACATTCCAAGTAATATTCGGCATGCTAATTACATTGCCGGTTGCCAAATTGCATTACCTCTTATAGTTTCCGAGATATGGACTATCGATAATTTACACTTTAGGCTCTGCTTCTAACTTGGGCCCAAATTGTAAAATGGTCTTATCTATTGGCGATTTCGTTCCAATTCACATTCCAAGTAATATTCGGCATTGAAATTACATTGCCGGTTGCCAAATTGCATTATCTCTTATAGTTTCCGAGATATGGACTATCGATAATTTACACCTTAGGCTCTGCTTCTAACTTGGGCCCAAATTGTAAAATGGTCTTATCTATTGGCGATTTCGTTCCAATTCACATTCCAAGTAATATTCGGCATGCTAATTACATTGCCGGTTGCCAAATTGCATTATCTCTTGTAGTTTCCGAGATATGGACTATCGATAATTTACACCTTAGGCTCTGCTTCTAACTTGGGCCCAAATTGTAAAATCGCCTTATCTATTGGCGATTTCGTTCCAATTCACATTCCAAGTAATATTCGGCATGCTAATTACATTGCCGGTTGCCAAATTGCATTATCTCTTATAGTTTCCGAGATATGGACTATCGATAATTTACACCTTAGGCTCTGCTTCTAACTTGGGCCCAAATTGTAAAATGGTTTTATCTATTGGCGATTTCGTTCCAATTCACATTCCAAGTAATATCCGGCATGCTAATTACATTGCCGGTTGCCAAATTGAATTATCTCTTATAGTTTCCGAGATATGGACTATCGATAATTTACACCTTAGGCTCTGCTTCTAACTTGGGCCCAAATTGTAAAATGGTCTTATCTATTGGCGATTTCGTTCCAATTCACATTCCAAGTAATATTCGACATGCTAATTACATTGCCAGTTGCCAAATTGCATTATCTCTTATAGTTTCCGAGATATGGACTATGGATAATTTACACCTTAGGCTCTGCTTCTAACTTGGGCCCAAATTGTAAAATGGTATTATCTATTGGCGATATCGTTCCAATTCACATTCCAAGTAATATTCGGCATGCTAATTACATTGCCGGTTGCCAAATTGCATTACCTCTTATAGTTTCCGAGATATGGACTATCGATAATTTACACCTTAGGCTCTGCTTCTAACTTGGGCCCAAATTGTAAAATGGTCTTATCTATTGGCGATTTCGTTCCAATTCACATTCCAAGTAATATTCGGCATGCAAATTACATTGCCGGTTGCCAAATTGCATTATCTCTTATAGTTTCCGAGATATGGACTATCGATAATTTACACCTTAGGCTCTGCTTCTAACTTGGGCCCAAATTGTAAAATGGTCTTATCTATTGGCGATTTCGTTCCAATTCACATTCCAAGTAATATTCGGCATGCTAATTACATTGCCGGTTGCCAAATTGCATTATCTCTTGTAGTTTCCGAGATATGGACTATCGATAATTTACACCTTAGGCTCTGCTTCTAACTTGGGCCCAAATTGTAAAATCGCCTTATCTATTGGCGATTTCGTTCCAATTCACATTCCAAGTAATATTCGGCATGCTAATTACATTGCCGGTTGCCAAATTGCATTATCTCTTATAGTTTCCGAGATATGGACTATCGATAATTTACACCTTAGGCTCTGCTTCTAACTTGGGCCCAAATTGTAAAATGGTCTTATCTATTGGCGATTTCGTTCCAATTCACATTCCAAGTAATATCCGGCATGCTAATTACATTGCCGGTTGCCAAATTGAATTATCTCTTATAGTTTCCGAGATATGGACTATCGATAATTTACACCTTAGGCTCTGCTTGTAACTTGGGCCCAAATTGTAAAATGGTCTTACCTATTGGCGATTTCGTTCCAATTCACATTCCAAGTAATATTCGGCATGCTAATTACATTGCCGGTTGCCAAATTGCATTATCTCTTATAGTTTCCGAGATATGGACGATCGATAATTTACACCTTAGGCTCTGCTTCTAACTTGGGCCCAAATTGTAAAATGGTCTTATCTATTGGCGATTTCGTTCCAATTCACATTCCAAGTAATATTCGGCATGCTAATTACATTGCCGGTTGCCAAATTGCATTATCTCTTATAGATGCCGAGATATGGATTATCGATAATTTACACCTTAGGCTCTGCTTCTAACTTGGGCCCAAATTGTAAAATGGTCTTATCTATTGGCGATTTCGTTCCAATTCACATTCCAAGTAATATTCGGCATGCTAATTACATTGCCGGTTGCCAAATTGCATTATCTCTTGTAGTTTCCGAGATATGGACTATCGATAATTTACACCTTAGGCTCTGCTTCTAACTTGGGCCCAAATTGTAAAATCGCCTTATCTATTGGCGATTTCGTTCCAATTCACATTCCAAGTAATATTCGGCATGCTAATTACATTGCCGGTTGCCAAATTGCATTATCTCTTATAGTTTCCGAGATATGGACTATCGATAATTTACACCTTAGGCTCTGCTTCTAACTTGGGCCCAAATTGTAAAATGGTCTTATCTATTGGCGATTTCGTTCCAATTCACATTCCAAGTAATATCCGGCATGATAATTACATTGCCGGTTGCCAAATTGAATTATCTCTAATAGTTTCCGAGATATGGACTATCGATAATTTACACCTTAGGCTCTGCTTCTAACTTGGGCCCAAATTGTAAAATGGTCTTACCTATTGGCGATTTCGTTCCAATTCACATTCCAAGTAATATTCGGCATGCTAATTACATTGCCGGTTGCCAAATTGCATTATCTCTTATAGTTTCCGAGATATGGACTATCGATAACTTACACCTTAGGCTCTGCTTCTAACTTGCGCCCAAATTGTAAAATGGTCTTATCTATTGGCGATTTCGTTCCAATTCACATTCCAAGTAATATTCGGCATGCTAATTACATTGCCGGCTGCCAAATTGCATTATCTCTTATAGTTTCCGAGATATGGACTATCGATTATTTACATCTTAGGCTCTGCTTCTAACTTGGGCCCAAATTGTAAAATGGTCTTATCTATTGGCGATTTCGTTCCAATTCACATTCCAAGTAATATTCGCCATGCTAATTACATTGCCGGTTGCCAAATTGCATTATCTCTTATAGTTTCCGAGATATGGACTATCGATAATTTACACCTTAGGCTCTGCTTCCAACTTGGGCCCAAATTGTAAAATGGTCTTATATATTGGCGATTTCGTTCCAATTCACAATCCAAGTAATATTCGGCATGCTAATTACATTGCCGGTTGCCAAATTGCATTATCTCTTATAGTTTCCGAGATATGGACTATCGATAATTTACACCTTAGGCTCTGCTTCTAACTTGGGCCCAAATTGTAAAATGGTCTTATCTATTGGCGATTTCGTTCCAATTCACATTCCAAGTAGTATTCGGCATGCTAATTACATTGCCGGTTGCCAAATTGCATTATCTCTTATAGTTTCCGAGATATGGACTATCGATAATTTACACCTTAGGCTCTGCTTCTAACTTGGGCCCAAATTGTAAAATGGTCTTATCTATTGGCGATTTCGTTCCAATTCACATTCCAAGTAATATTCGGCATGCTAATTACATTGCCAGTTGCCAAATTGCATTATCTCTTATAGTTTCCGAGACATGGACTATGGATAATTTACACCTTAGGCTCTGCTTCTAACTTGGGCCCAAATTGTAAAATGGTCTTATCTATTGGCGATATCTTTCCAATTCACATTCCAAGTAATATTCGGCATGCTAATTACATTGCCGGTTGCCAAATTGCATTACCTCTTATAGTTTCCGAGATATGGACTATCGATAATTTACACTTTAGGCTCTGCTTCTAACTTGGGCCCAAATTGTAAAATGGTCTTATCTATTGGCGATTTCGTTCCAATTAACTTTCCAAGTAATATTCGGCATGCAAATTACATTGCCGGTTGCCAAATTGCATTATCTCTTATAGTTTCCGAGATATGGACTATCGATAATTTACACCTCAGCCTCTGCTTCTAACTTGGGCCCAAATTGTAAAATGGTCTTATCTATTGGCGATTTCGTTCCAATTCACATTCCAAGTAATATTCAGCATGCTAATTACATTGCCGGTTGCCAAATTGAATTATCTCTTATAGTTTCCGAGATATGGACTATCGATAATTTACACCTTAGGCTCTGCTTCTAACTTGGGCCCAAATTGTAAAATGGTCTTATCTATTGGCGATTTCGTTCCAATTCACATTCCAAGTAATATTCGGCATGCTAATTACATTGCCGGTTGCCAAATTGCATTATCTCTTATAGTTTCCGAGATATGGACTATCGATAATTTACACCTTAGGCTCTGCTTCTAACTTGGGCCCAAATTGTAAAATGGTCTTATCTATTGGCGATTTCGTTCCAATTCACTTTCCAAGTAATATTCGGCATGCTAATTACATTGCCGGTTGCCAAATTGCATTATCTCTTATAGTTTCCGAGATATGGACTATCGATAATTTACACCTTAGGCTCTGCTTCTAACTTGGGCCCAAATTGTAAAATGGTCTTATCTATTGGCGATTTCGTTCCAATTCACATTCCAAGTAATATTCGGCATGCTAATTACATTGCCGGTTGCCAAATTGCATTATCTCTTATAGTTTCCGAGATATGGACTATCGATAATTTACACCTTAGGCTCTGCTTCAAACTTGGGCCCAAATTGTAAAATGGCCTTATCTATTGGCGATTTCGTTCCAATTCACATTCCAAGTAATATTCGGCATGCTAATTACATTGCCGGTGGCCAAGTTGCATTATCTCTTATAGTTTCCGAGATATGGACTATCGATAATTTACACCTTAGGCTCTGCTTCTAACTTGGGCCCAAATTGTAAAATGGTCTTATCTATTGGCGATTTCGTTCCAATTCACATTCCAAGTAATATTCGGCATGCTAATTACATTGCCGGTTGCCAAATTGCATTATCTCTTATAGTTTCCGAGATATGGACTATCGATAATTTACACCTTAAGCTCTGCTTCTAACTTGGGCCCAAATTGTAAAATGGTCTTATCTATTGGCGATTTCGTTCCAATTCACATTCCAAGTAATATTCGGCATGCTAATTACATTGCCGGTTGCCAAATTGTATTATCTCTTATAGTTTCCGAGATATGGACTATCGGTAATTTACACCTTAGGCTCTGCTTCTAACTTGGGCCCAAATTGTAAAATGGTCTTATCTATTGGCGATTTCGTTCCAATTCACATTCCAAGTAATATTCGGCATGCTAATTACATTGCCGGTTGCCAAATTGCATTACCTCTTATAGTTTCCGAGATATGGACTATCGATAATTTACACTTTAGGCTCTGCTTCTAACTTGGGCCCAAATTGTAAAATGGTCTTATCTATTGGCGATTTCGTTCCAATTCACTTTCCAAGTAATATTCGGCATGCAAATTACATTGCCGGTTGCCAAATTGCATTATCTCTTATAGTTTCCGAGATATGGACTATCGATAATTTACACCTCAGCCTCTGCTTCTAACTTGGGCCCAAATTGTAAAATGGTCTTATCTATTGGCGATTTCGTTCCAATTCACATTCCAAGTAATATTCGGCATGCTAATTACATTGCCGGTTGCCAAATTGAATTATCTCTTATAGTTTCCGAGATATGGACTATCGATAATTTACACCTTAGGCTCTGCTTCTAACTTGGGCCCAAATTGTAAAATGGTCTTATCTATTGGCGATTTCGTTCCAATTCACTTTCCAAGTAATATTCGGCATGCTAATTACATTGCCGGTTGCCAAATTGCATTATCTCTTATAGTTTCCGAGATATGGACTATCGATAATTTACACCTTAGGCTCTGCTTCTAACTTGGGCCCAAATTGTAAAATGGTCTTATCTATTGGCGATTTCGTTCCAATTCACATTCCAAGTAATATTCGGCATGCTAATTACATTGCCGGTTGCCAAATTGCATTATCTCTTATAGTTTCCGAGATATGGACTATCGATAATTTACACCTTAGGCTCTGCTTCAAACTTGGGCCCAAATTGTAAAATGGCCTTATCTATTGGCGATTTCGTTCCAATTCACATTCCAAGTAATATTCGGCATGCTAATTACATTGCCGGTGGCCAAGTTGCATTATCTCTTATAGTTTCCGAGATATGGACTATCGATAATTTACACCTTAGGCTCTGCTTCTAACTTGGGCCCAAATTGTAAAATGGTCTTATCTATTGGCGATTTCGTTCCAATTCACATTCCAAGTAATATTCGGCATGCTAATTACATTGCCGGTTGCCAAATTGCATTATCTCTTATAGTTTCCGAGATATGGACTATCGATAATTTACACCTTAGGCTCTGCTTCTAACTTGGGCCCAAATTGTAAAATCGTCTTATCTATTGGCGATTTCGTTCCAATTCACATTCCAAGTAATATTCGGCATGCTGATTACATTGCCGGTTGCCAAATTGCATTATCTCTTATAGTTTCCGAGATATGGACTATCGATAATTTACACCTTAGGCTCTGCTTCTAACTTGGGCCCAAATTGTAAAATGGTCTTATCTATTGGCGATTTCGTTCCAATTCACATTCCAAGTAATATTCGGCATGCTAATTACATTGCCGGTTGCCAAATTGAATTATCTCTTATAGTTTCCGAGATATGGACTATCGATAATTTACACCTTAGGCTCTGCTTCTAACTTGGGGCCAAATTGTAAAATGGTCTTATCTATTGGCGATTTCGTTCCAATTCACATTCCAAGTAATATTCGGCATGCTAATTACATTGCCGGTTGCCAAATTGTATTATCTCTTATAGTTTCCGAGATATGGACTATCGGTAATTTACACCTTAGGCTCTGCTTCTAATTTGGGCCCAAATTGTAAAATGGTCTTATCTATTGGCGATTTCGTTCCAATTCACATTCCAAGTAATATTCGGCATGCTAATTACATTGCCGGTTGCCAAATTGCATTACCTCTTATAGTTTCCGAGATATGGACTATCGATAATTTACACCTTAGGCTCTGCTTCTAACTTGGGCCCAAATTGTAATATGGTCTTATCTATTGGCGATTTCGTTCCAATTCACATTCCAAGTAATATTCGGCATGCTAATTACATTGCCGGTTGCCAAATTGCATTATCTCTTATAGTTTCCGAGATATGGACTATCGATAATTTACACCTTAGGCTCTGCTTCTAACTTGGGCCCAAATTGTAAAATCGTCTTATCTATTGGCGATTTCGTTCCAATTCACATTCCAAGTAATATTCGGCATGCTGATTACATTGCCGGTTGCCAAATTGCATTATCTCTTATAGTTTCCGAGATATGGACTATCGATAATTTACACCTTAGGCTCTGCTTCTAACTTGGGCCCAAATTGTAAAATGGTCTTATCTATTGGCGATTTCGTTCCAATTCACATTCCAAGTAATATTCGGCATGCTAATTACATTGCCGGTTGCCAAATTGAATTATCTCTTATAGTTTCCGAGATATGGACTATCGATAATTTACACCTTAGGCTCTGCTTCTAACTTGGGGCCAAATTGTAAAATGGTCTTATCTATTGGCGATTTCGTTCCAATTCACATTCCAAGTAATATTCGGCATGCTAATTACATTGCCGGTTGCCAAATTGTATTATCTCTTATAGTTTCCGAGATATGGACTATCGGTAATTTACACCTTAGGCTCTGCTTCTAACTTGGGCCCAAATTGTAAAATGGTCTTATCTATTGGCGATTTCGTTCCAATTCACATTCCAAGTAATATTCGGCATGCTAATTACATTGCCGGTTGCCAAATTGCATTATCTCTTATAGTTTCCGAGATATTGACTATCGATAATTTACACCTTAGGCTCTGCTTCTAACTTGGGCCCAAATTGTAAAATGGTCTTATCTATTGGCGATTTCGTTCCAATTCACTTTCCAAGTAATATTCGGCATGCTAATTACATTGCCGATTGCCAAATTGCATTATCTCTTATAGTTTCCGAGATATGGACTATCGATAATTTACACCTTAGGCTCTGCTTCTAACTTGGGCCCAAATTGTAAAATGGTCTTATCTATTGGCGATTTCGTTCCAATTCACATTCCAAGTAATATTCGGCATGCTAATTACATTGCCGGTTGCCAAATTGCATTATCTCTTATAGTTTCCGAGATATGGACTATCGATAATTTACACCTTAGGCTCTGCTTCAAACTTGGGCCCAAATTGTAAAATGGCCTTATCTATTGGCGATTTCGTTCCAATTCACATTCCAAGTAATATTCGGCATGCTAATTACATTGCCGGTGGCCAAGTTGCATTATCTCTTATAGTTTCCGAGATATGGACTATCGATAATTTACACCTTAGGCTCTGCTTCTAACTTGGGCCCAAATTGTAAAATGGTCTTATCTATTGGCGATTTCGTTCCAATTCACATTCCAAGTAATAGTCGGCATGCTAATTACATTGCCGGTTGCCAAATTGCATTATCTCTTATAGTTTCCGAGATATGGACTATCGATAATTTACACCTTAGGCTCTGCTTCTAACTTGGGCCCAAATTGTAAAATCGTCTTATCTATTGGCGATTTCGTTCCAATTCACATTCCAAGTAATATTCGGCATGCTGATTACATTGCCGGTTGCCAAATTGCATTATCTCTTATAGTTTCCGAGATATGGACTATCGATAATTTACACCTTAGGCTCTGCTTCTAACTTGGGCCCAAATTGTAAAATGGTCTTATCTATTGGCGATTTCGTTCCAATTCACATTCCAAGTAATATTCGGCATGCTAATTACATTGCCGGTTGCCAAATTGAATTATCTCTTATAGTTTCCGAGATATGGACTATCGATAATTTACACCTTAGGCTCTGCTTCTAACTTGGGGCCAAATTGTAAAATGGTCTTATCTATTGGCGATTTCGTTCCAATTCACATTCCAAGCAATATTCGGCATGCTAATTACATTGCCGGTTGCCAAATTGTATTATCTCTTATAATTTCCGAGATATGGACTATCGGTAATTTACACCTTAGGCTCTGCTTCTAACTTGGGCCCAAATTCTAAAATGGTCTTATCTATTGGCGATTTCGTTCCAATTCACATTCCAAGTAATATTCGGCATGCTAATTACATTGCCGGTTGCCAAATTGCATTACCTCTTATAGTTTCCGAGATATGGACTATCGATAATTTACACTTTAGGCTCTGCTTCTAACTTGGGCCCAAATTGTAAAATGGTCTTATCTATTGGCGATTTCGTTCCAATTCACTTTCCAAGTAATATTCGGCATGCAAATTACATTGCCGGTTGCCAAATTGCATTATCTCTTATAGTTTCCGAGATATGGACTATCGATAATTTACACCTCAGCCTCTGCTTCTAACTTGGGCCCAAATTGTAAAATGGTCTTATCTATTGGCGATTTCGTTCCAATTCACATTCCAAGTAATATTCGGCATGCTAATTACATTGCCGGTTGCCAAATTGAATTATCTCTTATAGTTTCCGAGATATGGACTATCGATAACTTACACCTTAGGCTCTGCTTCTAACTTGGGCCCAAATTGTAAAATGGTCTTATCTATTGGCGATTTCGTTCCAATTCACATTCCGAGTGGTATTCGGCATGCTAATTACATTGCCGGTTGCCAAATTGCATTATCTCTTATAGTTTCCGAGATATGGACTATCGATAATTTACACCTTAGGCTCTGCTTCTAACATGGGCCCAAATTGTAAAATGGTCTTATCTATTGGCGATTTCGTCCCAATTCACATTCCAAGTAATATTCGGCATGCTAATTACTTTGCCGGTTGCGAAACTGCATTATCTCTTATAGTTTCCGAGATATGGACTATCGATAATTTACACCTTAGGCTCTGCTTCTAACTTGGGCCCAAATTGTAAAATGGTCTTATCTATTGGCGATTTCGTTCCAATTCACATTCCAAGTAATATTCGGCATGATAATTACTTTGCCGATGGCCAAGTTGCATTATCTCTTATAGTTTCCGAGATATGGACTATCGATAATTTACACCTTAGGCTCTGCTTCTAACTTGGGCCCAAATTGTAAAATGGTCTTATCTATTGGCGATTTCGTTCCAATTCACATTCCAAGTAATATTCGGCATGCTAATTACATTGCCGGTTGCCAAATTGCATTATCTCTTATAGTTTCCGAGATATGGACTATCGATAATTTACACCTTAGGCTCTGCTTCTAACTTGGGCCCAAATTGTAAAATGGTCTTATCTATTGGCGATTTCGTTCCAATTCACATTCCAAGTAATATTCGGCATGCTAATTACATTGCCGGTTGCCAAATTGAATTATCTCTTATAGTTTCCGAGATATGGACTATCGATAATTTACACCTTAGGCTCTGCTTCTAACTTGGGCCCAAATTGTAAAATGGTCTTATCTATTGGCGATTTCGTTCCAATTCACATTCCGAGTGGTATTCGGCATGCTAATTACATTGCCGGTTGCCAAATTGCATTATCTCTTATAGTTTCCGAGATATGGACTATCGATAATTTACACCTTAGGCTCTGCTTCTAACTTGGGCCCAAATTGTAAAATGGCCTTATCTATTGGCGATTTCGTTCCAATTCACATTCCTAGTAATATTCGGCATGCTAATTACATTGCCGGTTGCCAAATTGCATTATCTCTTATAGTTTCCGAGATATGGACTATCGATAATTTACACCTTAGGCTCTGCTTCTAACTTGGGCCCAAATTGTAAAATGGTCTTATCTATTGGCGATTTCGTTCCAATTCACATTCCAAGTAATATTCGGCATGCTAATTACATTGCCGGTTGCCAAATTGCATTATCTCTTATAGTTTCCGAGATATGGACTATCGATAATTTACACCTTAGGCTCTGCTTCTAACTTGGGCCCAAATTCTAAAATGGTCTTATCTATTGGCGATTTCGTTCCAATTCACATTCCAAGTAATATTCGACATGCTAATTACATTGCCAGTTGCCAAATTGCATTATCTCTTATAGTTTCCGAGATATGGACTATGGATAATTTACACCTTAGGCTCTGCTTCTAACTTGGGCCCAAATTGTAAAATGGTCTTATCTATTGGCGATATCGTTCCAATTCACATTCCAAGTAATATTCGGCATGCTAATTACATTGCCGGTTGCCAAATTGCATTACCTCTTATAGTTTCCGAGATATGGACTATCGATAATTTACACCTTAGGCTCTGCTTCTAACTTGGGCCCAAATTGTAAAATGGTCTTATCTATTGGCGATTTCGTTCCAATTCACATTCCAAGTAATATTTGGCATGCTAATTACATTGCCGGTTGCCAAATGGCATTATCTCTTGTAGTTTCCGAGATATGGACTATCGATAATTTACACCTTAGGCTCTGCTTCTAACTTGGGCCCAAATTGTAAAATCGCCTTATCTATTGGCGATTTCGTTCCAATTCACATTCCAAGTAATATTCGGCATGCTAATTACATTGCCGGTTGCCAAATTGCATTATCTCTTATAGTTTCCGAGATATGGACTATCGATAATTTACACCTTAGGCTCTGCTTCTAACTTGGGCCCAAATTGTAAAATGGTCTTATCTATTGGCGATTTCGTTCCAATTCACATTCCAAGTAATATCCGGCATGCTAATTACATTGCCGGTTGCCAAATTGAATTATCTCTTATAGTTTCCGAGATATGGACTATCGATAATTTACACCTTAGGCTCTGCTTCTAACTTGGGCCCAAATTGTAAAATGGTCTTACCTATTGGCTATTTCGTTCCAATTCACATTCCAAGTAATATTCGGCATGCTAATTACATTGCCGGTTGCCAAATTGCATTATCTCTTATAGTTTCCGAGATATGGACTATGGATAATTTACACCTTAGGCTCTGCTTCTAACTTGGGCCCAAATTGTAAAATGGTCTTATCTATTGGCGATATCGTTCCAATTCACATTCCAAGTAATATTCGGCATGCTAATTACATTGCCGGTTGCCAAATTACATTACCTCTTATAGTTTCCGAGATATGGACTATCGATAATTTACACTTTAGGCTCTGCTTCTAACTTGGGCCCAAATTGTAAAATGGTCTTATGTATTGGCGATTTCGTTCCAATTCACATTCCAAGTAATATTCGGCATTGAAATTACATTGCCGGTTGCCAAATTGCATTATCTCTTATAGTTTCCGAGATATGGACTATCGATAATTTACACCTTAGGCTCTGCTTCTAACTTGGGCCCAAATTGTAAAATGGTCTTATGTATTGGCGATTTCGTTCCAATTCACATTCCAAGTAATATTCGGCATGCTAATTACATTGCCGGTTGCCAAATTGCATTATCTCTTGTAGTTTCCGAGATATGGACTATCGATAATTTACACCTTAGGCTCTGCTTCTAACTTGGGCCCAAATTGTAAAATCGCCTTATCTATTGGCGATTTCGTTCCAATTCACATTCCAAGTAATATTCGGCATGCTAATTACATTGCCGGTTGCCAAATTGCATTATCTCTTATAGTTTCCGAGATATGGACTATCGATAATTTACACCTTAGGCTCTGCTTCTAACTTGGGCCCAAATTGTAAAATGGTCTTATCTATTGGCGATTTCGTTCCAATTCACATTCCAAGTAATATCCGGCATGCTAATTACATTGCCGGTTGCCAAATTGAATTATCTCTTATAGTTTCCGAGATATGGACTATCGATAATTTACACCTTAGGCTCTGCTTCTAACTTGGGCCCAAATTGTAAAATGGTCTTATCTATTGGCGATTTCGTTCCAATTCACATTCCAAGTAATATTCGACATGCTAATTACATTGCCAGTTGCCAAATTGCATTATCTCTTATAGTTTCCGAGATATGGACTATGGATAATTTACACCTTAGGCTCTGCTTCTAACTTGGGCCCAAATTGTAAAATGGTCTTATCTATTGGCGATATCGTTCCAATTCACATTCCAAGTAATATTCGGCATGCTAATTACATTGCCGGTTGCCAAATTGCATTACCTCTTATAGTTTCCGAGATATGGACTATCGATAATTTACACCTTAGGCTCTGCTTCTAACTTGGGGCCAAATTGTAAAATGGTCTTATCTATTGGCGATTTCGTTCCAATTCACATTCCAAGTAATATTCGGCATGCAAATTACATTGCCGGTTGCCAAATTGCATTATCTCTTATAGTTTCCGAGATATGGACTATCGATAATTTACACCTTAGGCTCTGCTTCTAACTTGGGCCCAAATTGTAAAATGGTCTTATCTATTGGCGATTTCGTTCCAATTCACATTCCAAGTAATATTCGGCATGCTAATTACATTGCCGGTTGCCAAATTGCATTATCTCTTGTAGTTTCCGAGATATGGACTATCGATAATTTACACCTTAGGCTCTGCTTCTAACTTGGGCCCAAATTGTAAAATCGCCTTATCTATTGGCTATTTCGTTCCAATTCACATTCCAAGTAATATTCGGCATGCTAATTACATTGCCGGTTGCCAAATTGCATTATCTCTTATAGTTTCCGAGATATGGACTATCGATAATTTACACCTTAGGCTCTGCTTCTAACTTGGGCCCAAATTGTAAAATGGTCTTATCTATTGGCGATTTCGTTCCAATTCACATTCCAAGTAATATCCGGCATGCTAATTACATTGCCGGTTGCCAAATTGAATTATCTCTTATAGTTTCCGAGATATGGACTATCGATAATTTACACCTTAGGCTCTGCTTGTAACTTGGGCCCAAATTGTAAAATGGTCTTACCTATTGGCGATTTCGTTCCAATTCACATTCCAAGTAATATTCGGCATGCTAATTACATTGCCGGTTGCCAAATTGCATTATCTCTTATAGTTTCCGAGATATGGACGATCGATAATTTACACCTTAGGCTCTGCTTCTAACTTGGGCCCAAATTGTAAAATGGTCTTATCTATTGGCGATTTCGTTCCAATTCACATTCCAAGTAATATTCGGCATGCTAATTACATTGCCGGTTGCCAAATTGCATTATCTCTTATAGATTCCGAGATATGGACTATCGATAATTTACACCTTAGGCTCTGCTTCTAACTTGGGCCCAAATTGTAAAATGGTCTTATCTATTGGCGATTTCGTTCCAATTCACATTCCAAGTAATATTCGGCATGCTAATTACATTGCCGGTTGCCAAATTGCATTATCTCTTGTAGTTTCCGAGATATGGACTATCGATAATTTACACCTTAGGCTCTGCTTCTAACTTGGTCCCAAATTGTAAAATCGCCTTATCTATTGGCGATTTCGTTCCAATTCACATTCCAAGTAATATTCGGCATGCTAATTACATTGCCGGTTGCCAAATTGCATTATCTCTTATAGTTTCCGAGATATTTACTATCGATAATTTACACCTTAGGCTCTGCTTCTAACTTGGGCCCAAATTGTAAAATGGTCTTATCTATTGGCGATTTCGTTCCAATTCACATTCCAAGTAATATCCGGCATGCTAATTACATTGCCGGTTGCCAAATTGAATTATCTCTAATAGTTTCCGAGATATGGACTATCGATAATTTACACCTTAGGCTCTGCTTCTAACTTGGGCCCAAATTGTAAAATGGTCTTACCTATTGGCGATTTCGTTCCAATTCACATTCCAAGTAATATTCGACATGCTAATTACATTACCGGTTGCCAAATTGCATTATCTCTTATAGTTTCCGAGATATGGACTATCGATAATTTACACCTTAGGCTCTGCTTCTAACTTGCGCCCAAATTGTAAAATGGTCTTATCTATTGGCGATTTCGTTCCAATTCACATTCCAAGTAATATTCGGCATGCTAATTACATTGCCGGCTGCCAAATTGCATTATCTCTTATAGTTTCCGAGATATGGACTATCGATTATTTACATCTTAGGCTCTGCTTCTAACTTGCGCCCAAATTGTAAAATGGTCTTATCTATTGGCGATTTCGTTCCAATTCACATTCCAAGTAATATTCGCCATGCTAATTACATTGCCGGCTGCCAAATTGCATTATCTCTTATAGTTTCCGAGATATGGACTATCGATAATTTACACCTTAGGCTCTGCTTCCAACTTGGGCCCAAATTGTAAAATGGTCTTATCTATTGGCGATTTCGTTCCAATTCACAATCCAAGTAATATTCGGCATGCTAATTACATTGCCGGTTGCCAAATTGCATTATCTCTTATAGTTTCCGAGATATGGACTATCGATAATTTACACATTAGGCTCTGCTTCTAACTTGGGCCCAAATTGTAAAATGGTCTTATCTATTGGCGACTTCGTTCCAATTCACATTCCAAGTAATATTCGGCATGCTAATTACATTGCCGGTTGCCAAATTGCATTATCTCTTATAGTTTCC
Organism: Rhynchophorus ferrugineus; assembly: GCF_030347505.1. NCBI lineage: Eukaryota > Metazoa > Arthropoda > Insecta > Coleoptera > Curculionidae > Rhynchophorus > Rhynchophorus ferrugineus. Next base: position 75,893 of record NW_027472747.1, on the reverse strand, counting down.
GAGATATGGACTATCGATAATTTACACCTTAGGCTCTGCTTCTAACTTGGGCCCAAATTGTAAAATCGTCTTATCTATTGGCGATTTCGTTCCAATTCACATTCCAAGTAATACTCGGCATGCTAATTACATTGCCGGTTGCCAAATTGCATTATCTCTTATAGTTTCCGAGATATGGACTATCGATAATTTACACCTTAGGCTCTGCTTCTAACTTGGGCCCAAATTGTAAAATGGTCTTATCTATTGGCGATATCTTTCCAATTCACATTCCAAGTAATATTCGGCATGCTAATTACATTGCCGGTTGCCAAATTGCATTACCTCTTATAGTTTCCGAGATATGGACTATCGATAATTTACACTTTAGGCTCTGCTTCTAACTTGGGCCCAAATTGTAAAATGGTCTTATCTATTGGCGATTTCGTTCCAATTAACTTTCCAAGTAATATTCGGCATGCAAATTACATTGCCGGTTGCCAAATTGCATTATCTCTTATAGTTTCCGAGATATGGACTATCGATAATTTACACCTCAGCCTCTGCTTCTAACTTGGGCCCAAATTGTAAAATGGTCTTATCTATTGGCGATTTCGTTCCAATTCACATTCCAAGTAATATTCGGCATGCTAATTACATTGCCGGTTGCCAAATTGAATTATCTCTTATAGTTTCCGAGATATGGACTATCGATAATTTACACCTTAGGCTCTGCTTCTAACTTGGGCCCAAATTGTAAAATGGTCTTATCTATTGGCGATTTCGTTCCAATTCACATTCCAAGTGGTATTCGGCATGCTAATTACATTGCCGGTTGCCAAATTGCATTATCTCTTATAGTTTCAGAGATATGGACTATCGATAATTTACACCTTAGGCTCTGCTTCTAACTTGGGCCCAAAATGTAAAATGGTCTTATCTATTGGCGATTTCGTTCCAATTCACATTCCAAGTAATATTCGGCATGCTAATTACATTGCCGGTTGCCAAATTGCATTATCTCTTATAGTTTCCGAGATATGGACTATCGATAATTTACACCTTAGGCTCTGCTTCTAACTTGGGCCCAAATTGTAAAATGGTCTTATCTATTGGCGATTTCGTTCCAATTCACTTTCCAAGTAATATTCGGCATGCTAATTACATTGCCGGTTGCCAAATTGCATTATCTCTTATAGTTTCCGAGATATGGACTATCGATAATTTACACCTTAGGCTCTGCTTCTAACTTGGGCCCAAATTGTAAAATGGTCTTATCTATTGGCGATTTCGTTCCAATTCACATTCCAAGTAATATTCGGCATGCTAATTACATTGCCGGTTGCCAAATTGCATTATCTCTTATAGTTTCCGAGATATGGACTATCGATAATTTACACCTTAGGCTCTGCTTCAAACTTGGGCCCAAATTGTAAAATGGCCTTATCTATTGGCGATTTCGTTCCAATTCACATTCCAAGTAATATTCGGCATGCTAATTACATTGCCGGTGGCCAAGTTGCATTATCTCTTATAGTTTCCGAGATATGGACTATCGATAATTTACACCTTAGGCTCTGCTTCTAACTTGGGCCCAAATTGTAAAATGGTCTTATCTATTGGCGATTTCGTTCCAATTCACATTCCAAGTAATATTCGGCATGCTAATTACATTGCCGGTTGCCAAATTGCATTATCTCTTATAGTTTCCGAGATATGGACTATCGATTATTTACACCTTAGGCTCTGCTTCTAACTTGGGCCCAAATTGTAAAATCGTCTTATCTATTGGCGATTTCGTTCCAATTCACATTCCAAGTAATATTCGGCATGCTGATTACATTGCCGGTTGCCAAATTGCATTATCTCTTATAGTTTCCGAGATATGGACTATCGATAATTTACACCTTAGGCTCTGCTTCTAACTTGGGCCCAAATTGTAAAATGGTCTTATCTATTGGCGATTTCGTTCCAATTCACATTCCAAGTAATATTCGGCATGCTAATTACATTGCCGGTTGCCAAATTGAATTATCTCTTATAGTTTCCGAGATATGGACTATCGATAATTTACACCTTAGGCTCTGCTTCTAACTTGGGGCCAAATTGTAAAATGGTCTTATCTATTGGCGATTTCGTTCCAATTCACATTCCAAGTAATATTCGGCATGCTAATTACATTGCCGGTTGCCAAATTGTATTATCTCTTATAGTTTCCGAGATATGGACTATCGGTAATTTACACCTTAGGCTCTGCTTCTAACTTGGGCCCAAATTGTAAAATGGTCTTATCTATTGGCGATTTCGTTCCAATTCACATTCCAAGTAATATTCGGCATGCAAATTACATTGCCGGTTGCCAAATTGCATTATCTCTTATAGTTTCCGAGATATGGACTATCGGTAATTTTACACCTTAGGCTCTGCTTCTAACTTGGGCCCAAATTGTAAAATGGTCTTATCTATTGGCGATTTCGTTCCAATTCACATTCCAAGTAATATTCGGCATGCAAATTACATTGCCGGTTGCCAAATTGCATTATCTCTTATAGTTTCCGAGATATGGACTATCGATAATTTACACCTCAGCCTCTGCTTCTAACTTGGGCCCAAATTGTAAAATGGTCTTATCTATTGGCGATTTCGTTCCAATTCACATTCCAAGTAATATTCGGCATGCTAATTACATTGCCGGTTGCCAAATTGAATTATCTCTTATAGTTTCCGAGATATGGACTATCGATAATTTACACCTTAGGCTCTGCTTCTAACTTGGGCCCAAATTGTAAAATGGTCTTATCTATTGGCGATTTCGTTCCAATTCACATTCCGAGTGGTATTCGGCATGCTAATTACATTGCCGGTTGCCAAATTGCATTATCTCTTATAGTTTCCGAGATATGGACTATCGATAATTTACACCTTAGGCTCTGCTTCTAACATGGGCCCAAATTGTAAAATGGTCTTATCTATTGGCGATTTCGTCCCAATTCACATTCCAAGTAATATTCGGCATGCTAATTACTTTGCCGGTTGCGAAACTGCATTATCTCTTATAGTTTCCGAGATATGGACTATCGATAATTTACACCTTAGGCTCTGCTTCTAACTTGGGCCCAAATTGTAAAATGGTCTTATCTATTGGCGATTTCGTTCCAATTCACATTCCAAGTAATATTCGGCATGCTAATTACTTTGCCGGTGGCCAAGTTGCATTATCTCTTATAGTTTCCGAGATATGGACTATCGATAATTTACACCTTAGGCTCTGCTTCTAACTTGGGCCCAAATTGTAAAATGGTCTTATCTATTGGCGATTTCGTTCCAATTCACATTCCAAGTAATATTCGGCATGCTAATTACATTGCCGGTTGCCAAATTGCATTATCTCTTATAGTTTCCGAGATATGGACTATCGATAATTTACACCTTAGGCTCTGCTTCTAACTTGGGCCCAAATTGTAAAATGGTCTTATCTATTGGCGATTTCGTTCCAATTCACATTCCAAGTAATATTCGGCATGCTAATTACATTGCCGGTTGCCAAATTGAATTATCTCTTATAGTTTCCGAGATATGGACTATCGATAATTTACACCTTAGGCTCTGCTTCTAACTTGGGCCCAAATTGTAAAATGGTCTTATCTATTGGCGATTTCGTTCCAATTCACATTCCGAGTGGTATTCGGCATGCTAATTACATTGCCGGTTGCCAAATTGCATTATCTCTTATAGTTTCCGAGATATGGACTATCGATAATTTACACCTTAGGCTCTGCTTCTAACTTGGGCCCAAATTGTAAAATGGTCTTATGTATTGGCGATTTCATTCCAATTCACATTCCAAGTAATATTCGGCATGCTAATTACATTGCCGGTTGCCAAATTGCATTATCTCTTATAGTTTCCGAGATATGGACTATCGATAATTTACACCTTAGGCTCTGCTTCTAACTTGGGGCCAAATTGTAAAATGGTCTTATCTATTGGCGATTTCGTTCCAATTCACATTCCAAGTAATATTCGGCATGCTAATTACATTGCCGGTTGCCAAATTGTATTATCTCTTATAGTTTCCGAGATATGGACTATCGGTAATTTACACCTTAGGCTCTGCTTCTAACTTGGGCCCAAATTGTAAATTCGTCTTATCTATTGGCGATTTCGTTCCAATTCACATTCCAAGTAATATTCGGCATGCTGATTACATTGCCGGTTGCCAAATTGCATTATCTCTTATAGTTTCCGAGATATGGACTATCGATAATTTACACCTTAGGCTCTGCTTCTAACTTGGGCCCAAATTGTAAAATGGTCTTATCTATTGGCGATTTCGTTCCAATTCACATTCCAAGTAATATTCGGCATGCTAATTACATTGCCGGTTGCCAAATTGAATTATCTCTTATAGTTTCCGAGATATGGACTATCGATAATTTACACCTTAGGCTCTGCTTCTAACTTGGGCCCAAATTGTAAAATGGTCTTATCTATTGGCGATTTCGTTCCAATTCACATTCCGAGTGGTATTCGGCATGCTAATTACATTGCCGGTTGCCAAATTGCATTATCTCTTATAGTTTCCGAGATATGGACTATCGATAATTTACACCTTAGGCTCTGCTTCTAACTTGGGCCCAAATTGTAAAATGGTCTTATCTATTGGCGATTTCGTTCCAATTCACATTCCAAGTAATATTCGGCATGCTAATTACTTTGCCGGTGGCCAAGTTGCATTATCTCTTATAGTTTCCGAGATATGGACTATCGATAATTTACACCTTAGGCTCTGCTTCTAACTTGGGCCCAAATTGTAAAATGGTCTTATCTATTGGCGATTTCGTTCCAATTCACATTCCAAGTAATATTCGGCATGCTAATTACATTGCCGGTTGCCAAATTGCATTATCTCTTATAGTTTCCGAGATATGGACTATCGATAATTTACACCTTAGGCTCTGCTTCTAACTTGGGCCCAAATTGTAAAATGGTCTTATCTATTGGCGATTTCGTTCCAATTCACATTCCAAGTAATATTCGGCATGCTAATTACATTGCCGGTTGCCAAATTGAATTATCTCTTATAGTTTCCGAGATATGGACTATCGATAATTTACACCTTAGGCTCTGCTTCTAACTTGGGCCCAAATTGTAAAATGGTCTTATCTATTGGCGATTTCGTTCCAATTCACATTCCGAGTGGTATTCGGCATGCTAATTACATTGCCGGTTGCCAAATTGCATTATCTCTTATAGTTTCCGAGATATGGACTATCGATAATTTACACCTTAGGCTCTGCTTCTAACTTGGGCCCAAATTGTAAAATGGTCTTATGTATTGGCGATTTCATTCCAATTCACATTCCAAGTAATATTCGGCATGCTAATTACATTGCCGGTTGCCAAATTGCATTATCTCTTATAGTTTCCGAGATATGGACTATCGATAATTTACACCTTAGGCTCTGCTTCTAACATGGGCCCAAATTGTAAAATGGTCTTATCTATTGGCGATTTCGTCCCAATTCACATTCCAAGTAATATTCGGCATGCTAATTACTTTGCCGGTTGCGAAACTGCATTATCTCTTATAGTTTCCGAGATATGGACTATCGATAATTTACACCTTAGGCTCTGCTTCTAACTTGGGCCCAAATTGTAAAATGGTCTTATCTATTGGCGATTTCGTTCCAATTCACATTCCAAGTAATATTCGGCATGCTAATTACTTTGCCGGTGGCCAAGTTGCATTATCTCTTATAGTTTCCGAGATATGGACTATCGATAATTTACACCTTAGGCTCTGCTTCTAACTTGGGCCCAAATTGTAAAATGGTCTTATCTATTGGCGATTTCGTTCCAATTCACATTCCAAGTAATATTCGGCATGCTAATTACTTTGCCGGTTGCGAAACTGCATTATCTCTTATAGTTTCCGAGATATGGACTATCGATAATTTACACCTTAGGCTCTGCTTCTAACTTGGGCCCAAATTGTAAAATGGTCTTATCTATTGGCGATTTCGTTCCAATTCACATTCCAAGTAATATTCGGCATGCTAATTACATTGCCGGTTGCCAAATTGAATTATCTCTTATAGTTTCCGAGATATGGACTATCGATAATTTACACCTTAGGCTCTGCTTCTAACTTGGGCCCAAATTGTAAAATGGTCTTATCTATTGGCGATTTCGTTCCAATTCACATTCCGAGTGGTATTCGGCATGCTAATTACATTGCCGGTTGCCAAATTGCATTATCTCTTATAGTTTCCGAGATATGGACTATCGATAATTTACACCTTAGGCTCTGCTTCTAACTTGGGCCCAAATTGTAAAATGGTCTTATGTATTGGCGATTTCATTCCAATTCACATTCCAAGTAATATTCGGCATGCTAATTACATTGCCGGTTGCCAAATTGCATTATCTCTTATAGTTTCCGAGATATGGACTATCGATAATTTACACCTTAGGCTCTGCTTCTAACTTGGGGCCAAATTGTAAAATGGTCTTATCTATTGGCGATTTCGTTCCAATTCACATTCCAAGTAATATTCGGCATGCTAATTACATTGCCGGTTGCCAAATTGTATTATCTCTTATAGTTTCCGAGATATGGACTATCGGTAATTTACACCTTAGGCTCTGCTTCTAACTTGGGCCCAAATTGTAAAATCGTCTTATCTATTGGCGATTTCGTTCCAATTCACATTCCAAGTAATATTCGGCATGCTGATTACATTGCCGGTTGCCAAATTGCATTATCTCTTATAGTTTCCGAGATATGGACTATCGATAATTTACACCTTAGGCTCTGCTTCTAACTTGGGCCCAAATTGTAAAATGGTCTTATCTATTGGCGATTTCGTTCCAATTCACATTCCAAGTAATATTCGGCATGCTAATTACATTGCCGGTTGCCAAATTGAATTATCTCTTATAGTTTCCGAGATATGGACTATCGATAATTTACACCTTAGGCTCTGCTTCTAACTTGGGCCCAAATTGTAAAATGGTCTTATCTATTGGCGATTTCGTTCCAATTCACATTCCGAGTGGTATTCGGCATGCTAATTACATTGCCGGTTGCCAAATTGCATTATCTCTTATAGTTTCCGAGATATGGACTATCGATAATTTACACCTTAGGCTCTGCTTCTAACTTGGGCCCAAATTGTAAAATGGTCTTATCTATTGGCGATTTCGTCCCAATTCACATTCCAAGTAATATTCGGCATGCTAATTACTTTGCCGGTTGCGAAACTGCATTATCTCTTATAGTTTCCGAGATATGGACTATCGATATTTTACACCTTAGGCTCTGCTTCTAACTTGGGCCCAAATTGTAAAATGGTCTTATCTATTGGCGATTTCGTTCCAATTCACATTCTAAGTAATATTCGGCATGCTAATTACTTTGCCGGTGGCCAAGTTGCATTATCTCTTATAGTTTCCGAGATATGGACTATCGATAATTTACACCTTAGGCTCTGCTTCTAACTTGGGCCCAAACTGTAAAATGGTCTTATCTATTGGCGATTTCGTTCCAATTCACATTCCAAGTAATATTCGGCATGCTAATTACAATGCCGGTTGCCAAATTGCATTATCTCTTATAGTTTCCGAGATATGGACTATCGATAATTTACACCTTAGGCTCTGCTTCTAACTTGGGCCCAAATTGTAAAATGGTCTTATCTATTGGCGATTTCGTTCCAATTCACATTCCGAGTGGTATTCGGCATGCTAATTACATTGCCGGTTGCCAAATTGCATTATCTCTTATAGTTTCCGAGATATGGACTATCGATAATTTACACCTTAGGCTCTGCTTCTAACTTGGGCCCAAATTGTAAAATGGTCTTATCTATTGGCGATTTCGTCCCAATTCACATTCCAAGTAATATTCGGCATGCTAATTACTTTGCCGGTTGCGAAACTGCATTATCTCTTATAGTTTCCGAGATATGGACTATCGATAATTTACACCTTAGGCTCTGCTTCTAACTTGGGCCCAAATTGTAAAATGGTCTTATCTATTGGCGATTTCGTTCCAATTCACATTCCAAGTAATATTCGGCATGCTAATTACTTTGCCGGTGGCCAAGTTGCATTATCTCTTATAGTTTCCGAGATATGGACTATCGATAATTTACACCTTAGGCTCTGCTTCTAACTTGGGCCCAAATTGTAAAATGGTCTTATCTATTGGCGATTTCGTTCCAATTCACATTCCAAGTAATATTCGGCATGCTAATTACAATGCCGCTTCCCAAATTGCATTATCTCTTATAGTTTCCGAGATATGGACTATCGATTATTTTTAACCTTAGGCTCTGCTTCTAACTTGGGCCCAAACTGTAAAATGGTCTTATCTATTGGCGATTTCGTTCCAATTCACATTCCAAGTAGTGTTCGGCATGCTAATTACATTGCCGGTTGCCAAATTGCATTATCTCTTATAGTTTCCGAGATATGGACTATCGATAATTTACACCTTAGGCTCTGCTTCTAACTTGGGCCCAAATTGTAAAATGGTCTTATCTATTGGCGATTTCGTTCCAATTCACATTCCAAGTAATATTCGGCATGCTAATTACATTGCCGGTTGCCAAATTGCATTATCTCTTATAGTTTCCGAGATATGGACTATCGATAATTTACACCTTAGGCTCTGCTTCTAACTTGGGCCCAAATTGTAAAATGGTCTTATCTATTGGCGATTTCGTTCCAATTCACACCCCAAGTAATATTCGGCATGTTAATTACATTGCCGGTTGCGAAATTGCATTATCTCTTATAGTTTCCGAGATATGGACTATCAATAATTTACACCTTAGGCTCTGCTTCTAACTTGGGCCCAAATTGTAAAATGGTCTTATCTATTGGCGATTTCGTTCCAATTCACATTCCAAGTAATATTCGGCATGCTAATTACATTGCCGGTTGCCAAATTGCATTATATCTTATAGTTTCCGAGATATGGACTATGGATAATTTACACCTTAGGCTCTGCTTCTAACTTGGGCCCAAATTGTAAAATGGTCTTATCTATTGGCGATTTCGTTCCAATTCACATTCCAAGTAATATTCGGCATGCTAATTACATTGCCGGTTGCCAAATTGCATTATCTCTTATAGTTTCCGAAATATGGACTATCGATAATTTACACCTTAGGCTCTGCTTCTAACTTGGGCCCAAATTGTAAAATGGTCTTATCTATTGGCGATTTCGTTCCAATTCACATTCCAAGTAATATTCGGCATGCTAATTACATTGCCGGTTGCCAAATTGCATTATCTCTTATAGTTTCCGAGATATGGACTATCGATAATTTACACCTTAGGCTCTGCTTCTAACTTGGGCCCAAATTGTAAAATGGTCTTCTCTATTGGCGATTTCGTTCCAATTCACATTCCAAGTAATATTCGGCATGCTAATTACATTGCGGGTTCCCAAATTGCATTATCTCTTATAGTTTCCGAGATATGGACTATCGATTATTTTTAACCTTAGGCTCTGCTTCTAACTTGGGCCCAAACTGTAAAATGGTCTTATCTATTGGCGATTTCGTTCCAATTCACATTCCAAGTAATATTCGGCATGCTAATTACATTGCCGGTTGCCAAATTGCATTATCTCTTATAGTTTCCGAGATATGGACTATCGATAATTTACACCTTAGGCTCTGCTTCTAACTTGGGCCCAAATTGTAATATGGTCTTATCTATTGGTGATTTCGTTCCAATTCACTTTCCAAGTAATATTCGGCATGCTAATTACATTGCCGGTTGCCAAATTGCATTATCTCTTATAGTTTCCGAGATATGGACTATCGACAATTTACACCTTAGGCTCTGCTTCTAACTTGGGCCCAAATTGTAAAATGGTCTTATCTATTGGCGATTTCGTTCCAATTCACATTCCAAGTAATATTCGGCATGCTAATTACATTGCCGGTTGCCAAATTGCATTATCTCTTATAGTTTCCGAGATATGGACTATCGATAATTTACACCTTAGGCTCTGCTTCTAACTTGGGCCCAAATTGTAAAATCGTCTTATCTATTGGCGATTTCGTTCCAATTCACATTCCAAGTAATATTCGGCATGCTAATTACACTGCCGGTTGCCAAATTGCATTATCTCTTATAGTTTCCGAGATATGGACTATCGATAATTTACACCTTAGGCTCTGCTTCTAACTTGGGCCCAAATTGTAATATGGTCTTATCTATTGGCGATTTCGTTCCAATTCACTTTCCAAGTAATATTCGGCATGCTAATTACATTGCCGGTTGCCAAATTGCATTATCTCTTATAGTTTCCGAGATATGGACTATCGACAATTTACACCTTAGGCTCTGCTTCTAACTTGGGCCCAAATTGTAAAATGGTCTTATCTATTGGCGATTTCGTTCCAATTCACATTCCAAGTAATATTCGGCATGCTAATTACATTGCCGGTTGCCAAATTGCATTATCTCTTATAGTTTCCGAGATATGGACTATCGATAATTTACACCTTAGGCTCTGCTTCTAACTTGGGCCCAAATTGTAAAATCGTCTTATCTATTGGCGATTTCGTTCCAATTCACATTCCAAGTAATATTCGGCATTCTAATTACATTGCCAGTTGCCAAATTGCATTATCTCTTATAGTTTCCGAGATATGGACTATGGATAATTTACACCTTAGGCTCTGCTTCTAACTTGGGCTCAAATTGTAAAATGGTCTTATCTATTGGCGATTTCGTTCCAATTCACATTCCAAGTAATATTCGGCATGCTAATTACATTGCCGGTTGCCAAATTGCATTATCTTTTATAGTTTCCGAGATATGGACTATCGATAATTTACACCTTAGGCTCTGCTTCTAACTTGTGCCCAAATTGTAAAATGGTCTTATCTATTGGCGATTTCGTTCCAATTCACATTCCAAGTAATATTCGGCATTCTAATTACATTGCCAGTTGCCAAATTGCATTATCTCTTATAGTTTCCGAGATATGGACTATGGATAATTTACACCTTAGGCTCTGCTTCTAACTTGGGCCCAAATTGTAAAATGGCCTTATCTATTGGCGATTTCGTTCCAATTCACATTCCAAGTAATACTCGGCATGCTGATTACATTGCCGGTTGCCAAATTGCATTATCTCTTATAGTTTCAGAGATATGGACTATCGATAATTTACACCTTAGGCTCTGCTTCTAACTTGTGCCCAAATTGTAAAATGGTCTTATCTATTGGCTATTTCGTTCCAATTCACATTCCAAGTAATATTCGGCATGCTAATTACATTGCCGGTTGCCAAATTGCATTATCTCTTATAGTTTCCGAGATATGGACTATCGATAATTTACACCTTAGGATCTGCTTCTAACTTGGGCCCAAATTGCAAAATGGTCTTATCTATTGGCGATTTCGTTCCAATTCACATACCAAGTAATATTCGGCATGCTAATTACATTCCCGGTTGCCAAATTGAATTATCTCCTATAGTTTCCGAGATATGGACTATCGATAATTTACACCTTAGGCTCTGCTTCTAACTTGGGCCCAAATTGTAAAATGGTCTTACCTATTGGCGATTTCGTTCCAATTCACATTCTAAGTAATATTCGGCATGCTAATTACATTGCCGGTGGCCAAGTTGCATTATCTCTTATAGTTTCCGAGATATGGACTATCGATAATTTACACCTTAGGCTCTGCTTCTAACTTGGGCCCAAATTGAAAAATGGTCTTATCTATTGGCGATTTCGTTCCAATTCACATTCCAAGTAATATTCGGCATGCTAATTACATTGCCGGTGCCAAATTGCATTATCTCTTATAGTTTCCGAGATATGGACTATCGATAATTTACACCTTAGGCTCTGCTTCTAACTTTTGCCCAAATTGTAAAATGGTCTTATCTATTGGCGATTTCGTTCCAATTCACATTCCAAGTAATATTCGGCATGCTAATTACATTGCCGGTTGCCAAATTGAATTATCTCCTATAGTTTCCGAGATATGGACTATCGATAATTTACACCTTAGGCTCTGCTTCTAACTTGGGCCCAAATTGTAAAATGGTCTTATCTATTGGCGATTTCGTTCCAATTCACATTCCAAGTAATATTCGGCATGCTAATTACATTGCCGGTTCCCAAATTGCATTATCTCTTATAGCTTCCGAGATATGGACTATCGATTATTTTTAACCTTAGGCTCTGCTTCTAACTTGGGCCCAAACTGTAAAATGGTCTTATCTATTGGCGATTTCGTTCCAATTCACATTCCAAGTAGTATTCGGCATGCTAATTACATTGCCGGTTGCCAAATTGCATTATCTCTTATAGTTTCCGAGATATGGACTATCGATAATTTACACCTTAGGCTCTGCTTCTAACTTGGGCTCAAATTGTAAAATGGTTTTATCTATTGGCGATTTCGTCCCAATTCACATTCCAAGTAATATTCGGCATGCTAATTACATTGCCAGTTGCCAAATTGCATTATCTCTTATAGTTTTCGAGATAAGGACTATGGATAATTTACACCTTAGGCTCTGCTTCTAACTTGGGCCCAAATTGTAAAATGGTCTTATCTATTGGCGATTTCATTCCAATTCACATTCCAAGTAATATTCGGCATGCTAATTACATTGCCGGTTGCCAAATTGCATTATCTCTTATAGTTTCCGAGATATGGACTATCGATAATTTACACCTTAGGCTCTGCTTCTAACTTGGGCCCAAATTGTAAAATGGTCTTATCTATTGGCGATTTCGTTCCAATTCACATTCCAAGTATTATTCGGCATGCTAATTACATTGCCGGTTGCCAAATTGAATTATCTCTTATAGTTTCCGAGATATGGACTATCGATAATTTACACCTTAGGCTCTGCTTCTAACTTGGGCCCAAATTGTAAAATGGTCTTATCTATTGGCGATTTCCTTCCAATTCACATTCCAAGTGGTATTCGGCATGCTAATTACATTGCCGGTTGCCAAATTGCATTATCTCTTATAGTTTGAGAGATATGGACTATCGATAATTTACACCTTAGGCTCTGCTTCTAACTTGGGCCCAAATTGTAAAATGGTCTTATCTATTGGCGATTTCGTTCCAATTCACATTCCAAGTAATATTCGGCATGCTAATTACATTGCCGGTTGCCAAATTGCATTATCTCTTATAGTTTCCGAGATATGGACTATCGATAATTTACACCTTAGGCTCTGCTTCTAACTTGGGCCCAAATTGTAAAATGGTCTTATCTATTGGCGATTTCGTCCCAATTCACATTCCAAGTAATATTCGGCATGCTAATTACATTGCCGGTTGCGAAACTGCATTATCTCTTATAGTTTCCGAGATATGGACTATCGATAATTTACACCTTAGGCTCTGCTTCTAACTTGGGCCCAAATTGTAAAATGGTCTTATCTATTGGCGATTTCGTTCCAATTCACATTCCAAGTAATATTCGGCATGCTAATTACATTGCCGGTTGCCAAATTGCATTATCTCTTTTAGTTTCCGAGATATGGACTATCGATAATTTACACCTTAGGCTCTGCTTCTAACTTGGGCCCAAATTGTAAAATGGTCTTATCTATTGGCGATTTCGTTCCAATTCACATTCCAAGTAATATTCGGCATGCTAATTACATTGCCGGTTGCCAAATTGAATTATCTCTTATAGTTTCCGAGATATGGACTATCGACAATTTACACCTTAGGCTCTGCTTCTAACTTGGGCCCAAATTGTAAAATGGTCTTATCTATTGGCGATTTCGTTCCAATTCACATTCCAAGTGGTATTCGGCATGCTAATTACATTGCCGGTTGCCAAATTGCATTATCTCTTATAGTTTCCGAGATATGGACTATCGATAATTTACACCTTAGGCTCTGCTTCTAACTTGGGCCCAAATTGTAAAATGGTCTTATCTATTGGCGATTTCGTTCCAATTTACATTCCAAGTAATATTCGGCATGCTAATTACATTGCCGGTTGCCAAATTGCATTATCTCTTATAGTTTCCGAGATATGGACTATCGATAATTTACACCTTAGGCTCTGCTTCTAACTTGGGCCCAAATTGTAAAATGGTCTTATCTATTGGCGATTTCGTCCCAATTCACATTCCAAGTAATATTCGGCATGCTAATTACATTGCCGGTTGCGAAACTGCATTATCTCTTATAGTTTCCGAGATATGGACTATCGATAATTTACACCTTAGGCTCTGCTTCTAACTTGGGCCCAAATTGTAAAATGGTCTTATCTATTGGCGATTTCGTTCCAATTCACATTCCAAGTAATATTCGGCATGCTAATTACATTGCCGGTTGCCAAATTGCATTATCTCTTTTAGTTTCCGAGATATGGACTATCGATAAATTACACCTTAGGCTCTGCTTCTAACTTGGGCCCAAATTGTAAAATGGTCTTATCTATTGGCGATTTCGTTCCAATTCACATTCCAAGTAATATTCGGCATGCTAATTACATTGCCGGTTGCCAAATTGCATTATCTCTTATAGTTTCCGAGATATGGACTATCGATAATTTACACCTTAGGCTCTGCTTCTAACTTGGGCCCAAATTGTAAAATGGCCTTATCTATTGGCGATTTCGTTCCAATTCACATTCCAAGTAATATTCGGCATGCTAATTACATTGCCGGTTTCCAAATTGAATTATCTCTTATAGTTTCCGAGATATGGACTATCGATAATTTACACCTTAGGCTCTGCTTCTAACTTGGGCCCAAATTGTAAAATGGTCTTACCTATTGGCGATTTCGTTCCAATTCACATTCCAAGTAATATTCGGCATGCTAATTACATTGCCGGTTGCCAAATTGCATTATATCTTATAGTTTCCGAGATATGGACTATCGATAATTTACACCTTAGGCTCTGCTTCTAACTTGGGCCCAAATTGTAAAATGGTCTTATCTATTGGCGATTTCGTTCCAATTCACATTCCAAGTAATATTCGGCATGCTAATTACATTGCCGGTTGCCAAATTGCATTATCTCTTATAGTTTCCGAGATATGGACTATCGATAATTTACACCTTAGGCTCTGCTTCTAACTTGGGCCCAAATTGTAAAATGGTCTTCTCTATTGGCGATTTCGTTCCAATTCACATTCCAAGTAATATTCGGCATGCTAATTACATTGCGGGTTCCCAAATTGCATTATCTCTTATAGTTTCCGAGATATGGACTATCGATTATTTTTAACCTTAGGCTCTGCTTCTAACTTGGGCCCAAACTGTAAAATGGTCTTATCTATTGGCGATTTCGTTCCAATTCACATTCCAAGTAGTATTCGGCATGCTAATTACATTGCCGGTTGCCAAATTGCATTATCTCTTATAGTTTCCGAGATATGGACTATCGATAATTTACACCTTAGGCTCTGCTTCTAACTTGGGCCCAAGTTGTAAAATGGTCTTATCTATAGGCGATTTCGTTTCAATTCACATTCCAAGTGATATTCGGCATGCTAATTACATTGCCGGTTGCCAAATTGCATTATCTCTTATAGTTTCCGAGATATGGACTATCGATAATTTACACCTTAGGCTCTGCTTCTAACTTGGGCCCAAATTGTAAAATGGTCTTATCTATTGGCGATTTCGTTCCAATTCACATTCCAAGTAATATTCGGCATGCTAATTACATTGCCGGTTGCCAAATTGCATTATCTCTTATAGTTTCCGAGATACGGACTATCGATAATTTACACCTTAGGCTCTGCTTCTAACTTGGGCCCAAATTGTAAAATGGTCTTATCTATTGGCGATTTCGTTCCAATTCACACCCCAAGTAATATTCGGCATGTTAATTACATTGCCGGTTGCGAAATTGCATTATCTCTTATAGTTTCCGAGATATGGACTATCAATAATTTACACCTTAGGCTCTGCTTCTAACTTGGGCCCAAATTGTAAAATGGTCTTATCTATTGGCGATTTCGTTCCAATTCACATTCCAAGTAATATTCGGCATGCTAATTACATTGCCGGTTGCCAAATTGCATTATATCTTATAGTTTCCGAGATATGGACTATGGATAATTTACACCTTAGGCTCTGCTTCTAACTTGGGCCCAAATTGTAAAATGGTCTTATCTATTGGCGATTTCGTTCCAATTCACATTCCAAGTAATATTCGGCATGCTAATTACATTGCCGGTTGCCAAATTGCATTATCTCTTATAGTTTCCGAGATATGGACTATCGATAATTTACACCTTAGGCTCTGCTTCTAACTTGGGCCCAAATTGTAAAATGGTCTTATCTATTGGCGATTTCATTCCAATTCACATTCCAAGTAATATTCGGCATGCTAATTACATTGCCGGTTGCCAAATTGCATTATATCTTATAGTTTCCGAGATATGGACTATCGATAATTTACACCTTAGGCTCTGCTTCTAACTTGGGCCCAAATTGTAAAATGGTCTTCTCTATTGGCGATTTCGTTCCAATTCACATTCCAAGTAATATTCGGCATGCTAATTACATTTCGGGTTCCCAAATTGCATTATCTCTTATAGTTTCCGAGATATGGACTATCGATTATTTTTAACCTTAGGCTCTGCTTCTAACTTGGGCCCAAACTGTAAAATGGTCTTATCTATTGGCGATTTCGTTCCAATTCACATTCCAAGTAATATTCGGCATGCTAATTACATTGCCGGTTGCCAAATTGCATTATCTCTTATAGTTTCCGAGATATGGACTATCGATAATTTACACCTTAGACTCTGCTTCTAACTTGGGCCCAAATTGTAATATGGTCTTATCTATTGGCGATTTCGTTCCAATTCACTTTCCAAGTAATATTCGGCATGCTAATTACATTGCCGGTTGCCAAATTGCAGTATCTCTTATAGTTTCCGAGATATGGACTATCGACAATTTACACCTTAGGCTCTGCTTCTAACTTGGGCCCAAATTGTAAAATGGTCTTATCTATTGGCGATTTCGTTCCAATTCACATTCCAAGTAATATTCGGCATGCTAATTACATTGCCGGTTGCCAAATTGCATTATCTCTTATAGTTTCCGAGATATGGACTATCGATAATTTACACCTTAGGCTCTGCTTCTAACTTGGGCCCAAATTGTAAAATCGTCTTATCTATTGGCGATTTCGTTCCAATTCACATTCCAAGTAATATTCGGCATGCTAATTACATTGCCAGTTGCCAAATTGCATTATCTCTTATAGTTTCCGAGATATGGACTATGGATAATTTACACCTTAGGCTCTGCTTCTAACTTGGGCCCAAATTGTAAAATGGTCTTATCTATTGGCGATTTCGTTCCAATTCACATTCCAAGTAATATTCGGCATGCTAATTACATTGCCGGTTGCCAAATTTCATTATCTCTTATAGTTTCCGAGATATGGACTATCGATAATTTACACCTTAGGCTCTGCTTCTAACTTGGGCCCAAATTGTAAAATCGTCTTATCTATTGGCGATTTCGTTCCAATTCACATTCCAAGTAATATTCGGCATGCTAATTACATTGCCGGTTGCCAAATTGCATTATCTTTTATAGTTTCCGAGATATGGACTATCGATAATTTACACCTTAGGCTCTGCTTCTAACTTGGGCCCAAATTGTAAAATGGCCTTATCTATTGGCGATTTCGTTCCAATTCACATTCCAAGTAATACTCGGCATGCTGATTACATTGCCGGTTGCCAAATTGCATTATCTCTTATAGTTTCAGAGATATGGACTATCGATAATTTACACCTTAGGCTCTGCTTCTAACTTGGGCCCAAATTGTAAAATGGTCTTATCTATTGGCTATTTCGTTCCAATTCACATTCCAAGTAATATTCGGCATGCTAATTACATTGCCGGTTGCCAAATTGCATTATCTTTTATAGTTTCCGAGATATGGACTATCGATAATTTACACCTTAGGCTCTGCTTCTAACTTGGGCCCAAATTGTAAAATGGCCTTATCTATTGGCGATTTCGTTCCAATTCACATTCCAAGTAATACTCGGCATGCTGATTACATTGCCGGTTGCCAAATTGCATTATCTCTTATAGTTTCAGAGATATGGACTATCGATAATTTACACCTTAGGCTCTGCTTCTAACTTGGGCCCAAATTGTAAAATGGTCTTATCTATTGGCTATTTCGTTCCAATTCACATTCCAAGTAATATTTGGCATGCTAATTACATTGCCGGTTGCCAAATTGCATTATCTCTTATAGTTTCCGAGATATGGACTATCGATAATTTACACCTTAGGATCTGCTTCTAACTTGGGCCCAAATTGTAAAATGGTCTTATCTATTGGCGATTTCGTTCCAATTCACATTCCAAGTAATATTCGGCATGCTAATTACATTCCCGGTTGCCAAATTGAATTATCTCCTATAGTTTCCGAGATATGGACTATCGATAATTTACACCTTAGGCTCTGCTTCTAACTTGGGCCCAAATTGTAAAATGGTCTTATCTATTGGCGATTTCGTTCCAATTCACATTCCAAGTAATATTCGGCATGCTAATTACATTGCCGGTTGCCAAATTGAATTATCTCTTATAGTTTCCGAGATATGGACTATCGATAATTTACACCTTAGGCTCTGCTTCTAACTTGGGCCCAAATTGTAAAATGGTCTTATCTATTGGCGATTTCGTTCCAATTCACATTCCAAGTGGTATTCGGCATGCTAATTACATTGCCGGTTGCCAAATTGCATTATCTCTTATAGTTTCCGAGATATGGACTATCGATAATTTACACCTTAGGCTCTGCTTCTAACTTGGGCCCAAATTGTAAAATGGTCTTATCTATTGGCGATTTCGTTCCAATTTACATTCCAAGTAATATTCGGCATGCTAATTACATTGCCGGTTGCCAAATTGCATTATCTCTTACAGTTTCCGAGATATGGACTATCGATAATTTACACCTTAGGCTCTGCTTCTAACTTGGGCCCAAATTGTAAAATGGTCTTATCTATTGGCGATTTCGTCCCAATTCACATTCCAATTAATATTCGGCATGCTAATTACATTGCCGGTTGCGAAACTGCATTATCTCTTATAGTTTCCGAGATATGGACTATCGATAATTTACACCTTAGGCTCTGCTTCTAACTTGGGCCCAAATTGTAAAATGGTCTTATCTATTGGCGATTTCGTTCCAATTCACATTCCAAGTAATATTCGGCATGCTAATTACATTGCCGGTTTCCAAATTGAATTATCTCTTATAGTTTCCGAGATATGGACTATCGATAATTTACACCTTAGGCTCTGCTTCTAACTTGGGCCCAAATTGTAAAATGGTCTTACCTATTGGCGATTTCGTTCCAATTCACATTCCAAGTAATATTCGGCATGCTAATTACATTGCCGGTTGCCAAATTGCATTATATCTTATAGTTTCCGAGATATGGACTATCGATAATTTACACCTTAGGCTCTGCTTCTAACTTGGGCCCAACTTGTAAAATGGTCTTATCTATTGGCGATTTCGTTCCAATTCACATTCCAAGTAATATTCGGCATGCTAATTACATTGCCGGTTGCCAAATTGCATTATCTCTTATAGTTTCCGAGATATGGACTATCGATAATTTACACCTTAGGCTCTGCTTCTAACTTGGGCCCAAATTGTAAAATGGTCTTCTCTATTGGCGATTTCGTTCCAATTCACATTCCAAGTAATATTCGGCATGCTAATTACATTGCGGGTTCCCAAATTGCATTATCTCTTATAGTTTCCGAGATATGGACTATCGATTATTTTTAACCTTAGGCTCTGCTTCTAACTTGGGCCCAAACTGTAAAATGGTCTTATCTATTGGCGATTTCGTTCCAATTCACATTCCAAGTAGTATTCGGCATGCTAATTACATTGCCGGTTGCCAAATTGCATTATCTCTTATAGTTTCCGAGATATGGACTATCGATAATTTACACCTTAGGCTCTGCTTCTAACTTGGGCCCAAGTTGTAAAATGGTCTTATCTATAGGCGATTTCGTTCCAATTCACATTACAAGTAATATTCGGCATGCTAATTACATTGCCGGTTGCCAAATTGCATTATCTCTTATAGTTTCCGAGATATGGACTATCGATAATTTACACCTTAGGCTCTGCTTCTAACTTGGGCCCAAATTGTAAAATGGTCTTATCTATTGGCGATTTCGTTCCAATTCACATTCCAAGTAATATTCGGCATGCTAATTACATTGCCGGTTGCCAAATTGCATTATCTCTTATAGTTTCCGAGATACGGACTATCGATAATTTACACCTTAGGCTCTGCTTCTAACTTGGGCCCAAATTGTAAAATGGTCTTATCTATTGGCGATTTCGTTCCAATTCACACCCCAAGTAATATTCGGCATGTTAATTACATTGCCGGTTGCGAAATTGCATTATCTCTTATAGTTTCCGAGATATGGACTATCAATAATTTACACCTTAGGCTCTGCTTCTAACTTGGGCCCAAATTGTAAAATGGTCTTATCTATTGGCGATTTCGTTCCAATTCACATTCCAAGTAATATTCGGCATGCTAATTACATTGCCGTTTGCCAAATTGCATTATATCTTATAGTTTCCGAGATATGGACTATGGATAATTTACACCTTAGGCTCTGCTTCTAACTTGGGCCCAAATTGTAAAATGGTCTTATCTATTGGCGATTTCGTTCCAATTCACATTCCAAGTAATATTCGGCATGCTAATTACATTGCCGGTTGCCAAATTGCATTATCTCTTATAGTTTCCGAGATATGGACTATCGATAATTTACACCTTAGGCTCTGCTTCTAACTTGGGCCCAAATTGTAAAATGGTCTTATCTATTGGCGATTTCATTCCAATTCACATTCCAAGTAATATTCGGCATGCTAATTACATTGCCGGTTGCCAAATTGCATTATCTCTTATAGTTTCCGAGATATGGACTATCGATAATTTACACCTTAGGCTCTGCTTCTAACTTGGGCCCAAATTGTAAAATGGCCTTCTCTATTGGCGATTTCGTTCCA
This sequence comes from Rhynchophorus ferrugineus, assembly GCF_030347505.1. NCBI lineage: Eukaryota > Metazoa > Arthropoda > Insecta > Coleoptera > Curculionidae > Rhynchophorus > Rhynchophorus ferrugineus. Next base: position 54,837 of record NW_027472747.1, on the reverse strand, counting down.
ATTCACATTCCAAGTAATATTCGGCATGCTAATTACATTGCGGGTTCCCAAATTGCATTATCTCTTATAGTTTCCGAGATATGGACTATCGATTATTTTTAACCTTAGGCTCTGCTTCTAACTTGGGCCCAAATTGTAAAATGGTCTTATCTATTGGCGATTTCGTTCCAATTCACATTCCAAGTAATATTCGGCATGCTAATTACATTGCCGGTTGCCAAATTGCATTATCTCTTATAGTTTCCGAGATATGGACTATCGATAATTTACACCTTAGGCTCTGCTTCTAACTTGGGCCCAAGTTGTAAAATGGTCTTATCTATAGGCGATTTCGTTCCAATTCACATTCCAAGTAGTATTCGGCATGCTAATTACATTGCCGGTTGCCAAATTGCATTATCTCTTATAGTTTCCGAGATATGGACTATCGATAATTTACACCTTAGGCTCTGCTTCTAACTTGGGCCCAAGTTGTAAAATGGTCTTATCTATAGGCGATTTCGTTCCAATTCACATTCCAAGTAATATTCGGCATGCTAATTACATTGCCGGTTGCCAAATTGAATTATCTCTTATAGTTTCCGAGATATGGACTATCGATATTTTACACCTTAGGCTCTGCTTCTAACTTGGGCCCAAATTGTAAAATGGTCTTATCTATTGGCGATTTCGTTCCAATTCACATTCCAAGTAATATTCGGCATGCTAATTACATTGCCGGTTGCCAAATTGCATTATCTCTTATAGTTTCCGAGATACGGACTATCGATTATTTACACCTTAGGCTCTGCTTCTAACTTGGGCCCAAATTGTAAAATGGTCTTATCTATTGGCGATTTCGTTCCAATTCACACCCCAAGTAATATTCGGCATGTTAATTACATTGCCGGTTGCGAAATTGCATTATCTCTTATAGTTTCCGAGATATGGACTATCAATAATTTACACCTTGGGCTCTGCTTCTAACTTGGGCCCAAATTGTAAAATGGTCTTATCTATTGGCGATTTCGTTCCAATTCACATTCCAAGTAATATTCGGCATGCTAATTACATTGCCGGTTGCCAAATTGCATTATATCTTATAGTTTCCGAGATATGGACTATGGATAATTTACACCTTAGGCTCTGCTTCTAACTTGGGCCCAAATTGTAAAATGGTCTTATCTATTGGCGATTTCGTTCCAATTCACATTCCAAGTAATATTCGGCATGCTAATTACATTGCCGGTTGCCAAATTGCATTATCTCTTATAGTTTCCGAGATATGGACTATCGATAATTTACACCTTAGGCTCTGCTTCTAACTTGGGCCCAAATTGTAAAATGGTCTTATCTATTGGCGATTTCATTCCAGTTCACATTCCAAGTAATATTCGGCATGCTAATTACATTGCCGGTTGCCAAATTGCATTATCTCTTATAGTTTCCGAGATATGGACTATCGATAATTTACACCTTAGGCTCTGCTTCTAACTTGGGCCCAAATTGTAAAATGGTCTTCTCTATTGGCGATTTCGTTCCAATTCACATTCCAAGTAACATTCGGCATGCTAATTACATTGCGGGTTCCCAAATTGCATTATCTCTTATAGTTTCCGAGATATGGACTATCGATTATTTTTAACCTTAGGCTCTGCTTCTAACTTGGGCCCAAACTGTAAAATGGTCTTATCTATTGGCGATTTCGTTCCAATTCACATTCCAAGTAATATTCGGCATGCTAATTACATTGCCGGTTGCCAAATTGCATTATCTCTTATAGTTTCCGAGATATGGACTATCGATAATTTACACCTTAGACTCTGCTTCTAACTTGGGCCCAAATTGTAATATGGTCTTATCTATTGGCGATTTCGTTCCAATTCACTTTCCAAGTAATATTCGGCATGCTAATTACATTGCCGGTTGCCAAATTGCAGTATCTCTTATAGTTTCCGAGATATGGACTATCGACAATTTACACCTTAGGCTCTGCTTCTAACTTGGGCCCAAATTGTAAAATGGTCTTATCTATTGGCGATTTCGTTCCAATTCACATTCCAAGTAATATTCGGCATGCTAATTACATTGCCAGTTGCCAAATTGCATTATCTCTTATAGTTTCCGAGATATGGACTATGGATAATTTACACCTTAGGCTCTGCTTCTAACTTGGGCCCAAATTGTAAAATGGTCTTATCTATTGGCGATTTCGTTCCAATTCACATTCCAAGTAATATTCGGCATGCTAATTACATTGCCGGTTGCCAAATTGCATTATCTTTTATAGTTTCCGAGATATGGACTATCGATAATTTACACCTTAGGCTCTGCTTCTAACTTGGGCCCAAATTGTAAAATGGCCTTATCTATTGGCGATTTCGTTCCAATTCACATTCCAAGTAATACTCGGCATGCTGATTACATTGCCGGTTGCCAAATTGCATTATCTCTTATAGTTTCAGAGATATGGACTATCGATAATTTACACCTTAGGCTCTGCTTCTAACTTGGGCCCAAATTGTAAAATGGTCTTATCTATTGGCTATTTCGTTCCAATTCACATTCCAAGTAATATTCGGCATGCTAATTACATTGCCGGTTGCCAAATTGCATTATCTCTTATAGTTTCCGAGATATGGACTATCGATAATTTACACCTTAGGATCTGCTTCTAACTTGGGCCCAAATTGTAAAATGGTCTTATCTATTGGCGATTTCGTTCCAATTCACATTCCAAGTAATATTCGGCATGCTAATTACATTCCCGGTTGCCAAATTGAATTATCTCCTATAGTTTCCGAGATATGGACTATCGATAATTTACACCTTAGGCTCTGCTTCTAACTTGGGCCCAAATTGTAAAATGGTCTTACCTATTGGCGATTTCGTTCCAATTCACATTCCAAGTAATATTCGGCATGCTAATTACTTTGCCGGTGGCCAAGTTGCATTATCTCTTATAGTTTCCGAGATATGGACTATCGATAATTTACACCTTAGGCTCTGCTTCTAACTTGGGCCCAAATTGTAAAATGGTCTTATCTATTGGCGATTTCGTTCCAATTCACATTCCAAGTAATATTCGGCATGCTAATTACATTGCCGGTTGCCAAATTGCATTATCTCTTATAGTTTCCGAGATATGGACTATCGATAATTTACACCTTAGGCTCTGCTTCTAACTTGGGCCCAAATTGTAAAATGGTCTTATCTATTGGCGATTTCGTTCCAATTCACATTCCAAGTAATATTCGGCATGCTAATTACATTGCCGGTTGCCAAATTGAATTATCTCCTATAGTTTCCGAGATATGGACTATCGATAATTTACACCTTAGGCTCTGCTTCTAACTTGGGCCCAAATTGTAAAATGGTCTTATCTATTGGCGATTTCGTTCCAATTCACATTCCAAGTAATATTCGGCATGCTAATTACATTGCCGGTTCCCAAATTGCATTATCCTTATAGCTTCCGAGATATGGACTATCGATTATTTTTAACCTTAGGCTCTGCTTCTAACTTGGGCCCAAACTGTAAAATGGTCTTATCTATTGGCGATTTCGTTCCAATTCACATTCCAAGTAGTATTCGGCATGCTAATTACATTGCCGGTTGCCAAATTGCATTATCTCTTATAGTTTCCGAGATATGGACTATCGATAATTTACACCTTAGGCTCTGCTTCTAACTTGGGCTCAAATTGTAAAATGGTCTTATCTATTGGCGATTTCGTCCCAATTCACATTCCAAGTAATATTCGGCATGCTAATTACATTGCCAGTTGCCAAATTGCATTATCTCTTATAGTTTTCGAGATATGGACTATGGATAATTTACACCTTAGGCTCTGCTTCTAACTTGGGCCCAAATTGTAAAATGGTCTTATCTATTGGCGATTTCGTTCCAATTCACATTCCAAGTAATATTCGGCATGCTAATTACATTGCCGTTTGCCAAATTGCATTATCTCTTATAGTTTCCGAGATATGAACTATCGGTACTTTACACCTTAGGCTCTGCTTCTAACTTGGGCCCAAATTGTAAAATCGTCTTATCTATTGGCGATTTCGTTCCAATTCACATTCCAAGTAATATTCGGCATGCTAATTACATTGCCGGTTGCCAAATTGCATTATCTCTTATAGTTTCCGAGATATGGTCTATCGATAATTTACACCTTAGGCTCTGCTTCTAACTTGGGCCCAAATTGTAAAATGGTCTTATCTATTGGCGATTTCGTTCCAATTCACATTCCAAGTAATATTCGGCATGCTAATTACATTGCCGGTTGCCAAATTGAATTATCTCTTATAGTTTCCGAGATATGGACTATCGATAATTTACACCTTAGGCTCTGCTTCTAACTTGGGCCCAAATTGTAAAATGGTCTTATCTATTGGCGATTTCGTCCCAATTCACATTCCAAGTAATATTCGGCATGCTAATTACATTGCCGGTTGCGAAACTGCATTATCTCTTATAGTTTCCGAGATATGGACTATCGATCATTTACACCTTAGGCTCTGCTTCTAACTTGGGCCCAAATTGTAAAATGGTCTTATCTATTGGCGATTTCGTTCCAATTCACATTTCAAGTAATATTCGGCATGCTAATTACATTGCCGGTTGCCAAATTGCATTATCTCTTTTAGTTTCCGAGATATGGACTATCGATAATTTACACCTTAGGCTCTGCTTCTAACTTGGGCCCAAATTGTATAATGGTCTTATCTATTGGCGATTTCGTTCCAATTCACATTCCAAGTAATATTTGGCATGCTAATTACATTGCCGGTTGCCAAATTGCATTATCTCTTATAGTTTCCGAGATATGGACTATCGATAATTTACACCTTAGGCTCTGCTTCTAACTTGGGCCCAAATTGTAAAATGGCCTTATCTATTGGCGATTTCGTTCCAATTCACATTCCAAGTAGTATTCGGCATGCTAATTACATTGCCGGTTGCCAAATTGCATTATCTCTTATAGTTTCCGAGATATGGACTATCGATAATTTACACCTTAGGCTCTGCTTCTAACTTGGGCCCAAATTGTAAAATGGTCTTATCTATTGGCGATTTCGTTCCAATTCACATTCCAAGTAATATTCGGCATGCTAATTACATTGCCGGTGGCCAAATTGATTTATCTCTTATAGTTTCCGAGATATGGACTATCGATAATTTACACCTTAGGCTCTGCTTCTAACTTCGGCCCAAATTGTAAAATGGTCTTACCTATTGGCGATTTCGTTCCAATTCACATTCCAAGTAATATTCGGCATGCTAATTACATTGCCGGTTGCCAAATTTCATTATCTCTTATAGTTTCCGAGATATGGACTCTCGATAATTTACACCTTAGGCTCTGCTTCTAACTTGGGCCCAAATTGTAAAATGGTCTTATCTATTGGCGATTTCGTTCCAATTCACATTCCAAGTAATATTCGGCATGCTAATTACATTGCCGGTTGCCAAATTGCATTATCTCTTATAGTTTCCGAGATATGGACTATCGATAATTTACACCTTAGGCTCTGCTTCTAACTTGGGCCCAAATTGTAATATGGTCTTATCTATTGGCGATTTCGTTCCAATTCACATTCCAAGTAATATTCGGCATGCTAATTACATTGCCGGTTGCCAAATTGCATTATCTCTTATAGTTTCCGAGATATGGACTATCGATAATTTACACCTTAGGCTCTGCTTCTAACTTGGGCCCAAATTGTAAAATGGTCTTATCTATTGGCGATTTCGTTCCAATTCACATTCCAAGTAATATTCGGCATGCTAATTACATTGCCGGTTGCCAAATTGCATTATCTCTTATAGTTTCCGAAATATGGACTATCGATAATTTACACCTTAGGCTCTGCTTCTAACTTGGGCCCAAATTGTAAAATGGTCTTATCTATTGGCGATTTCGTTCCAATTCACATTCCAAGTAATATTCGGCATGCTAATTACATTGCCGGTTGCCAAATTGCATTATCTCTTATAGTTTCCGAGATATGGACTATCGATAATTTACACCTTAGGCTCTGCTTCTAACTTGGGCCCAAATTGTAAAATGGTCTTATCTATTGGCGATTTCGTTCCAATTCACATTCCAAGTAATATTCGGCATGCTAATTACATTGCCGGTTGCCAAATTGCATTATCTCTTATAGTTTCCGAGATACGGACTATCGATAATTTACACCTTAGGCTCTGCTTCTAACTTGGGCCCAAATTGTAAAATGGTCTTATCTATTGGCGATTTCGTTCCAATTCACACTCCAAGTAATATTCGGCATGCTAATTACATTGCCGGTTGCGAAATTGCATTATCTCTTATAGTTTCCGAGATATGGACTATCAATAATTTACACCTTAGGCTCTGCTTCTAACTTGGGCCCAAATTGTAAAATGGTCTTATCTATTGGCGATTTCGTTCCAATTCACATTCCAAGTAATATTCGGCATGCTAATTACATTGCCGGTTGCCAAATTGCATTATCTCTTATAGTTTCCGAGATATGGACTATCGATAATTTACACCTTAGGCTCTGCTTCTAACTTGGGCCCAAATTGTAAAATTGTCTTATCTATTGGCGATTTCGTTCCAATTCACATTCCAAGTAATATTCGGCATGCTAATTACATTGCCGTTTGCCAAATTGCTTTATCTCTTATAGTTTCCGAGATATGGACTATCGATAATTTACACCTTAGGCTCTGCTTCTAACTTGGGCCCAAATTGTAAAATGGTCTTCTCTATTGGCGATTTCGTTCCAATTCACATTCCAAGTAATATTCGGCATGCTAATTACATTGCCGGTTGCCAAATTGCATTATCTCTTATAGTTTCCGAGATATGGACTATCGATAATTTACACCTTAGGCTCTGCTTCTAACTTGGGCCCAAATTGTAAAATGGTCTTATCTATTGGCGATTTCGTTCCAATTCACATTCCAAGTAATATTCCGCATGCTAATTACATTGCCGGTTGCCAAATTGCATTATCTCTTATAGTTTCCGTGATATGGACTATCGATAATTTACACCTTAGGCTCTGCTTCTAACTTGGGCCCAAATTGTAAAATCGTCTTATCTATTGGCGATTTCGTTCCAATTCACATTCCAAGTAATATTCGGCATGCTAATTACATTGCCGGTTGCCAAATTGCATTATCTCTTATAGTTTCCGAGATATGGACTATCGGTAATTTACACCTTAGGCTCTGCTTCTAACTTGGGCCCAAATTGTAAAATGGTCTTATCTATTGGCGATTTCGTTCCAATTCACATTCCAAGTAATATCCGGCATGCTAATTACATTGCCGGTTGCCAAATTGAATTATCTCTTATAGTTTCCGAGATATGGACTATCGATAATTTACACCTTAGGCTCTGCTTCTAACTTGGGCCCAAATTGTAAAATGGTCTTACCTATTGGCGATTTCGTTCCAATTCACATTCCAGGTAATATTCGGCATGCTAATTACATTGCCGGTTGCCAAATTGCATATCTCTTATAGATTCCGAGATATGGACTATCGATAATTTACACCTTAGGCTCTGCTTCTAACTTGGGCCCAAATTGTAAAATGGTCTTATCTATTGGCGATATCGTTCCAATTCACATTCCAAGTAATATTCGGCATGCTAATTACATTGCCGGTTGCCAAATTGCATTACCTCTTATAGTTTCCGAGATATGGACTATCGATAATTTACACCTTAGGCTCTGCTTCTACCTTGGGCCCAAATTGTAAAATGGTCTTATCTATTGGTGATTTCGTTCCAATTCACTTTCCAAGTAATATTCGGCATGCAAATTACATTGCCGGTTGCCAAATTGCATTATCTCTTATAGTTTCCGAGATATGGACTATCGATAATTTACACCTCAGCCTCTGCTTCTAACTTGGGCCCAAATTGTAAAATGGTCTTATCTATTGGCGATTTCGTTCCAATTCACTCTCCAAGTTATATTTGGCATGCTAATTACATTGCCGGTTGCCAAATTGCATTATCTCTTACAGTTTCCGAGATATGGACTATCGATAATTTACACCTTAGGCTCTGCTTCTAACTTGGGCTCAAATTGTAAAATGGTCTTATCTATTGGCGATTTCGTTCCAATTCACATTCCAAGTAATATTCGGCATGCTAATTGCATTGCCGGTTGCCAAATTGCATTATCTCTTATAGCTTCCGAGATATGGACTGTCGATAATTTACACCTTAGGCTCTGCTTCTAACTTGGGCCCAAATTGTAAAATGGCCTTATCTATTGGCGATTTCGTTCCAATTCACATTCCTAGTAATATTCGGCATGCTAATTACATTGCCGGTTGCCAAATTGCATTATCTCTTATAGTTTCCGAGATATGGACTATCGATAATTTACACCTTAGGCTCTGCTTCTAACTTGGGCCCAAATTGTAAAATGGTCTTATCTATTGGCGATTTCGTTCCAATTCACATTCCAAGTAATATTCGGCATGCTAATTACATTGCCGGTTGCCAAATTGCATTATCTCTTATAGTTTCCGAGATATGGACTATCGATAATTTACACCTTAGGCTCTGCTTCTAACTTGGGCCCAAATTGTAATATGGTCTTATCTATTGGCGATTTCGTTCCAATTCACATTCCAAGTAATATTCGGCATGCTAATTACATTGCCGGTTTTGCCAAATTGCATTATCTCTTATAGTTTCCGAGATATGGACTATCGATAATTTACACCTTAGGCTCTGCTTCTAACTTGGGCCCAAATTGTAAAATGGTCTTATCTATTGGCGATATCGTTCCAATTCACATTCCAAGTAATATTCGGCATGCTAATTACATTGCCGGTTGCCAAATTGCATTACCTCTTATAGTTTCCGAGATATGGACTATCGATAATTTACACCTTAGGCTCTGCTTCTAACTTGGGCCCAAATTGTAAAATGGTCTTATCTATTGGCGATTTCGTTCCAATTCACATTCCAAGTAATATTCGGCATGCAAATTACATTGCCGGTTGCCAAATTGCATTATCTCTTATAGTTTCCGAGATATGGACTATCGATAATTTACACCTTAGGCTCTGCTTCTAACTTGGGCCCAAATTGTAAAATGGTCTTATCTATTGGCGATTTCGTTCCAATTCACATTCCAAGTAATATTCGGCATGCTAATTACATTGCCGGTTGTCAAATTGCATTATCTCTTATAGTTTCCGAGATATGGACTATGGATAATTTACACCTTAGGCTCTGCTTCTAACTTGGGCCCAAATTGTAAAATGGTCTTATCTATTGGCGATATCGTTCCAATTCACATTCCAAGTAATATTCGGCATGCTAATTACATTGCCGGTTGCCAAATTGCATTACCTCTTATAGTTTCCGAGATATGGACTATCGATAATTTACACTTTAGGCTCTGCTTCTAACTTGGGCCCAAATTGTAAAATGGTCTTATCTATTGGCGATTTCGTTCCAATTCACATTCCAAGTAATATTCGGCATTGAAATTACATTGCCGGTTGCCAAATTGCATTATCTCTTATAGTTTCCGAGATATGGACTATCGATAATTTACACCTTAGGCTCTGCTTCTAACTTGGGCCCAAATTGTAAAATGGTCTTATCTATTGGCGATTTCGTTCCAATTCACATTCCAAGTAATATTCGGCATGCTAATTACATTGCCGGTTGCCAAATTGCATTATCTCTTGTAGTTTCCGAGATATGGACTATCGATAATTTACACCTTAGGCTCTGCTTCTAACTTGGGCCCAAATTGTAAAATCGCCTTATCTATTGGCGATTTCGTTCCAATTCACATTCCAAGTAATATTCGGCATGCTAATTACATTGCCGGTTGCCAAATTGCATTATCTCTTATAGTTTCCGAGATATGGACTATCGATAATTTACACCTTAGGCTCTGCTTCTAACTTGGGCCCAAATTGTAAAATGGTCTTATCTATTGGCGATTTCGTTCCAATTCACATTCCAAGTAATATCCGGCATGCTAATTACATTGCCGGTTGCCAAATTGAATTATCTCTTATAGTTTCCGAGATATGGACTATCGATAATTTACACCTTAGGCTCTGCTTCTAACTTGGGCCCAAATTGTAAAATGGTCTTATCTATTGGCGATTTCGTTCCAATTCACATTCCAAGTAATATTCGACATGCTAATTACATTGCCAGTTGCCAAATTGCATTATCTCTTATAGTTTCCGAGATATGGACTATGGATAATTTACACCTTAGGCTCTGCTTCTAACTTGGGCCCAAATTGTAAAATGGTCTTATCTATTGGCGATATCGTTCCAATTCACATTCCAAGTAATATTCGGCATGCTAATTACATTGCCGGTTGCCAAATTGCATTACCTCTTATAGTTTCCGAGATATGGACTATCGATAATTTACACCTTAGGCTCTGCTTCTAACTTGGGCCCAAATTGTAAAATGGTCTTATCTATTGGCGATTTCGTTCCAATTCACATTCCAAGTAATATTCGGCATGCAAATTACATTGCCGGTTGCCAAATTGCATTATCTCTTATAGTTTCCGAGATATGGACTATCGATAATTTACACCTTAGGCTCTGCTTCTAACTTGGGCCCAAATTGTAAAATGGTCTTATCTATTGGCGATTTCGTTCCAATTCACATTCCAAGTAATATTCGGCATGCTAATTACATTGCCGGTTGCCAAATTGCATTATCTCTTGTAGTTTCCGAGATATGGACTATCGATAATTTACACCTTAGGCTCGGCTTCTAACTTGGGCCCAAATTGTAAAATCGCCTTATCTATTGGCGATTTCGTTCCAATTCACATTCCAAGTAATATTCGGCATGCTAATTACATTGCCGGTTGCCAAATTGCATTATCTCTTATAGTTTCCGAGATATGGACTATCGATAATTTACACCTTAGGCTCTGCTTCTAACTTGGGCCCAAATTGTAAAATGGTCTTATCTATTGGCGATTTCGTTCCAATTCACATTCCAAGTAATATCCGGCATGCTAATTACATTGCCGGTTGCCAAATTGAATTATCTCTTATAGTTTCCGAGATATGGACTATCGATAATTTACACCTTAGGCTCTGCTTGTAACTTGGGCCCAAATTGTAAAATGGTCTTACCTATTGGCGATTTCGTTCCAATTCACATTCCAAGTAATATTCGGCATGCTAATTACATTGCCGGTTGCCAAATTGCATTATCTCTTATAGTTTCCGAGATATGGACGATCGATAATTTACACCTTAGGCTCTGCTTCTAACTTGGGCCCAAATTGTAAAATGGTCTTATCTATTGGCGATTTCGTTCCAATTCACATTCCAAGTAATATTCGGCATGCTAATTACATTGCCGGTTGCCAAATTGCATTATCTCTTATAGTTTCCGAGATATGGACTATCGATAATTTACACCTTAGGCTCTGCTTCTAACTTGGGCCCAAATTGTAAAATGGTCTTATCTATTGGCGATTTCGTTCCAATTCACATTCCAAGTAATATCCGGCATGCTAATTACATTGCCGGTTGCCAAATTGAATTATCTCTTATAGTTTCCGAGATATGGACTATCGATAATTTACACCTTAGGCTCTGCTTCTAACTTGGGCCCAAATTGTAAAATGGTCTTATCTATTGGCGATTTCGTTCCAATTCACATTCCAAGTAATATTCGGCATGCTAATTACATTGCCAGTTGCCAAATTGCATTATCTCTTATAGTTTCCGAGATATGGACTATGGATAATTTACACCTTAGGCTCTGCTTCTAACTTGGGCCCAAATTGTAAAATGGTCTTATCTATTGGCGATATCGTTCCAATTCACATTCCAAGTAATATTCGGCATGCTAATTACATTGCCGGTTGCCAAATTGCATTACCTCTTATAGTTTCCGAGATATGGACTATCGATAATTTACACCTTAGGCTCTGCTTCTAACTTGGGCCCAAATTGTAAAATGGTCTTATCTATTGGCGATTTCGTTCCAATTCACATTCCAAGTAATATTCGGCATGCAAATTACATTGCCGGTTGCCAAATTGCATTATCTCTTATAGTTTCCGAGATATGGACTATCGATAATTTACACCTTAGGCTCTGCTTCTAACTTGGGCCCAAATTGTAAAATGGTCTTATCTATTGGCGATTTCGTTCCAATTCACATTCCAAGTAATATTCGGCATGCTAATTACATTGCCGGTTGCCAAATTGCATTATCTCTTGTAGTTTCCGAGATATGGACTATCGATAATTTACACCTTAGGCTCGGCTTCTAACTTGGGCCCAAATTGTAAAATCGCCTTATCTATTGGCGATTTCGTTCCAATTCACATTCCAAGTAATATTCGGCATGCTAATTACATTGCCGGTTGCCAAATTGCATTATCTCTTATAGTTTCCGAGATATGGACTATCGATAATTTACACCTTAGGCTCTGCTTCTAACTTGGGCCCAAATTGTAAAATGGTCTTATCTATTGGCGATTTCGTTCCAATTCACATTCCAAGTAATATCCGGCATGCTAATTACATTGCCGGTTGCCAAATTGAATTATCTCTTATAGTTTCCGAGATATGGACTATCGATAATTTACACCTTAGGCTCTGCTTGTAACTTGGGCCCAAATTGTAAAATGGTCTTACCTATTGGCGATTTCGTTCCAATTCACATTCCAAGTAATATTCGGCATGCTAATTACATTGCCGGTTGCCAAATTGCATTATCTCTTATAGTTTCCGAGATATGGACGATCGATAATTTACACCTTAGGCTCTGCTTCTAACTTGGGCCCAAATTGTAAAATGGTCTTATCTATTGGCGATTTCGTTCCAATTCACATTCCAAGTAATATTCGGCATGCTAATTACATTGCCGGTTGCGAAACTGCATTATCTCTTATAGTTTCCGAGATATGGACTATCGATAATTTACACCTTAGGCTCTGCTTGTAACTTGGGCCCAAATTGTAAAATGGTCTTACCTATTGGCGATTTCGTTCCAATTCACATTCCAAGTAATATTCGGCATGCTAATTACATTGCCGGTTGCCAAATTGCATTATCTCTTATAGTTTCCGAGATATGGACGATCGATAATTTACACCTTAGGCTCTGCTTCTAACTTGGGCCCAAATTGTAAAATGGTCTTATCTATTGGCGATTTCGTTCCAATTCACATTCCAAGTAATATTCGGCATGCTAATTACATTGCCGGTTGCCAAATTGCATTATCTCTTATAGATTCCGAGATATGGACTATCGATAATTTACACCTTAGGCTCTGCTTCTAACTTGGGCCCAAATTGTAAAATGGTCTTATCTATTGGCGATTTCGTTCCAATTCACATTCCAAGTAATATTCGGCATGCTAATTACATTGCCGGTTGCCAAATTGCATTATCTCTTGTAGTTTCCGAGATATGGACTATCGATAATTTACACCTTAGGCTCTGCTTCTAACTTGGGCCCAAATTGTAAAATCGCCTTATCTATTGGCGATTTCGTTCCAATTCACATTCCAAGTAATATTCGGCATGCTAATTACATTGCCGGTTGCCAAATTGCATTATCTCTTGTAGTTTCCGAGATATGGACTATCGATAATTTACACCTTAGGCTCTGCTTCTAACTTGGGCCCAAATTGTAAAATGGTCTTACCTATTGGCGATTTCGTTCCAATTCACATTCCAAGTAATATTCGGCATGCTAATTACATTGCCGGTTGCCAAATTGCATTATCTCTTATAGTTTCCGAGATATGGACTATCGATAATTTACACCTTAGGCTCTGCTTCTAACTTGCGCCCAAATTGTAAAATGGTCTTATCTATTGGCGATTTCGTTCCAATTCACATTCCAAGTAATATTCGGCATGCTAATTACATTGCCGGCTGCCAAATTGCATTATCTCTTATAGTTTCCGAGATATGGACTATCGATTATTTACATCTTAGGCTCTGCTTCTAACTTGGGCCCAAATTGTAAAATGGTCTTATCTATTGGCGATTTCGTTCCAATTCACATTCCAAGTAATATTCGCCATGCTAATTACATTGCCGGTTGCCAAATTGCATTATCTCTTATAGTTTCCGAGATATGGATTATCGATAATTTACACCTTAGGCTCTGCTTCCAACTTGGGCCCAAATTGTAAAATGGTCTTATCTATTGGCGATTTCGTTCCAATTCACAATCCAAGTAATATTCGGCATGCTAATTACATTGCCGGTTGCCAAATTGCATTATCTCTTATAGTTTCCGAGATATGGACTATCGATAATTTACACCTTAGGCTCTGCTTCTAACTTGGGCCCAAATTGTAAAATGGTCTTATCTATTGGCGACTTCGTTCCAATTCACATTCCAAGTAATATTCGGCATGCTAATTACATTGCCGGTTGCCAAATTGCATTATCTCTTATAGTTTCCGAGATATGGACTATCGATAATTTACACCTTAGGCTCTGCTTCTAACTTGGGCCCAAATTGTAAAATCGTCTTATCTATTGGCGATTTCGTTCCAATTCACATTCCAAGTAATACTCGGCATGCTAATTACATTGCCGGTTGCCAAATTGCATTATCTCTTATAGTTTCCGAGATATGGACTATCGATAATTTACACCTTAGGCTCTGCTTCTAACTTGGGCCCAAATTGTAAAATGGTCTTATCTATTGGCGACTTCGTTCCAATTCACATTCCAAGTAATATTCGGCATGCTAATTACATTGCCGGTTGCCAAATTGCATTATCTCTTATAGTTTCCGAGATATGGACTATCGATAATTTACACCTTAGGATCTGCTTCTAACTTGGGCCCAAATTGTAAAATGGTCTTATCTATTGGCGATTTCGTTCCAATTCACATACCAAGTAATATTCGGCATGCTAATTACATTCCCGGTTGCCAAATTGAATTATCTCCTATAGTTTCCGAGATATGGACTATCGATAATTTACACCTTAGGCTCTGCTTCTAACTTGGGCCCAAATTGTAAAATGGTCTTACCTATTGGCGATTTCGTTCCAATTCACATTCTAAGTAATATTCGGCATGCTAATTACATTGCCGGTGGCCAAGTTGCATTATCTCTTATAGTTTCCGAGATATGGACTATCGATAATTTACACCTTAGGCTCTGCTTCTAACTTGGGCCCAAATTGTAAAATGGTCTTATCTATTGGCGATTTCGTTCCAATTCACATTCCAAGTAATATTCGGCATGCTAATTACATTGCCGGTTGCCAAATTGCATTATCTCTTATAGTTTCCGAGATATGGACTATCGATAATTTACACCTTAGGCTCTGCTTCTAACTTTTGCCCAAATTGTAAAATGGTCTTATCTATTGGCGATTTCGTTCCAATTCACATTCCAAGTAATATTCGGCATGCTAATTACATTGCCGGTTGCCAAATTGAATTATCTCCTATAGTTTCCGAGATATGTACTATCGATAATTTACACCTTAGGCTCTGCTTCTAACTTGGGCCCAAATTGTAAAATGGTCTTATCTATTGGCGATTTCGTTCCAATTCACATTCCAAGTAATATTCGGCATGCTAATTACATTGCCGGTTCCCAAATTGCATTATCTCTTATAGCTTCCGAGATATGGACTATCGATTATTTTTAACCTTAGGCTCTGCTTCTAACTTGGGCCCAAACTGTAAAATGGTCTTATCTATTGGCGATTTCGTTCCAATTCACATTCCAAGTAGTATTCGGCATGCTAATTACATTGCCGGTTGCCAAATTGCATTATCTCTTGTAGTTTCCGAGATATGGACTATCGATAATTTACACCTTAGGCTCTGCTTCTAACTTGGGCCCAAATTGTAAAATCGCCTTATCTATTGGCGATTTCGTTCCAATTCACATTCCAAGTAATATTCGGCATGCTAATTATATTGCCGGTTGCCAAATTGCATTATCTCTTATAGTTTCCGAGATATGGACTATCGATAATTTACACCTTAGGCTCTGCTTCTAACTTGGGCCCAAATTGTAAAATGGTCTTATCAATTGGCGATTTCGTTCCAATTCACATTCCAAGTAATATCCGGCATGCTAATTACATTGCCGGTTGCCAAATTGAATTATCTCTTATAGTTTCCGAGATATGGACTATCGATAATTTACACCTTAGGCTCTGCTTCTAACTTGGGCCCAAATTGTAAAATGGTCTTATCTATTGGCGATTTCGTTCCAATTCACATTCCAAGTAATATTCGGCATGCTAATTACATTGCCGGTTGCCAAATTGCATTATCTCTTGTAGTTTCCGGGATATGGACTATCGATAATTTACACCTTAGGCTCTGCTTCTAACTTGGGCCCAAATTGTAAAATCGCCTTATCTATTAACGATTTCGTTCCAATTCACATTCCAAGTAATATTCGGCATGCTAATTACATTGCCGGTTGCCAAATTGCATTATCTCTTATAGTTTCCGAGATATGGACTATCGATAATTTACACCTTAGGCTCTGCTTCTAACTTGGGCCCAAATTGTAAAATGGTCTTATCTATTGGCGATTTCGTTCCAATTCACATTCCAAGTAATATCCGGCATGCTAATTACATTGCCGGTTGCCAAATTGAATTATCTCTTATAGTTTCCGAGATATGGACTATCGATAATTTACACCTTAGGCTCTGCTTCTAACTTGGGCCCAAATTGTAAAATGGTCTTATCTATTGGCGATTTCGTTCCAATTCACATTCCAAGTAATATTCGACATGCTAATTACATTGCCAGTTGCCAAATTGCATTATCTCTTATAGTTTCCGAGATATGGACTATGGATAATTTACACCTTAGGCTCTGCTTCTAACTTGGGCCCAAATTGTAAAATGGTCTTATCTATTGGCGATATCGTTCCAATTCACATTCCAAGTAATATTCGGCATGCTAATTACATTGCCGGTTGCCAAATTGCATTACCTCTTATAGTTTCCGAGATATGGACTATCGATAATTTACACCTTAGGCTCTGCTTCTAACTTGGGCCCAAATTGTAAAATGGTCTTATCTATTGGCGATTTCGTTCCAATTCACATTCCAAGTAATATTCGGCATGCAAATTACATTGCCGGCTGCCAAATTGCATTATCTCTTATAGTTTCCGAGATATGGACTATCGATAATTTACACCTTAGGCTCTGCTTCTAACTTGGGCCCAAATTGTAAAATGGTCTTATCTATTGGCGACTTCGTTCCAATTCACATTCCAAGTAATATTCGGCATGCTAATTACATTGCCGGTTGCCAAATTGCATTATCTCTTATAGTTTCCGAGATATGGACTATCGATAATTTACACCTTAGGATCTGCTTCTAACTTGGGCCCAAATTGTAAAATGGTCTTATCTATTGGCGATTTCGTTCCAATTCACATACCAAGTAATATTCGGCATGCTAATTACATTCCCGGTTGCCAAATTGAATTATCTCCTATAGTTTCCGAGATATGGACTATCGATAATTTACACCTTAGGCTCTGCTTCTAACTTGGGCCCAAATTGTAAAATGGTCTTACCTATTGGCGATTTCGTTCCAATTCACATTCTAAGTAATATTCGGCATGCTAATTACATTGCCGGTGGCCAAGTTGCATTATCTCTTATAGTTTCCGAGATATGGACTATCGATAATTTACACCTTAGGCTCTGCTTCTAACTTGGGCCCAAATTGTAAAATGGTCTTATCTATTGGCGATTTCGTTCCAATTCACATTCCAAGTAATATTCGGCATGCTAATTACATTGCCGGTTGCCAAATTGCATTATCTCTTATAGTTTCCGAGATATGGACTATCGATAATTTACACCTTAGGCTCTGCTTCTAACTTGGGCCCAAATTGTAAAATGGTCTTATCTATTGGCGATTTCGTTCCAATTCACATTCCAAGTAATATTCGGCATGCTAATTACATTGCCGCTTGCCAAATTGCATTATCTCTTATAGTTTCCGAGATATGGACTATCGGTAATTTACACCTTAGGCTCTGCTTCTAACTTGGGCCCAAATTGTAAAATCGTCTTATCCATTGGCGATTTCGTTCCAATTCACATTCCAAGTAATATTCGGCATGCTAATTACATTGCCGGTTGCCAAATTGCATTATCTCTTATAGTTTCCGAGATATGGACTATCGATAATTTACACCTTAGGCTCTGCTTCTAACTTGGGCCCAAATTGTAAAATGGTCTTATCTATTGGCGATTTCATTCCAATTCACATTCCAAGTAATATTCGGCATGCTAATTACATTGCCGGTTGCCAAATTGCATTATCTCTTATAGTTTCCGAGATATGGACTATCGATAATTTACACCTTAGGCTCTGCTTCTAACTTGGGCCCAAATTGTAAAATGGTCTTATCTATTGGCGATTCCGTTCCAATTCACATTCCAAGTAATATTCGGCATGCTAATTACATTGCCGGTTGCCAAATTGCATTATCTCTTATAGTTTCCGAGATATGGACTATCGATAATTTACACCTTAGGCTCTGCTTCTAACTTGGGCCCAAATTGTAAAATGGTCTTATCTATTGGCGATTTCGTATCAATTCACATTCCAAGTAATATTCGGCATGCTAATTACATTGCCGGTTGCGAAACTGCATTATCTCTTATAGTTTCCGAGATATGGACTATCGATAATTTACACCTTAGGCTCTGCTTCTAACTTGGGCCCAAATTGTAAAATGGTCTTATCTATTGGCGATTTCGTTCCAATTCACATTCCAAGTAATATTCGGCATGCTAATTACATTGCCGGTTGCCAAATTGCATTATCTCTTTTAGTTTCCGAGATATGGACTATCGATAATTTACACCTTAGGCTCTGCTTCTAACTTGGGCCCAAATTGTAAAATCGTCTTATCTATTGGCGATTTCGTTCCAATTCACATTCCAAGTAATATTCGGCACGCTAATTACATTGCCGGTTGCCAAATTGCATTATCTCTTATAGTTTCCGAGATATGGACTATCGATAATTTACACCTTAGGCTCTGCTTCTAACTTGGGCCCAAATTGTAAAATGGTCTTATCTATTGGCGATTTCGTTCCAATTCACATTCCAAGTAATATTCGGCATGCTAATTACATTGCCGGTTGCCAAATTGAATTATCTCCTATAGTTTCCGAGATATGGACTATCGATAATTTACACCTTAGGCTCTGCTTCTAACTTGGGCCCAAATTGTAAAATGGTCTTATCTATTGGCGATTTCGTTCCAATTCACATTCCAAGTGGTATTCGGCATGCTAATTACATTGCCGGTCGCCAAATTGCATTATCTCTTATAGTTTCCGAGATATGGACTATCGATAATTTACACCTTAGGCTCTGCTTCTAACTTGGGCCCAAATTGTAAAATGGTCTTATCTATTGGCGATTTCGTTCCAATTCACATTCCAAGTAATATTCGGCATGCTAATTACATTGCCGGTTGCCAAATTGCATTATCTCTTATAGTTTCCGAGATATGGACTATCGATAATTTACACCTTAGGCTCTGCTTCTAACTTGGGCCCAAATTGTAAAATGGTCTTATCTATTGGCGATTTCGTCCCAATTCACATTCCAAGTAATATTCGGCATGCTAATTACATTGCCGGTTGCGAAACTGCATTATCTCTTATAGTTTCCGAGATATGGACTATCGATAATTTACACCTTAGGCTCTGCTTCTAACTTGGGCCCAAATTGTAAAATGGTCTTATCTATTGGCGATTTCGTCCCAATTCACATTCCAAGTAATATTCGGCATGCTAATTACATTGCCGGTTGCGAAACTGCATTATCTCTTATAGTTTCCGAGATATGGACTATCGATAATTTACACCTTAGGCTCTGCTTCTAACTTGGGCCCAAATTGTAAAATGGTCTTATCTATTGGCGATTTCGTCCCAATTCACATTCCAAGTAATATTCGGCATGCTAATTACATTGCCGGTGGCCAAGTTGCATTATCTCTTATAGTTTCCGAGATATGGACTATCGATAATTTACACCTTAGGCTCTGCTTCTAACTTGGGCCCAAATTGTAAAATGGTCTTATCTATTGGCGATTTCGTTCCAATTCACATTCCAAGTAATATTCGGCATGCTAATTACATTGCCGGTTCCCAAATTGCATTATCTCTTATAGTTTCCGAGATATGGACTATCGATTATTTTTAACCTTAGGCTCTGCTTCTAACTTGGGCCCAAACTGTAAAATGGTCTTATCTATTGGCGATTTCGTTCCAATTCACATTCCAAGTAGTATTCGGCATGCTAATTACATTGCCGGTTGCCAAATTGCATTATCTCTTATAGTTTCCGAGATATGGACTATCGATAATTTACACCTTAGGCTCTGCTTCTAACTTGGGCCCAAATTGTAAAATGGTCTTATCTATTGGCGATTTCGTCCCAATTCACATTCCAAGTAATATTCGGCATGCTAATTACATTGCCAGTTGCCAAATTGCATTATCTCTTATAGTTTCCGAGATATGGACTATGGATAATTTACACCTTAGGCTCTGCTTCTAACTTGGCCACAAATTGTAAAATGGTCTTATCTATTGGCGATTTCATTCCAATTCACATTCCAAGTAATATTCGGCATGCTAATTACATTGCCGGTTGCCAAATTGCATTATCTCTTATAGTTTCCGAGATATGGACTATCGATAATTTACACCTTAGGCTCTGCTTCTAACTTGGGCCCAAATTGTAAAATGGTCTTATCTATTGGCGATTTCGTTCCAATTCACATTCCAAGTAATATTCGGCATGCTAATTACATTGCCGGTTGCCAAATTGCATTATCTCTTATAGTTTCCGAGATATGGACTATCGGTAATTTACACCTTAGGCTCTGCTTCTAACTTGGGCCCAAATTGTAAAATCGTCTTATCCATTGGCGATTTCGTTCCAATTCACATTCCAAGTAATATTCGGCATGCTAATTACATTGCCGGTTGCCAAATTGCATTATCTCTTATAGTTTCCGAGATATGGACTATCGATAATTTACACCTTAGGCTCTGCTTCTAACTTGGGCCCAAATTGTAAAATGGTCTTATCTATTGGCGATTTCATTCCAATTCACATTCCAAGTAATATTCGGCATGCTAATTACATTGCCGGTTGCCAAATTGCATTATCTCTTATAGTTTCCGAGATATGGACTATCGATAATTTACACCTTAGGCTCTGCTTCTAACTTGGGCCCAAATTGTAAAATGGTCTTATCTATTGGCGATTCCGTTCCAATTCACATTCCAAGTAATATTCGGCATGCTAATTACATTGCCGGTTGCCAAATTGCATTATCTCTTATAGTTTCCGAGATATGGACTATCGATAATTTACACCTTAGGCTCTGCTTCTAACTTGGGCCCAAATTGTAAAATGGTCTTATCTATTGGCGATTTCGTCCCAATTCACATTCCAAGTAATATTCGGCATGCTAATTACATTGCCGGTTGCGAAACTGCATTATCTCTTATAGTTTCCGAGATATGGACTATCGATAATTTACACCTTAGGCTCTGCTTCTAACTTGGGCCCAAATTGTAAAATGGTCTTATCTATTGGCGATTTCGTTCCAATTCACATTCCAAGTAATATTCGGCATGCTAATTACATTGCCGGTTGCCAAATTGCATTATCTCTTTTAGTTTCCGAGATATGGACTATCGATAATTTACACCTTAGGCTCTGCTTCTAACTTGGGCCCAAATTGTAAAATCGTCTTATCTATTGGCGATTTCGTTCCAATTCACATTCCAAGTAATATTCGGCATGCTAATTACATTGCCGGTTGCCAAATTGCATTATCTCTTATAGTTTCCGAGATATGGACTATCGATAATTTACACCTTAGGCTCTGCTTCTAACTTGGGCCCAAATTGTAAAATGGTCTTATCTATTGGCGATTTCATTCCAATTCACATTCCAAGTAATATTCGGCATGCTAATTACATTGCCGGTTGCCAAATTGCATTATCTCTTATAGTTTCCGAGATATGGACTATCGATAATTTACACCTTAGGCTCTGCTTCTAACTTGGGCCCAAATTGTAAAATGGTCTTATCTATTGGCGATTCCGTTCCAATTCACATTCCAAGTAATATTCGGCATGCTAATTACATTGCCGGTTGCCAAATTGCATTATCTCTTATAGTTTCCGAGATATGGACTATCGATAATTTACACCTTAGGCTCTGCTTCTAACTTGGGCCCAAATTGTAAAATGGTCTTATCTATTGGCGATTTCGTCCCAATTCACATTCCAAGTAATATTCGGCATGCTAATTACATTGCCGGTTGCGAAACTGCATTATCTCTTATAGTTTCCGAGATATGGACTATCGATAATTTACACCTTAGGCTCTGCTTCTAACTTGGGCCCAAATTGTAAAATGGTCTTATCTATTGGCGATTTCGTTCCAATTCACATTCCAAGTAATATTCGGCATGCTCATTACATTGCCGGTTGCCAAATTGCATTATCTCTTTTAGTTTCCGAGATATGGACTATCGATAATTTACACCTTAGGCTCTGCTTCTAACTTGGGCCCAAATTGTAAAATCGTCTTATCTATTGGCGATTTCGTTCCAATTCACATTCCAAGTAATATTCGGCATGCTAATTACATTGCCGGTTGCCAAATTGCATTATCTCTTATAGTTTCCGAGATATGGACTATCGATAATTTACACCTTAGGCTCTGCTTCTAACTTGGGCCCAAATTGTAAAATGGTCTTATCTATTGGCGATTTCGTTCCAATTCACATTCCAAGTAATATTCGGCATGCTAATTACATTGCCGGTTGCCAAATTGAATTATCTCCTATAGTTTCCGAGATATGGACTATCGATAATTTACACCTTAGGCTCTGCTTCTAACTTGGGCCCAAATTGTAAAATGGTCTTATCTATTGGCGATTTCGTTCCAATTCACATTCCAAGTGGTATTCGGCATGCTAATTACATTGCCGGTCGCCAAATTGCATTATCTCTTATAGTTTCCGAGATATGGACTATCGATAATTTACACCTTAGGCTCTGCTTCTAACTTGGGCCCAAATTGTAAAATGGTCTTATCTATTGGCGATTTCGTTCCAATTCACATTCCAAGTAATATTCGGCATGCTAATTACATTGCCGGTTGCCAAATTGCATTATCTCTTATAGTTTCCGAGATATGGACTATCGATAATTTACACCTTAGGCTCTGCTTCTAACTTGGGCCCAAATTGTAAAATGGTCTTATCTATTGGCGATTTCGTCCCAATTCACATTCCAAGTAATATTCGGCATGCTAATTACATTGCCGGTTGCGAAACTGCATTATCTCTTATAGTTTCCGAGATATGGACTATCGATAATTTACACCTTAGGCTCTGCTTCTAACTTGGGCCCAAATTGTAAAATGGTCTTATCTATTGGCGATTTCGTTCCAATTCACATTCCAAGTAATATTCGGCATGCTAATTACATTGCCGGTTGCCAAATTGCATTATCTCTTTTAGTTTCCTAGATATGGACTATCGATAATTTACACCTTAGGCTCTGCTTCTAACTTGGGCCCAAATTGTAAAATGGTCTTATCTATTGGCGATTTCGTTCCAATTCACATTCCAAGTAATATTCGGCATGCTAATTACATCGCCGGTTGCCAAATTGCATTATCTCTTATAGTTTCCGAGATATGGACTATCGATAATTTACACCTTAGGCTCTGCTTCTAACTTGGGCCCAAATTGTAAAATGGCCTTATCTATTGGCGATTTCGTTCCAATTCACATTCCAAGTAATATTCGGCATGCTAATTACATTGCCGGTTGCCAAATTGCATTATCTCTTATAGTTTCCGAGATATGGACTATCGATAATTTACACCTTAGGCTCTGCTTCTAACTTGGGCCCAAATTGTAAAATGGTCTTATCTATTGGCGATTTCGTTCCAATTCACATTCCAAGTAATATTCGGCCTGCTAATTACATTGCCGGTTGCCAAATTGCATTATCTCTTATAGTTTCCGAGATATGGACTATCGATAATTTACACCTTAGGCTCTGCTTCTAACTTGGGCCCAAATTGTAATATGGTCTTATCTATTGGCGATTTCGTTCCAATTCACATTCCAAGTAATATTTGGCATGCTAATTACATTGCCGGTTGCCAAATTGCATTATCTCTTATAGTTTCCGAGATATGGACTATCGATAATTTACACCTTAGGCTCTACTTCTAACTTGGGCCCAAATTGTAAAATGGTCTTATCTATTGGCGATTTCGTTCCAATTCACATTCCAAGTAATATTCGGCATGCTAATTACATTGCCGGTTGCTAAATTGCATTATCTCTTATAGTTTCCGAGATATGGACTATCGATAATTTGCACCTTAGGCTCTGATTCTAACTTGGGCCCAAATTGTAAAATGGTCTTATCTATTGGCGATTTCGTTCCAATTCACATTCCAAGTAATATTCGGCATGCTAATTACATTGCCGGTTGCCAAATTGCATTATCTCTTATAGTTTCCGAGATATGGACTATCGATAATTTACACCTTAGGCTCTGCTTCTAACTTGGGCCCAAATTGTAAAATGGTCTTATCTATTGGCGATTTCGTCCCAATTCACATTCCAAGTAATATTCGGCATGCTAATTACATTGCCGGTTGCGAAACTGCATTATCTCTTATAGTTTCCGAGATATGGACTATCGATAATTTACACCTTAGGCTCTGCTTCTAACTTGGGCCCAAGTTGTAAAATGGTCTTATCTATTGGCGATTTCGTTCCAATTCACATTCCAAGTAATATTCGGCATGCTAATTACATTGCCGGTTGCCAAATTGCATTATCTCTTTTAGTTTCCGAGATATGGACTATCGATAATTTACACCTTAGGCTCTGCTTCTAACTTGGGCCCAAATTGTAAAATGGTCTTATCTATTGGCGATTTCGTTCCAATTCACATTCCAAGTAATATTCGGCATGCTAATTACATTGCCAGTTGCCAAATTGCATTATCTCTTATAGTTTCCGAGATATGGACTATCGATAATTTACACCTTAGGCTCTGCTTCTAACTTGGGCCCAAATTGTAAAATGGCCTTATCTATTGGCGATTTCGTTCCAATTCACATTCCAAGTAATATTCGGCATGCTAATTACATTGCCGGTTGCCAAATTGCATTATCTCTTATAGTTTCCGAGATATTGACTATCGATAATTTACACCTTAGGCTCTGCTTCTAACTTGGGCCCAAATTGTAAAATGGTCTTATCTATTGGCGATTTCGTTCCAATTCACATTCCAAGTAATATTCGGCATGCTAATTACATTGCCGGTTGCCAAATTGCATTATCTCTTATAGTTTCCGAGATATGGACTATCGATAATTTACACCTTAGGCTCTGCTTCTAAATTGGGCCCAAATTGTAAAATGGTCTTATCTATTGGCGATTTCGTTCCAATTCACATTCCAAGTAATATTCGGCATGCTAATTACATTGCCGGTTGCCAAATTGAATTATCTCCTATAGTTTCCGAGATATGGACTATCGATAATTTACACCTTAGGCTCTGCTTCTAACTTGGGCCCAAATTGTAAAATGGTCTTACCTATTGGCGATTTCGTTCCAATTCACATTCCAAGTAATATTCGGCATGCTAATTACATTGCCGGTGGCCAAGTTGCATTATCTCTTATAGTTTCCGAGATATGGACTATCGATAATTTACACCTTAGGCTCTGCTTCTAACTTGGGCCCAAATTGTAAAATGGTCTTATCTATTGGCGATTTCGTTCCAATTCACATTCCAAGTAATATTCGGCATGCTAATTACATTGCCGGTTCCCAAATTGCATTATCTCTTATAGTTTCCGAGATATGGACTATCGATTATTTTTAACCTTAGGCTCTGCTTCTAACTTGGGCCCAAACTGTAAAATGGTCTTATCTATTGGCGATTTCGTTCCAATTCACAATCCAAGTAGTATTCGGCATGCTAATTACATTGCCGGTTGCCAAATTGCATTATCTCTTATAGTTTCCGAGATATGGACTATCGATAATTTACACCTTAGGCTCTGCTTCTAACTTGGGCCCAAATTGTAAAATGGTCTTATCTATTGGCGATTTCGTCCCAATTCACATTCCAAGTAATATTCGGCATGCTAATTACATTGCCAGTTGCCAAATTGCATTATCTCTTATAGTTTCCGAGATATGGACTATGGATAATTTACACCTTAGGCTCTGCTTCTAACTTGGGCCCAAATTGTAAAATGGTCTTATCTATTGGCGATTTCATTCCAATTCACATTCCAAGTAATATTCGGCATGCTAATTACATTGCCGGTTGCCAAATTGCATTATCTCTTATAGTTTCCGAGATATGGACTATCGATAATTTACACCTTAGGCTCTGCTTCTAACTCGGGCCCAAATTGTAAAATGGTCTTATCTATTGGCGATTTCGTTCCAATTCACATTCCAAGTAATATTCGGCATGCTAATTACATTGCCGGTTGCCAAATTGAATTATCTCCTATAGTTTCCGAGATATGGACTATCGATAATTTACACCTTAGGCTCTGCTTCTAACTTGGGCCCAAATTGTAAAATGGTCTTACCTATTGACGATTTCGTTCCAATTCACATTCCAAGTAATATTCGGCATGCTAATTACATTGACGGTGGCCAAGTTGCATTATCTATTATAGTTTCCGAGATATGGACTATCGATAATTTACACCTTAGGCTCTGCTTCTAACTTGGGCCCAAATTGTAAAATGGTCTTATCTATTGGCGATTTCGTTCCAATTCACATTCCAAGTAATATTCGGCATGCTAATTACATTGCCGGTTGCCAAATTGAATTATCTCCTATAGTTTCCGAGATATGGACTATCGATAATTTACACCTTAGGCTCTGCTTCTAACTTGGGCCCAAATTGTAAAATGGTCTTATCTATTGGCGATTTCGTTCCAATTCACATTCCAGGTAATATTCGGCATGCTAATTACATTGCCGGTTGCCAAATTGCATTATCTCTTATAGTTTCCGAGATATGGACTATCGATAATTTACACCTTAGGTTCTGCTTCTAACTTGGGCCCAAATTGTAAAATGGTCTTATCTATTGGCGATTTCGTTCCGATTCACATTCCAAGTAATATTCGGCATGCTAATTACATTGCCGGTTGCCAAATTGAATTATCTCCTATAGTTTCCGAGATATGGACTATCGATAATTTACACCTTAGGCTCTGCTTCTAACTTGGGCCCAAATTGTAAAATGGTCTTATCTATTGGCGATTTCGTTCCAATTCACATTCCAAGTAGTATTCGGCATGCTAATTACATTGCCGGTTGCCAAATTGCATTATCTCTTATAGTTTCCGAGATATGGACTATCGATAATTTACACCTTAGGCTCTGCTTCTAACTTGGGCCCAAATTGTAAAATGGTCTTATCTATTGGCGATTTCGTCCCAATTCACATTCCAAGTAATATTCGGCATGCTAATTACATTGCCAGTTGCCAAATTGCATTATCTTTTATAGTTTCCGAGATATGAACTATGGATAATTTACACCTTAGGCTCTGCTTCTAACTTGGGCCCAAATTGTAAAATGGTCTTATCTATTGGCGATTTCATTCCAATTCACATTCCAAGTAATATTCGGCATGCTAATTACATTGCCGGTTGCCAAATTGCATTATCTCTTATAGTTTCCGAGATATGGACTATCGATAATTTACACCTTAGGCTCTGCTTCTAACTTGGGCCCAAATTGTAAAATGGTCTTATCTATTGGCGATTTCGTTCCAATTCACATTCCAAGTAATATTCGGCATGCTAATTACATTGCCGGTTGCCAAATTGCATTATCTCTTATAGTTTCCGAGATATGGACTATCGATAATTTACACCTTAAGCTCTGCTTCTAACTTGGGCCCAAATTGTAAAATGGTCTTATCTATTGGCGATTTCGTTCCAATTCACATTCCAAGTAATATACGGCATGCTAATTACATTGCCGGTTGCCAAATTGAATTATCTATTATAGTTTCCGAGATATGGACTATCGATAATTTACACCTTAGGCTCTGCTTCTAACTTGGGCCCAAATTGTAAAATGGTCTTACCTATTGGCGATTTCGTTCCAATTCACATTCCAAGTAATATTCGGCATGCTAATTACATTACCGATGGCCAAGTTGCATTATCTCTTATAGTTTCCGAGATATGGACTATCGATAATTTACACCTTAGGCTCTGCTTCTAACTTGGGCCCAAATTGTAAAATGGTCTTATCTATTGGCGATTTCGTTCCAATTCACATTCCAAGTAATTTTCTTCATGCTAATTACATTGCCGGTTCCCAAATTGCATTATCTCTTATAGTTTCCGAGATAAGGACTATCGATTATTTTTAACCTTAGGCTCTGCTTCTAACTTGGGCCCAAACTGTAAAATGGTCTTATCTATTGGCGATTTCGTTCCAATTCACATTCCAAGTAGTATTCGGCATGCTAATTACATTGCCGGTTGCCAAATTGCATTATCTCTTATAGTTTCCGAGATATGGACTATCGATAATTTACACCTTAGGCTCTGCTTCTAACTTGGGCCCAAATTGTAAAATGGTCTTATCTATTGGCGATTTCGTTCCAATTCACATTCCAAGTAATATTCGGCATGCTAATTACATTGCCGGTGGCCAAGTTGCATTATCTCTTATAGTTTCCGAGATATGGACTATCGATAATTTACACCTTAGGCTCTGCTTCTAACTTGGGCCCAAATTGTAAAATGGTCTTATCTATTTTCGATTTCGTTCCAATTCACATTCCAAGTAATATTCGGCATGCTAATTACATTGCCGGTTGCCAAATTGCATTATCTCTTATAGTTTCCGAGATATGGACTATCGATAATTTACACCTTAGGCTCTGCTTCTAACTTGGGCCCAAATTGTAAAATGGCCTTATCTATTGGCGATTTCGTTCCAATTCACATTCCAAGTAATATTCGGCATGCTAATTACATTGCCGGTTGCCAAATTGCATTATCTCTTATAGTTTCCGAGATATGGACTATCGATAATTTACACCTTAGGCTCTGCTTCTAACTTGGGCCCAAATTGTAAAATGGTCTTATCTATTGGCGATTTCGTTCCAATTCACAGTCCAAGTAATATTCGGCATGCTAATTACATTGCCGCTTGCCAAATTGCATTATCTCTTATAGTTTCCGAGATATGGACTATCGATAATTTACACCTTAGGCTCTGCTTCTAACTTGGGCCCAAATTGTAAAATGGTCTTATCTATTGGCGATTTCGTCCCAATTCACATTCCAAGTAATATTCGGCATGCTAATTACATTGCCAGTTGCCAAATTGCATTATCTCTTATAGTTTCCGAGATATGGACTATGGATAATTTACACCTTAGGCTCTGCTTCTAACTTGGGCCCAAATTGTAAAATGGTCTTATCTATTGGCGATTTCATTCCAATTCACATTCCAAGTAATATTCGGCATGCTAATTACATTGCCGGTTGCCAAATTGCATTATCTCTTATAGTTTCCGAGATATGGACTATCGATAATTTACACCTTAGGCTCTGCTTCTAACTTGGGCCCAAATTGTAAAATGGTCTTATCTATTGGCGATTTCGTTCCAATTCACATTCCAAGTAATATTCGGCATGCTAATTACATTGCCGGTTGCCAAATTGAATTATCTCCTATAGTTTCCGAGATATGGACTATGGATAATTTACACCTTAGGCTCTGCTTCTAACTTGGGCCCAAATTGTAAAATGGTCTTATCTATTGGCGATTTCATTCCAATTCACATTCCAAGTAATATTCGGCATGCTAATTACATTGCCGGTTGCCAAATTGCATTATCTCTTATAGTTTCCGAGATATGGACTATCGATAATTTACACCTTAGGCTCTGCTTCTAACTTGGGCCCAAATTGTAAAATGGTCTTATCTATTGGCGATTTCGTTCCAATTCACATTTCAAGTAATATTCGGCATGCTAATTACATTGCCGGTTGCCAAATTGCATTATCTCTTATAGTTTCCGAGATATGGACTATCGATAATTTACACCTTAGGCTCTGCTTCTAACTTGGGCCCAAATTGTAAAATGGTCTTATCTATTGGCGATTTCGTCCCAATTCACATTCCAAGTAATATTCGGCATGCTAATTACATTGCCGGTTGCGAAACTGCATTATCTCTTATAGTTTCCGAGATATGGACTATCGATAATTTACACTTTAGGCTCTGCTTCTAACTTGGGCCCAAATTGTAAAATGGTCTTATCTATTGGCGATTTCGTTCCAATTCACATTCCAAGTAATATTCGGCATGCTAATTACATTGCCGGTTGCCAAATTGCATTATCTCTTTTAGTTTCCGAGATATGGACTATCGATAATTTACACCTTAGGCTCTGCTTCTAACTTGGGCCCAAATTGTAAAATCGTCTTATCTATTGGCGATTTCGTTCCAATTCACTTTCCAAGTAATATTCGGCATGCTAATTACATTGCCGGTTGCCAAATTGCATTATCTCTTATAGTTTCCGAGATATGGACTATCGATAATTTAGACCTTAGGCTCTGCTTCTAACTTGGGCCCAAATTGTAAAATGGTCTTATCTATTGGCGATTTCGTTCCAATTCACATTCCAAGTAATATTCGGCATGCTAATTACATTGCCGGTTGCCAAATTGAATTATCTCTTATAGTTTCCGAGATATGGACTATCGATAATTTACACCTTAGGCTCTGCTTCTAACTTGGGCCCAAATTGTAAAATGGTCTTATCTATTGGCGATTTCGTTCCAATTCACATTCCAAGTGGTATTCGGCATGCTAATTACATTGCCGGTTGCCAAATTGCATTATCTCTTATAGTTTCCGAGATATGGACTATCGATAATTTACACCTTAGGCTCTGCTTCTAACTTGGGCCCAAATTGTAAAATGGCCTTATCTATTGGCGATTTCGTTCCAATTCACATTCCAAGTAATATTCGGCATGCTAATTACATTGCCGGTTGCCAAATTGCATTATCTCTTATAGTTTCCGAGATATGGACTATCGATAATTTACACCTTAGGCTCTGCTTCTAACTTGGGCCCAAATTGTAAAATGGTCTTATCTATTGGCGATTTCGTCCCAATTCACATTCCAAGTAATATTCGGCATGCTAATTACATTGCCAGTTGCCAAATTGCATTAACTTTTATAGTTCCCGAGATATGGACTATGGATAATTTACACCTTAGGCTCTGCTTCTATCTTGGGCACAAATTGTAAAATAGTCTTATCTATTGGCGATTTAATTCCAATTCACATTCCAAGTAATATTCGGCATGCTAATTACATTGCCGGTTGCCAAATTGCATTATCTCTTACAGTTTCCGAGATATGGACTATCGATAATTTACACCTTAGGCTCTGCTTCTAACTTGGGCCCAAATTGTAAAATGGTCTAATCTATTGGCGATTTCGTTCCAATTCACATTCCAAGTAATATTCGGCATGCTAATTACATTGCCGGTTGCCAAATTGCATTATCTCTTTTAGTTTCCGAGATATGGACTATCGATAATTTACACCTTAGGCTCTGCTTCTAACTTGGGCCCAAATTGTAAAATGGTCTTATCTATTGGCGATTTCGTTCCAATTCACATTCCAAGTAATATTCGGCATGCTAATTACATTGCCGGTTGCCAAATTGCATTATCTCTTATAGTTTCCGAGATATGGACTATCGATAATTTACACCTTAGGCTCTGCTTCTAACTTGGGCCCAAATTGTAATATGGTCTTATCTATTGGCGATTTCGTTCCAATTCACATTCCAAGTAATATTCGGCATGCTAATTACATTGCCGGTTGCCAAATTGCATTATCTCTTATAGTTTCCGAGATATGGACTATCGATAATTTACACCTTAGGCTCTGCTTCTAACTTGGGCCCAAATTGTAAAATGGTCTTATCTATTGGCGATTTCGTTCCAATTCACATTCCAAGTAATATTCGGCATGCTAATTACATTGCCGGTTGCCAAATTGCATTATCTCTTATAGTTTCCGAAATATGGACTATCGATAATTTACACCTTAGGCTCTGCTTCTAACTTGGGCCCAAATTGTAAAATGGTCTTATCTATTGGCGATTTCGTTCCAATTCACATTCCAAGTAATATTCGGCATGCTAATTACATTGCCGGTTGCCAAATTGCATTATCTCTTATAGTTTCCGAGATATGGACTATCGATAATTTACACCTTAGGCTCTGCTTCTAACTTGGGCCCAAATTGTAAAATGGTCTTATCTATTGGCGATTTCGTTCCAATTCACATTCCAAGTAATATTCGGCATGCTAATTACATTGCCGGTTGCCAAAGTGCATTATCTCTTATAGTTTCCGAGATACGGACTATCGATAATTTACACCTTAGGCTCTGCTTCTAACTTGGGCCCAAATTGTAAAATGGTCTTATCTATTGGCGATTTCGTTCCAATTCACACTCCAAGTAATATTCGGCATGCTAATTACATTGCCGGTTGCGATATTGCATTATCTCTTATAGTTTCCGAGATATGGACTATCAATAATTTACACCTTAGGCTCTGCTTCTAACTTGGGCCCAAATTGTAAAATGGTCTGATCTATTGGCGATTTCGTTCCAATTCACATTCCAAGTAATATTCGGCATGCTAATTACATTGCCGGTTGCCAAATTGCATTATCTCTTATAGTTTCCGAGATATGGACTATGGATAATTTACACCTTAGGCTCTGCTTCTAACTTGGGCCCAAATTGTAAAATGGTCTTATCTATTGGCGATTTCGTTCCAATTCACATTCCTAGTAATATTCGGCATGCTAATTACATTGCCGGTTGCCAAATTGCATTATCTCTTATAGTTTCCGAGATATGGACTATCGATAATTTACACCTTAGGCTCTGCTTCTAACTTGGGCCCAAATTGTAGAATGGTCTTATCTATTGGCGATTTCGTTCCAATTCACATTCCAAGTAATATTCGGCATGCTAATTACATTGCCGGTTGCCAAATTGCATTATCTCTTATAGTTTCCGAGATATGGACTATCGATAATTTACACCTTAGGCTCTGCTTCTAACTTGGGCCCAAATTGTAAAATGGTC
This sequence comes from Rhynchophorus ferrugineus, assembly GCF_030347505.1. NCBI lineage: Eukaryota > Metazoa > Arthropoda > Insecta > Coleoptera > Curculionidae > Rhynchophorus > Rhynchophorus ferrugineus. The sequence goes on along the minus strand of NW_027472747.1, from coordinate 21,561 downwards.
TTCTCTATTGGCGATTTCGTTCCAATTCACATTCCAAGTAATATTCGGCATGCTAATTACATTGCCGGTTCCCAAATTGCATTATCTCTTATAGTTTCCGAGATATGGACTATCGATAATTTACACCTTAGGCTCTGCTTCTAACTTGGGCCCAAATTGTAAAATGGTCTTATCTATTGGCGATTTCGTCCCAATTCACATTCCAAGTAATATTCGGCATGCTAATTACATTGCCAGTTGCCAAATTGCATTATCTCTTATAGTTTCCGAGATATGGACTATGGATAATTTACACCTTAGGCTCTGCTTCTAACTTGGGCCCAAATTGTAAAATGGTCTTATCTATTGGCGATTTCATTCCAATTCACATTCCAAGTAATATTCGGCATGCTAATTACATTGCCGGTTGCCAAATTGCATTATCTCTTATAGTTTCCGAGATATGGACTATCGATAATTTACACCTTAGGCTCTGCTTCTAACTTGGGCCCAAATTGTAAAATGGTCTTATCTATTGGCGATTTCGTTCCAATTCACATTCCAAGGAATATTCGGCATGCTAATTACATTGCCGGTTGCCAAATTGCATTATCTCTTATAGTTTCCGAGATATGGACTATCGGTAATTTACACCTTAGGCTCTGCTTCTAACTTGGGCCCAAATTGTAAAATCGTCTTATCTATTGGCGATTTCGTTCCAATTCACATTCCAAGTAATATTCGGCATGCTAATTACATTGCCGGTTGCCAAATTGCATTATCTCTTATAGTTTCCGAGATATGGACTATCGATAATTTACACCTTAGGCTCTGCTTCTAACTTGGGCCCAAATTGTAAAATGGTCTTATCTTTTGGCGATTTCGTTCCAATTCACATTCCAAGTAATATTCGGCATGTTAATTAAATTGCCGGTTGCCAAATTGCATTATCTCTTATAGTTTCCGAGATATGGACTATCGATAATTTACACCTTAGGCTCTGCTTCTAACTTGGGCCCAAATTGTAAAATCGTCTTATCTATTGGCGATTTCTTTCCAATTCACATTCCAAGTAATATTCGGCATGCTAATTACATTGCCGGTTGCCAAATTGCATTATCTCTTATAGTTTCCGAGATATGGACTATCGATAATTTACACCTTAGGCTCTGCTTCTAACTTGGGCCCAAATTGTAAAATGGTCTTATCTATTGGCGATTTCGTTACAATTCACATTCCAAGTAATATTCGGCATGCTAATTACATTGCCGGTTGCCAAATTGAATTATCTCCTATAGTTTCCGAGATATGGACTATCGATAATTTACACCTTAGGCTCTGCTTCTAACTTGGGCCCAAATTGTAAAATGGTCTTACCTATTGGCGATTTCGTTCCAATTCACATTCCAAGTAATATTCGGCATGCTAATTACATTGCCGGTTCCCAAATTGCATTATCTCTTATAGTTTCCGAGATATGGACTATCGATTATTTTTAACCTTAAGCTCTGCTTCTAACTTGGGCCCAAACTGTAAAATGGCCTTATCTATTGGCGATTTCGTTCCAATTCACATTCCAAGTAGTATTCGGCATGCTAGTTACATTGCCGGTTGCCAAATTGCATTATCTCTTATAGTTTCCGAGATATGGACTATCGATAATTTACACCTTAGGCTCTGCTTCTAACTTGGGCCCAAATTGTAAAATGGTCTTATCTATTGGCGACTTCGTCCCAATTCACATTCCAAGTAATATTCGGCATGCTAATTACATTGCCAGTTGCCAAATTGCATTATCTCTTATAGTTTTCGAGATATGGACTATGGATAATTTACACCTTAGGCTCTGCTTCTAACTTGGGCCCAAATTGTAAAATGGTCTTATCTATTGGCGATTTCATTCCAATTCACATTCCAAGTAATATTCGGCATGCTAATTACATTGCCGTTTGCCAAATTGCATTATCTCTTATAGTTTCCGAGATATGGACTATCGGTAATTTACACCTTAGGCTCTGCTTCTAACTCGGGCCCAAATTGTAAAATCGTCTTATCTATTGGCGATTTCGTTCCAATTCACATTCCAAGTAATATTCGGCATGCTAATTACATTGCCGGTTGCCAAATTGCATTATCTCTTATAGTTTCCGAGATATGGACTATCGATAATTTACACCTTAGGCTCTGCTTCTAACTTGGGCCCAAATTGTAAAATGGTCTTATCTATTGGCGATTTCATTCCAATTCACATTCCAAGTAATATTCGGCATGCTAATTACATTGCCGGTTGCCAAATTGCATTATCTCTTATAGTTTCCGAGATATGGACTATCGATAATTTACACCTTAGGCTCTGCTTCTAACTTGGGGCCAAATTGTAAAATGGTCTTATCTATTGGCGATTTCGTTCCAATTCACAATCCAAGTAATATTCGGCATGCTAATTACATTGCCGGTTGCCAAATTGTATTATCTCTTATAGTTTCCGAGATATGGACTATCGGTAATTTACACCTTAGGCTCTGCTTCTAACTTGGGCCCAAATTGTAAAATCGTCTTATCTATTGGCGATTTCGTTCCAATTCACATTCCAAGTAATATTCGGCATGCTGATGACATTGCCGGTTGCCAAATTGCATTATCTCTTATAGTTTCCGAGATATGGACTATCGATAATTTACACCTTAGGCTCTGCTTCTAACTTGGGCCCAAATTGTAAAATGGTCTTATCTATTGGCGATTTCGTTCCAATTCACATTCCAAGTAATATTCGGCATGCTAATTACATTGCCGGTTGCCAAATTGAATTATCTCTTATAGCTTCCGAGATATGGACTATCGATAATTTACACCTTAGGCTCTGCTTCTAACTTGGGCCCAAATTGTAAAATGGTCTTATCTATTGGCGATTTCGCTCCAATTCACATTCCAAGTGGTATTCGGCATGCTAATTACATTGCCGGTTGCCAAATTGCATTATCTCTTATAGTTTCCGAGATATGGACTATCGATAATTTACACCTTAGCCTCTGCTTCTAACTTGGGCCCAAATTGTAAAATGGTCTTATCTATTGGCGATTTCGTTCCAATTCACATTCCAAGTAATATTCGGCATGCTAATTACATTGCCGGTTGCCAAATTGCATTATCTCTTATAGTTTCCGAGATATGGACTATCGATAATTTACACCTTAGGCTCTGCTTCTAACTTGGGCCCAAATTGTAAAATGGTCTTACCTATTGGCGATTTCGTCCCAATTCACATTCCAAGTAATATTCGGCATGCTAATTACTTTGCCGGTTGCGAAACTGCATTATCTCTTATAGTTTCCGAGATATGGACTATCGATAATTTACACCTTAGGCTCTGCTTCTAACTTGGGCCCAAATTGTAAAATGGTCTTATCTATTGGCGATTTCGTTCCAATTCACATTCCAAGTAATATTCGGCATGCTAATTACATTGCCGGTTGCCAAATTGCATTATCTCTTATAGTTTCCGAGATATGGACTATCGATAATTTACACCTTAGGCTCTGCTTCTAACTTGGGCCCAAATTGTAATATGGTCTTATCTATTGGCGATTTCGTTCCAATTCACATTCCAAGTAATATTCGGCATGCTAATTACATTGCCGGTTGCCAAATTGCATTATCTCTTATAGTTTCCGAGATACGGACTATCGATAATTTACACCTTAGGCTCTGCTTCTAACTTGGGCCCAAATTGTAAAATGGTCTTATCTATTGGCGATTTCGTTCCAATTCACACTCCAAGTAATATTCGGCATGCTAATTACATTGCCGGTTGCGAAATTGCATTATCTCTTATAGTTTCCGAGATATGGACTATCCATAATTTACACCTTAGGCTCTGCTTCTAACTTGGGCCCAAATTGTAAAATGGTCTTATCTATTGGCGATTTCGTTCCAATTCACATTCCAAGTAATATTCGGCATGCTAATTACATTGCCGGTTGCCAAATTGCATTATCTCTTATAGTTTCCGAGATATGGACTATGGATAATTTACACCTTAGGCTCTGCTTCTAACTTGGTCCCAAATTGTAAAATGGTCTTATCTATTGGCGATTTCGTTCCAATTCACATTCCAAGTAATATTCGGCATGCTAATTACATTGCCGGTTGCCAAATTGCATTATCTCTTATAGTTTCCGAGATATGGACTATCGATAATTTACACCTTAGGCTCTGCTTCTAACTTGGGCCCAAATTGTAAAATGGTCTTATCTATTGGCGATTTCGTTCCAATTCACATTCCAAGTAATATTCGACATGCTAATTACATTGCCGATGGCCAAGTTGCATTATCTCTTATAGTTTCCGAGATATGGACTATCGATAATTTACACCTTAGGCTCTGTTTCTAACTTGGGCCCAAATTGTAAAATGGTCTTATCTATTGGCGATTTCGTTCCAATTCACATTCCAAGTAATATTCGGCATGCTAATTACAATGCCGGTTCCCAAATTGCATTATCTCTTATAGTTTCCGAGATATGGACTATCGATTATTTTTAACCTTAGGCTCTGCTTCTAACTTGGGCCCAAACTGTAAAATGGTCTTATCTATTGGCGATTTCGTTCCAATTCACATTCCAAGTAGTATTCGGCATGCAAATTACATTGCCGGTTGTCAAATTGCATTATCTCTTATAGTTTCCGAGATATGGACTATCGATTATTTTTAACCTTAGGCTCTGCTTCTAACTTGGGCCCAAATTGTAAAATGGTCTTATCTATTGGCGATTTCGTTCCAATTCACATTCCAAGTAATATTCGGCATGCTAATTACATTGCCGGTTGCCAAATTGCATTATCTCTTATAGTTTCCGAGATATGGACTATGGATAATTTACACCTTAGGCTCTGCTTCTAACTTGGTCCCAAATTGTAAAATGGTCTTATCTATTGGCGATTTCGTTCCAATTCACATTCCAAGTAATATTCGGCATGCTAATTACATTGCCGGTTGCCAAATTGCATTATCTCTTATAGTTTCCGAGATATGGACTATCGATAATTTACACCTTAGGCTCTGCTTCTAACTTGGGCCCAAATTGTAAAATGGTCTTATCTATTGGCGATTTCGTTCCAATTCACATTCCAAGTAATATTCGACATGCTAATTACATTGCCGATGGCCAAGTTGCATTATCTCTTATAGTTTCCGAGATATGGACTATCGATAATTTACACCTTAGGCTCTGTTTCTAACTTGGGCCCAAATTGTAAAATGGTCTTATCTATTGGCGATTTCGTTCCAATTCACATTCCAAGTAATATTCGGCATGCTAATTACAATGCCGGTTCCCAAATTGCATTATCTCTTATAGTTTCCGAGATATGGACTATCGATTATTTTTAACCTTAGGCTCTGCTTCTAACTTGGGCCCAAACTGTAAAATGGTCTTATCTATTGGCGATTTCGTTCCAATTCACATTCCAAGTAATATTCGGCATGCTAATTACATTGCCGGTTGCCAAATTGCATTATCTCTTATAGTTTCCGAGATATGGACTATCGATAATTTACACCTTAGGCTCTGCTTCTAACTTGGGCCCAAATTGTAAAATGGTCTTATCTATTGGCGATTTCGTTCCAATTCACATTCCAAGTAGTATTCGGCATGCAAATTACATTGCCGGTTGTCAAATTGCATTATCTCTTATAGTTTCCGAGATATGGACTATCGATAATTTACACCTTAGGCTCTGCTTCTAACTTGGGCCCAAATTGTAATATGGTCTTATCTATTGGCGATTTCGTTCCAATTCACATTCCAAGTAATATTCGGCATGCTAATTACATTGCCGGTTGCCAAATTGCATTATCTCTTATAGTTTCCGAGATACGGACTATCGATAATTTACACCTTAGGCTCTGCTTCTAACTTGGGCCCAAATTGTAAAATGGTCTTATCTATTGGCGATTTCGTTCCAATTCACACTCCAAGTAATATTCGGCATGCTAATTACATTGCCGGTTGCGAAATTGCATTATCTCTTATAGTTTCCGAGATATGGACTATCCATAATTTACACCTTAGGCTCTGCTTCTAACTTGGGCCCAAATTGTAAAATGGTCTTATCTATTGGCGATTTCGTTCCAATTCACATTCCAAGTAATATTCGGCATGCTAATTACATTGCCGGTTGCCAAATTGCATTATCTCTTATAGTTTCCGAGATATGGACTATGGATAATTTACACCTTAGGCTCTGCTTCTAACTTGGTCCCAAATTGTAAAATGGTCTTATCTATTGGCGATTTCGTTCCAATTCACATTCCAAGTAATATTCGGCATGCTAATTACATTGCCGGTTGCCAAATTGCATTATCTCTTATAGTTTCCGAGATATGGACTATCGATAATTTACACCTTAGGCTCTGCTTCTAACTTGGGCCCAAATTGTAAAATGGTCTTATCTATTGGCGATTTCGTTCCAATTCACATTCCAAGTAATATTCGACATGCTAATTACATTGCCGATGGCCAAGTTGCATTATCTCTTATAGTTTCCGAGATATGGACTATCGATAATTTACACCTTAGGCTCTGTTTCTAACTTGGGCCCAAATTGTAAAATGGTCTTATCTATTGGCGATTTCGTTCCAATTCACATTCCAAGTAATATTCGGCATGCTAATTACAGTGCCGGTTCCCAAATTGCATTATCTCTTATAGTTTCCGAGATATGGACTATCGATTATTTTTAACCTTAGGCTCTGCTTCTAACTTGGGCCCAAACTGTAAAATGGTCTTATCTATTGGCGATTTCGTTCCAATTCACATTCCAAGTAGTATTCGGCATGCAAATTACATTGCCGGTTGTCAAATTGCATTATCTCTTATAGTTTCCGAGATATGGACTATCGATAATTTACACCTTAGGCTCTGCTTCTAACTTGGGCCCAAATTGTAAAATGGTCTTATCTATTGGCGATTTCGTCCCAATTCACATTCCAAGTAATATTCGGCATGCTAATTACATTGCCAGTTGCCAAATTGCATTATCTCTTATAGTTTCCGAGATATGGACTATGGATAATTTACACCTTAGGCTCTGCTTCTAACTTGGGCCCAAATTGTAAAATTTTCTTATCTATTGGCGATTTCATTCCAATTCACATTCCAAGTAATATTCGGCATGCTAATTACATTGCCGGTTGCCAAATTGTATTATCTCTTATAGTTTCCGAGATATGGACTATCGATAATTTACACCTTAGGCTCTGCTTCTAACTTGGGCCCAAATTGTAAAATGGTCTTATCTATTGGCGATTTCGTTCCAATTCACATTCCAAGTAATATTCGGCATGCTAATTACATTGCCGGTTGCCAAATTGCATTATCACTTATAGTTTCCGAGATATGGACTATCGGTAATTTACACCTTAGGCTCTGCTTCTAACTTTGGCCCAAATTGTAAAATCGTCTTATCTATTGGCGATTTCGTTCCAATTCACATTCCAAGTAATATTCGGCATGCTAATTACATTGCCGGTTGCCAAATTGCATTATCTCTGATAGTCTCCGAGATATGGACTATCGATAATTTACACCTTAGGCTCTGCTTCTAACTTGGGCCCAAATTGTAAAATGGTCTTATCTATTGGCGATTTCATTCCAATTCACATTCCAAGTAATATTCGGCATGCTAATTACATTGCCGGTTGCCAAATTGCATTATCTCTTATAGTTTCCGAGATATGGACTATCGATAATTTACACCTTAGGCTCTGCTTCTAACTTGGGCCCAAATTGTAAAATGGTCTTATCTATTGGCGATTTCGTTCCAATTCACATTCCAAGTAATATTCGGCATGCTAATTACATTGCCGGTTGCCAAATTGCATTATCTCTTATAGTTTCCGAGATATGGACTATCGATAATTTACACCTTAGGCTCTGCTTCTAACTTGGGCCCAAATTGTAAAATCGTCTTATCTATTGGCGATTTCGTTCCAATTCACATTCCAAGTAATATTCGGCATGCTAATTACATTGCCGGTTGCCAAATTGCATTATCTCTTATAGTTTCCGAGATATGGACTATCGATAATTTACACCTTAGGCTCTGCTTCTAACTTGGGCCCAAATTGTAAAATGGTTTTATCTATTGGCGATTTCGTTCCAATTCACATTCCAAGTAATATTCGGCATGCTAATTACATTGCCGGTTGCCAAATTGAATTATCTCGTATAGTTTCCGAGATATGGACTATCGATAATTTACACCTAAGGCTCTGCTTCTAACTTGGGCCCAAACTGTAAAATGGTCTTATCTATTGGCGATTTCGTTCCAATTCACATTCTAAGTAGTATTCGGCATGCTAATTACATTGCCGGTTGCCAAATTGCATTATCTCTTATAGTTTCCGAGATATGGACTATCGATAATTTACACCTTAGGCTCTGCTTCTAACTTGGGCCCAAATTGTAAAATGGTCTTATCTATTGGCGATTTCGTTCCAATTCACATTCCAAGTAATATTCGGCATGCTAATTACATTGCCGGTTGCCAAATTGCATTATCTCTTATAGTTTCCGAGATATGGACTATCGATAATTTACACCTTAGGCTCTGCTTCTAACTTGGGCCCAAATTGTAAAATGGTCTTATCTATTGGCGATTTCGTTCCAATTCACATTCCAAGTGGTATTCGGCATGCTAATTACATTGCCGGTTGCCAAATTGCATTATCTCTTTTAGTTTCCGAGATATGGACTATCGATAATTTACACCTTAGGCTCTGCTTCTAACTTGGGCCCAAATTGTAAAATGGTCTTATCTATTGGCGATTTCGTTCCAATTCACATTCCAAGTAATATTCGGCATGCTAATTACATTGCCGGTTGCCAAATTGAATTATCTCTTATAGTTTCCGAGATATGGACTATCGATAATTTACACCTAAGGCTCTGCTTCTAACTTGGGCCCAAATTGTAAAATGGTCTTATCTATTGGCGATTTCGTTCCAATTCACATTCCAAGTGGTATTCGGCATGCTAATTACATTGCCGGTTGCCAAATTGCATTATCTCTTATAGTTTCCGAGATATGGACTATCGATAATTTACACCTTAGGCTCTGCTTCTAACTTGGGCCCAAATTGTAAAATGGTCTTATCTATTGGCGATTTCGTTCCAATTCACATTCCAAGTAATATTCGGCATGCTAATTACATTGCCGGTTGCCAAATTGCATTATCTCTTATAGTTTCCGAGATATGGACTATCGATAATTTACACCTTAGGCTCTGCTTCTAACTTGGGCCCAAATTGTAAAATGGTCTTATCTATTGGCGATTTCGTCCCAATTCACATTCCAAGTAATATTCGGCATGCTAATTACATTGCCGGTTGCGAAACTGCATTATCTCTTATAGTTTCCGAGATATGGACTATCGATAATTTACACCTTAGGCTCTGCTTCTAACTTGGGCCCAAATTGTAAAATGGTCTTATCTATTGGCGATTTCGTTCCAATTCACATTCCAAGTAATATTCGGCATGCTAATTACATTGCCGGTTGCCAAATTGAATTATCTCTTATAGTTTCCGAGATATGGACTATCGATAATTTACACCTTAGGCTCTGCTTCTAACTTGGGCCCAAATTGTAAAATGGTCTTATCTATTGGCGATTTCGTTCCAATTCACATTCCAAGTGGTATTCGGCATGCTAATTACATTGCCGGTTGCCAAATTGCATTATCTCTTATAGTTTCCGAGATATGGACTATCGATAATTTACACCTTAGGCTCTGCTTCTAACTTGGGCCCAAATTGTAAAATGGTCTTATCTATTGGCGATTTCGTTCCAATTCACATTCCAAGTAATATTCGGCATGCTAATTACATTGCCGGTTGCCAAATTGCATTATCTCTTATAGTTTCCGAGATATGGACTATCGATAATTTACACCTTAGGCTCTGCTTCTAACTTGGGCCCAAATTGTAAAATGGTCTTATCTATTGGCGATTTCGTCCCAATTCACATTCCAAGTAATATTCGGCATGCTAATTACATTGCCGGTTGCGAAACTGCATTATCTCTTATAGTTTCCGAGATATGGACTATCGATAATTTACACCTTAGGCTCTGCTTCTAACTTGGGCCCAAATTGTAAAATGGTCTTATCTATTGGCGATTTCGTTCCAATTCACATTCCAAGTAATATTCGGCATGCTAATTACATTGCCGGTTGCCAAATTGCATTATCTCTTTTAGTTTCCGAGATATGGACTATCGATAATTTACACCTTAGGCTCTGCTTCTAACTTGGGCCCAAATTGTAAAATGGTCTTATCTATTGGCGATTTCGTTCCAATTCACATTCCAAGTAATATTTGGCATGCTAATTACATTGCCGGTTGCCAAATTGCATTATCTCTTATAGTTTCCGAGATATGGACTATCGATAATTTACACCTTAGGCTCTGCTTCTAACTTGGGCCCAAATTGTAAAATGGTCTTATCTATTGGCGATTTCGTTCCAATTCACATTCCAAGTGGTATTCGGCATGCTAATTACATTGCCGGTTGCCAAATTGCATTATCTCTTTTAGTTTCCGAGATATGGACTATCGATAATTTACACCTTAGGCTCTGCTTCTAACTTGGGCCCAAATTGTAAAATGGTCTTATCTATTGGCGATTTCGTTCCAATTCACATTCCAAGTAATATTCGGCATGCTAATTACATTGCCGGTTGCCAAATTGAATTATCTCTTATAGTTTCCGAGATATGGACTATCGATAATTTACACCTAAGGCTCTGCTTCTAACTTGGGCCCAAATTGTAAAATGGTCTTATCTATTGGCGATTTCGTTCCAATTCACATTCCAAGTGGTATTCGGCATGCTAATTACATTGCCGGTTGCCAAATTGCATTATCTCTTATAGTTTCCGAGATATGGACTATCGATAATTTACACCTTAGGCTCTGCTTCTAACTTGGGCCCAAATTGTAAAATGGTCTTATCTATTGGCGATTTCGTTCCAATTCACATTCCAAGTAATATTCGGCATGCTAATTACATTGCCGGTTGCCAAATTGCATTATCTCTTATAGTTTCCGAGATATGGACTATCGATAATTTACACCTTAGGCTCTGCTTCTAACTTGGGCACAAATTGTAAAATGGTCTTATCTATTGGCGATTTCGTCCCAATTCACATTCCAAGTAATATTCGGCATGTTAATTACATTGCCGGTTGCGAAACTGCATTATCTCTTATAGTTTCCGAGATATGGACTATCGATAATTTACACCTTAGGCTCTGCTTCTAACTTGGGCCCAAATTGTAAAATGGTCTTATCTATTGGCGATTTCGTTCCAATTCACATTCCAAGTAATATTCGGCATGCTAATTACATTGCCGGTTGCCAAATTGAATTATCTCTTATAGTTTCCGAGATATGGACTATCGATAATTTACACCTTAGGCTCTGCTTCTAACTTGGGCCCAAATTGTAAAATGGTCTTATCTATTGGCGATTTCGTTCCAATTCACATTCCAAATGGTATTCGGCATGCTAATTACATTGCCGGTTGCCAAATTGCATTATCTCTTATAGTTTCCGAGATATGGACTATCGATAATTTACACCTTAGGCTCTGCTTCTAACTTGGGCCCAAATTGTAAAATGGTCTTATCTATTGGCGATTTCGTTCCAATTCACATTCCAAGTAATATTCGGCATGCTAATTACATTGCCGGTTGCCAAATTGCATTATCTCTTATAGTTTCCGAGATATGGACTATCGATAATTTACACCTTAGGCTCTGCTTCTAACTTGGGCCCAAATTGTAAAATGGTCTTATCTATTGGCGATTTCGTCCCAATTCACATTCCAAGTAATATTCGGCATGCTAATTACATTGCCGGTTGCGAAACTGCATTATCTCTTATAGTTTCCGAGATATGGACTATCGATAATTTACACCTTAGGCTCTGCTTCTAACTTGGGCCCAAATTGTAAAATGGTCTTATCTATTGGCGATTTCGTTCCAATTCACATTCCAAGTAATATTCGTCATGCTAATTACATTGCCGGTTGCCAAATTGCATTATCTCTTTTAGTTTCCGAGATATGGACTATCGATAATTTACACCTTAGGCTCTGCTTCTAACTTGGGCCCAAATTGTAAAATGGTCTTATCTATTGGCGATTTCGTTCCAATTCACATTCCAAGTAATATTCGGCATGCTAATTACATTGCCGGTTGCCAAATTGCATTATCTCTTATAGTTTCCGAGATATGGACTATCGATAATTTACACCTTAGGCTCTGCTTCTAACTTGGGCCCAAATTGTAAAATGGTCTTATCTATTGGCGATTTCGTTCCAATTCACATTCCAAGTAATATTCGGCATGCTAATTACATTGCCGGTTTCCAAATTGAATTATCTCTTATAGTTTCCGAGATATGGACTATCGATTATTTACACCTTAGGCTCTGCTTCTAACTTGGGCCCAAATTGTAAAATGGTCTTACCTATTGGCGATTTCGTTCCAATTCACATTCCAAGTAATATTCGGCATGCTAATTACATTGCCGGTTGCCAAATTGCATTATATCTTATAGTTTCCGAGATATGGACTATCGATAATTTACACCTTAGGCTCTGCTTCTAACTTGGGCCCAAATTGTAAAATGGTCTTATCTATTGGCGATTTCGTTCCAATTCACATTCCAAGTAATATTCGGCATGCTAATTACATTGCCGGTTGCCAAATTGCATTATCTCTTATAGTTTCCGAGATATGGACTATCGATAATTTACACCTTAGGCTCTGCTTCTAACTTGGGCCCAAATTGTAATATGGTCTTATCTATTGGCGATTTCGTTCCAATTCACTTTCCAAGTAATATTCGGCATGCTAATTACATTGCCGGTTGCCAAATTGCATTATCTCTTATAGTTTCCGAGATATGGACTATCGACAATTTACACCTTAGGCTCTGCTTCTAACTTGGGCCCAAATTGTAAAATGGTCTTATCTATTGGCGATTTCGTTCCAATTCACATTCCAAGTAATATTCGGCATGCTAATTACATTGCCGGTTGCCAAATTGCATTATCTCTTATAGTTTCCGAGATATGGACTATCGATAATTTACACCTTAGGCTCTGCTTCTAACTTGGGCCCAAATTGTAAAATGGTCTTATCTATTGGCGATTTCGTCCCAATTCACATTCCAAGTAATATTCGGCATGCTAATTACATTGCCGGTTGCCAAATTGAATTATCTCTTATAGTTTCCGAGATATGGACTATCGATAATTTACACCTTAGGCTCTGCTTCTAACTTGGGCCCAAATTGTAAAATGGTCTTATCTATTGGCGATTTCGTCCCAATTCACATTCCAAGTAATATTCGGCATGCTAATTACATTGCCGGTTGCGAAACTGCATTATCTCTTATAGTTTCCGAGATATGGACTATCGATAATTTACACCTTAGGCTCTGCTTCTAACTTGGGCCCAAATTGTAAAATGGTCTTATCTATTGGCGATTTCGTCCCAATTCACATTCCAAGTAATATTCGGCATGCTAATTACATTGCCGGTTGCGAAACTGCATTATCTCTTATAGTTTCCGAGATATGGACTATCGATAATTTACACCTTAGGCTCTGCTTCTAACTTGGGCCCAAATTGTAAAATGGTCTTATCTATTGGCGATTTCGTTCCAATTCACATTCCAAGTAATATTCGGCATGCTAATTACATTGCCGGTTGCCAAATTGAATTATCTCTTATAGTTTCCGAGATATGGACTATCGATAATTTACACCTTAGGCTCTGCTTCTAACTTGGGCCCAAATTGTAAAATGGTCTTATCTATTGGCGATTTCGTTCCAATTCACATTCCAAGTGGTATTCGGCATGCTAATTACATTGCCGGTTGCCAAATTGCATTATCTCTTATAGTTTCCGAGATATGGACTATCGATAATTTACACCTTAGGCTCTGCTTCTAACTTGGGCCCAAATTGTAAAATGGTCTTACCTATTGGCGATTTCGTTCCAATTCACATTCCAAGTAATATTCGGCATGCTAATTACATTGCCGGTTGCCAAATTGCATTATATCTTATAGTTTCCGAGATATGGACTATCGATAATTTACACCTTAGGCTCTGCTTCTAACTTGGGCCCAAATTGTAAAATGGTCTTATCTATTGGCGATTTCGTTCCAATTCACATTCCAAGTAATATTCGGCATGCTAATTACATTGCCGGTTGCCAAATTGCATTATCTCTTATAGTTTCCGAGATATGGACTATCGATAATTTACACCTTAGGCTCTGCTTCTAACTTGGGCCCAAATTGTAATATGGTCTTATCTATTGGCGATTTCGTTCCAATTCACTTTCCAAGTAATATTCGGCATGCTAATTACATTGCCGGTTGCCAAATTGCATTATCTCTTATAGTTTCCGAGATATGGACTACCGACAATTTACACCTTAGGCTCTGCTTCTAACTTGGGCCCAAATTGTAAAATGGTCTTATCTATTGGCGATTTCGTTCCAATTCACATTCCAAGTAATATTCGGCATGCTAATTACATTGCCGGTTGCCAAATTGCATTATCTCTTATAGTTTCCGAGATATGGACTATCGATAATTTACACCTTAGGCTCTGCTTCTAACTTGAGCCCAAATTGTAAAATGGTCTTATCTATTGGCGATTTCGTTCCAATTCACATTCCAAGTAATATTCGGCATGCTAATTACATTGCCGGTTGCCAAATTGCATTATCTCTTATAGTTTCCGAGATATGGACTATCGATAATTTACACCTTAGGCTCTGCTTCTAACTTGGGCCCAAATGGTAAAATGGTCTTATCTATTGGCGATTTCGTTCCAATTCACATTCCAAGTAATATTCGGCATGCTAATTACATTGCCGGTTGCCAAATTGCATTATCTCTTATAGTTTCCGAGATATGGACTATCGATAATTTACACCTTAGGCTCTGCTTCTAACTTGGGCCCAAATTGTAAAATGGTCTTCTCTATTGGCGATTTCGTTCCAATTCACATTCCAAGTAATATTCGGCATGCTAATTACATTGCGGGTTCCCAAATTTCATTATCTCTTATAGTTTCCGAGATATGGACTATCGATTATTTTTAACCTTAGGCTCTGCTTCAAAACTTGGGCCCAAACTGTAAAATGGTCTTATCTATTGGCGATTTCGTTCCAATTCACATTCCAAGTAGTATTTGGCATGCTAATTACATTGCCGGTTGCCAAATTGCATTATCTCTTATAGTTTCCGAGATATGGACTATGGATAATTTACACCTTAGGCTCTGCTTCTAACTTGGGCCCAAATTGTAAAATGGTCTTATCTATTGGCCATTTCATTCCAATTCACATTCCAAGTAATATTCGGCATGCTAATTACATTGCCGGTTGCCAAATTGCATTATCTCTTATAGTTTCCGAGATATGGACTATCGATAATTTACACCTTAGGCTCTGCTTCTAACTTGGGCCCAAATTGTAAAATGGTCTTATCTATTGGCGATTTCGTTCCAATTCACATTCCAAGTAATATTCGGCATGCTAATTACATTGCCGGTTGCCAAATTGCATTATCTCTTATAGTTTCCGAAAAATGGACTATCGGTAATTTACACCTTAGGCTCTGCTTCTAACTTGGGCCCAAATTGTAAAATCGTCTTATCTATTGGCGATTTCGTTCCAATTCACATTACAAGTAATATTCGGCATGCTAATTACATTGCCAGTTGCCAAATTGCATTATCTCTTATAGTTTCCGAGATATGGACTATGGATAATTTACACCTTAGGCTCTGCTTCTAACTTGGGCCCAAATTGTAAAATGGTCTTATCTATTGGCGATTTCGTTCCAATTCACATTCCAAGTAATATTCGGCATGCTAATTACATTGCCGGTTGCCAAATTGCATTATCTTTTATAGTTTCCGAGATATGGACTATCGATAATTTACACCTTAGGCTCTGCTTCTAACTTGGGCCCAAATTGTAAAATGGCCTTATCTATTGGCGATTTCGTTCCAATTCACATTCCAAGTAATACTCGGCATGCTGATTACATTGCCGGTTGCCAAATTGCATTATCTCTTATAGTTTCAGAGATATGGACTATCGATAATTTACACCTTAGGCTCTGCTTCTAACTTGGGCCCAAATTGTAAAATGGTCTTATCTATTGGCTATTTCGTTCCAATTCACATTCCAAGTAATATTCGGCATGCTAATTACATTGCCGGTTGCCAAATTGCATTATCTCTTATAGTTTCCGAGATATGGACTATCGATAATTTACACCTTAGGATCTGCTTCTAACTTGGGCCCAAATTGTAAAATGGTCTTATCTATTGGCGATTTCGTTCCAATTCACATTCCAAGTAATATTCGGCATGCTAATTACATTGCCGGTTGCCAAATTGAATTATCTCCTATAGTTTCCGAGATATGGACTATCGATAATTTACACCTTAGGCTCTGCTTCTAACTTGGGCCCAAATTGTAAAATGGTCTTACCTATTGGCGATTTCGTTCCAATTCACATTCCAAGTAATATTCGGCATGCTAATTACATTGCCGGTGGCCAAGTTGCATTATCTCTTATAGTTTCCGAGATATGGACTATCGATAATTTACACCTTAGGCTCTGCTTCTAACTTGGGCCCAAATTGTAAAATGGTCTTATCTATTGGCGATTTCGTTCCAATTCACATTCCAAGTAATATTCGGCATGCTAATTACATTGCCGGTTGCCAAATTGCATTATCTCTTATAGTTTCCGAGATATGGACTATCGATAATTTACACCTTAGGCTCTGCTTCTAACTGGGGCCCAAATTGTAAAATGGTCTTATCTATTGGCGATTTCGTTCCAATTCACATTCCAAGTAATATTCGGCATGCTAATTACATTGCCGGTTGCCAAATTGAATTATCTCCTATAGTTTCCGAGATATGGATTATCGATAATTTACACCTTAGGCTCTGCTTCTAACTTGGGCCCAAATTGTAAAATGGTCTTACCTATTGGCGATTTCGTTCCAATTCACATTCCAAGTAATATTCGGCATGCTAATTACATTGCCGGTGGCCAAGTTGCATTATCTCTTATAGTTTCCGAGATATGGACTATCGATAATTTACACCTTAAGCTCTGCTTCTAACTTGGGCCCAAATTGTAAAATGGTCTTATCTATTGGCGATTTCGTTCCAATTCACATTCCAAGTAATATTCGGCATGCTAATTACATTGCCGGTTCCCAAATCGCATTATCTCTTATAGTTTCCGAGATATGGACTATCGATTATTTTTAACCTTAGGCTCTGCTTCTAACTTGGGCCCAAACTGTAAAATGGTCTTATCTATTGGCGATTTCGTTCCAATTCACATTCCAAGTAGTATTCGGCATGCTAATTACATTGCCGGTTGCCAAATTGCATTATCTCTTATAGTTTCCGAGATATGGACTATCGATAATTTACACCTTGGGCTCTGCTTCTAACTGGGGCCCAAATTGTAAAATGGTCTTATCTATTGGCGATTTCGTCCCAATTCACATTCCAAGTAATATTCGGCATGCTAATTACATTGCCGGTTGCCAAATTGCATTATCTCTTATAGTTTCCGAGATATGGACTATCGATAATTTACACCTTAGGCTCTGCTTCTAACTTGGGCCCAAATTGTAAAATGGTCTTATCTATTGGCGATTTCATTCCAATTCACATTCCAAGTAATATTCGGCATGCTAATTACATTGCCGGTTGCCAAATTGCATTATCTCTTATAGTTTCCGAGATATGGACTATCGATAATTTACACCTTAAGCTCTGCTTCTAACTTGGGCCCAAATTGTAAAATGGTCTTATCTATTGGCGATTTCGTTCCAATTCACATTCCAAGTAATATTCGGCATGCTAATTACATTGCTGGTTCCCAAATCGCATTATCTCTTATAGTTTCCGAGATATGGACTATCGATTATTTTTAACCTTAGGCTCTGCTTCTAACTTGGGCCCAAACTGTAAAATGGTCTTATCTATTGGCGATTTCGTTCCAATTCACATTCCAAGTAGTATTCGGCATGCTAATTACATTGCCGGTTGCCAAATTGCATTATCTCTTATAGTTTCCGAGATATGGACTATCGATAATTTACACCTTGGGCTCTGCTTCTAACTGGGGCCCAAATTGTAAAATGGTCTTATCTATTGGCGATTTCGTCCCAATTCACATTCCAAGTAATATTCGGCATGCTAATTACATTGCCAGTTGCCAAATTGCATTATCTCTTATAGTTTTCGAGATATGGACTATGGATAATTTACACCTTAGGCTCTGCTTCTAACTTGGGCCCAAATTGTAAAATGGTCTTATCTATTGGCGATTTCATTCCAATTCACATTCCAAGTAATATTCGGCATGCTAATTACATTGCCGGTTGCCAAATTGCATTATCTCTTATAGTTTCCGAGATATGGACTATCGATAATTTACACCTTAGGCTCTGCTTCTAACTTGGGCCCAAATTGTAAAATGGTCTTATCTATTGGCGATTTCGTCCCAATTCACATTCCAAGTAATATTCGGCATGCTAATTACATTGCCAGTTGCCAAATTGCATTATCTCTTATAGTTTCCGAGATATGGACTATGGATAATTTACACCTTAGGCTCTGCTTCTAACTTGGGCCCAAATTGTAAAATGGTCTTATCTATTGGCGATTTCATTCCAATTCACATTCCAAGTAATATTCGGCATGCTAATAACATTGCCGGTTGCCAAAATGCATTATCTCTTATAGTTTCCGAGATATGGACTATCGATAATTTACACCTTAGGCTCTGCTTCTAACTTGGGCCCAAATTGTAAAATGGTCTTATCTATTGGCGATTTCGTTCCAATTCACATTCCAAGTAATATTCGGCATGCTAATTACATTGCCGGTTGCCAAATTGCATTATCTCTTATAGTTTCCGAGATATGGACTATCGGTAATTTACACCTTAGGCTCTGCTTCTAACTTGGGCCCAAATTGTAAAATCGTCTTATCTATTGGCGATTTCGTTCCAATTCACATTCCAAGTAATATTCGGCATGCTAATTACATTGCCGGTTGCCAAATTGCATTATCTCTTATAGTTTCCGAGATATGGACTATCGATAATTTACACCTTAGGCTCTGCTTCTAACTTGGGCCCAAATTGTAAAATGGTCTTATCTATTGGCGATTTCATTCCAATTCACATTCCAAGTAATATTCGGCATGCTAATTACATTGCCGGTTGCCAAATTGCATTATCTCTTATAGTTTCCGAGATATGGACTATCGATAATTTACACCTTAGGCTCTGCTTCTAACTTGGGCCCAAATTGTAAAATGGTCTTATCTATTGGCGATTTCGTTCCAATTCACATTCCAAGTAATATTCGGCATGCTAATTACATTGCCGGTTGCCAAATTGCATTATCTCTTATAGTTTCCGAGATATGAACTATCGGTAATTTACACCTTAGGCTCTGCTTCTAACTTGGGCCCAAATTGTAAAATCGTCTTATCTATTGGCGATTTCGTTCCAATTCACATTCCAAGTAATATTCGGCATGCTAATTACATTGCCGGTTGCCAAATTGCATTATCTCTTATAGTTTCCGAGATATGGACTATCGATAATTTACACCTTAGGCTCTGCTTCTAACTTGGGCCCAAATTGTAAAATGGTCTTATCTATTGGCGATTTCGTTCCTATTCACATTCCAAGTAATATTCGGCATGCTAATTACATTGCCGGTTGCCAAATTGAATTATCTCTTATAGTTTCCGAGATATGGACTATCGATAATTTACACCTTAGGCTCTGCTTCTAACTTGGGCCCAAATTGTAAAATGGTCTTATCTATTGGCGATTTCGTTCCAATTCATATTCCAAGTGGTATTCGGCATGCTAATTACATTGCCGGTTGCCAAATTGCATTATCTCTTATAGTTTCCGAGATATGGACTATCGATAATTTACACCTTAGGCTCTGCTTCTAACTTGGGCCCAAATTGTAAAATGGTCTTATCTATTGGCGATTTCGTTCCAATTCACATTCCAAGTAATATTCGGCATGCTAATTACATTGCCGGTTGCCAAATTGCATTATCTCTTATAGTTTCCGGGATATGGACTATCGATAATTTACACCTTAGGCTCTGCTTCTAACTTGGGCCCAAATTGTAAAATGGTCTTATCTATTGGCGATTTCGTCCCAATTCACATTCCAAGTAATATTCGGCATGCTAATTACATTGCCGGTTGCGAAACTGCATTATCTCTTATAGTTTCCGAGATATGGACTATCGATAATTTACACCTTAGGCTCTGCTTCTAACTTGGGCCCAAATTGTAAAATGGTCTTATCTATTGGCGATTTCGTTCCAATTCACATTCCAAGTAATATTCGGCATGCTAATTACATTGCCGGTTGCCAAATTGCATTATCTCTTTTAGTTTCCGAGATATGGACTATCGATAATTTACACCTTAGGCTCTGCTTCTAACTTGGGCCCAAATTGTAAAATGGTCTTATCTATTGGCGATTTCGATCCAATTCACATTCCAAGTAATATTCGGCATGCTAATTACATTGCCGGTTGCCAAATTGCATTATCTCTTATAGTTTCCGAGATATGGACTATCGATAATTTACACCTTAGGCTCTGCTTCTAACTTGGGCCCAAATTGTAAAATGGCCTTATCTATTGACGATTTCGTTCCAATTCACATTCCAAGTAATATTCGGCATGCTAATTACATTGCCGGTTGCCAAATTGCATTATCTCTTATAGTTTCCGAGATATGGACTATCGATAATTTACACCTTAGGCTCTGCTTCTAACTTGGGCCCAAATTGTAAAATGGTCTTATCTATTGGCGATTTCGTTCCAATTCACATTCCAAGTAATATTCGGCATGCTAATTACATTGCCGGTGGCCAAATTGAATTATCTCTTATAGTTTCCGAGATATGGACTATCGATAATTTACACCTTAGGCTCTGCTTCTAACTTGGGCCCAAATTGTAAAATGGTCTTACCTATTGGCGATTTCGTTCCAATTCACATTCCAAGTAATATTCGGCATGCTAATTACATTGCCGGTTGCCAAATTGCATTATCTCTTATAGTTTCCGAGATATGGACTATCGATAATTTACACCTTAGGCTCTGCTTCTAACTTGGGCCCAAATTGTAAGATGGTCTTATCTATTGGCGATTTCGTTTCAATTCACATTCCAAGTAATATTCGGTATGCTAATTACATTGCCGGTTGCCAAATTGCATTATCTCTTATAGTTTCCGAGATATGGACTATCGATAATTTACACCTTAGGCTCTGCTTCTAACTTGGGCCCAAATTGTAATATGGTCTTATCTATTGGCGATTTCGTTCCAATTCACATTCCAAGTAATATTCGGCATGCTAATTACATTGCCGGTTGCCAAATTGCATTATCTCT